>NC_140108.1:7170162-7713760 GCF_964237585.1 Gallinula chloropus | reverse complement strand
GTGTGTGTCTCTGTGTGTGTGTGTCTCTGTGTGTGTGTGTCTCTGTGTGTGTGTGTCTCTGTGTGTGTGTGTCTCTGTGTGTGTACGTACCGCTTTCTCTCAGTCTGAACTGTACAGGAATACGTCATCCCAGCTACACTTCAGTGCATCATTCAGCCCACACTTCAGAATAGGGTTCAGGGTAACAACCAACCTTCTCCATGCAGGTAAATAAGAACCACAGCACAGCATGTATCAGGAAGGGATCCTGGGGGAAGGTGGGATGAGGAGGGTGGGGGCAGGATGCTGCTTTTGCTGCAGTTGGGTGCTTAACACCTGCCAGGCACACTGAAACATCTGCCCTTGTGTCAGACAAAAACATCTAACAGAAAAGATACCCTTCCTCAGTGACAGGCTTCAGAAATCATTATTTGCAGGTCCTTCCATACCTGGTAACTGAGGAGTAGAACTTCCTGCGTTGTTGAAAGAACAAAAAAGCCCCCCCATGAACTCTTTAAGACAACATTCTCTTTTCCACTAAGTCCCCTTGGACTGAGCTGCTTCTTTCAAGGTGACTTTAACTAATATAATTGATTTAGGAAAAGAAACTTCAGAGAACAAGAATAAAGCTTATCATATTTTTTAAACTATTATAATATTAATTTAAATAGCACTTAATTTCAATTTACACTTAATTTAAATTTACACCAATTAATGTAAATTGGTGTAAAAATAAAATTTAAATTGTATATATTGTGTAAAAGTTCAAAGTTTGAAAATAAACGACTTTGCTATTGGAAGGATCAGTGTGAGTAGAGAAGGGTAGAGGAATTGCTGTGAAAAGGAAGGAGTAAGTTACAATAGGAGAGCTGGAAAGGTAAACTCCACTTCTGCTTGCAGTCGCCTAGTTCTTGAATTACCTTCTCTTTAGATGAAAAGAACATTCTGATTTTTGAGGGAGAATTCCAAAGGAGACAACTCAAATGTTACATTTCAATAAATTGTTTGCTTTCAGTCTCTGGGAAGTCGCTGATGTTTAAAAGCAAATAAAAAGACCACATTTGGAGGAAGGTACCTATGTTCATCTTCCTGCTACACGAGGGAACATTTTCATTTCGTGGATTCCATCAAACACGTACCAGCTGGGTGCTCTGTCCCGCACTCTGCACAGTTGGCTGGTTCCAGGCTCACTCTAACGTTATTTTATCACCCTAGAGTATGGACAGGCTTTTCCTTATGTTTGCTTTTATGCTTTATCCTAGGAACCCAAAGCATTTCATTTTCAGTTTACTTATGCTTGGGGAGATTTGCCAGCTGAGCGTGGATTTCTCTACTGCCCACTGGCCTCTGTTCCCAAATTCGCTGTTGACCTTTTCCACGTTGTACACGAAACACCATAATCATCATTACCAGGCAGTATTAGAAAAGCAGAAAACATCCAATGCTGCCCAGTAAGATGGTAATGGCATCTCAGGATCATGATCTACAAACAGCAGATACACCACAGGCTAGAAAGCCTGGCTATTTGGAGTGGGAAGAATCCCAACCTGTGATTTCAGTAATTAGCAAGTGCTGTTCAACTGGGAGAGGTGGAAGCAACATCGTTCTGAAAAATTATCCCAGAAATATTTGTACAGGTCATATAGTCCTGGCTCTCCCCACCATCCCCTACCTCCCCATACAGAATTGTCACTTACCCAGAAGTGGTCTTAATTACACTTACACCTAATGAAACACACTTATGAACTGGAAAATGTGTTTGAGGCATGGACAGGTACAGCCCACCTTACACACTGTGTGCTACTGCAAATTAAAAACAGGGGGAAATGCAAAATCCAGGAAGCAACACAGGTTTGAAGACTCATATCTTACCTTTCTTCCAGCACCTCCGACCATTTAACTTTATCTATTTTTCATACAGGCAATTCATGCTTGCTGATTCCTTCAGACATTTTTTAATCAGATTTCTATCTGGGGAGCCCAAAGCTCTTGCAAAGTGTGGTCACAACAAAGAAAAGCTGCTTTTTGCATTGTGGGTTCTGGCATTTCTGATCAAGATGCCACTGAACCTCAGCAGTCCCTCTAAAGCAACTAACCAGCAGACATGCTCCACGTCACTGCTACAACAGAGAGTGCCCTTCCTACATCAGTAACGTGGAATAAAGGAAGTCAGCACGAAGGAGAATTAGACAACAGGGCTTTGTCTGAAGCAGCCAGCACGTTAGATGCAATAGCTGTAGCTGAAGTGAAAGCAGGTAGCAGGGAGGCTTTCTAAACAATAAAACCCCAGGCTGAGTTCAACTCTGTTTTGATACACAGCAACGGGATCTGATACCCATTTAATAGGGGTAATAACCATGGGCTAGGATGACTACAGTTTACAAAATCCCCAGGCTGGTCAGTTCTAATTAAAGGGAAAACACTCAGTTGCACATGACTGACTGGAACTGTTAGCCAGCTGCCAAGACCAGCGTAAGGATAAGCTGAGCCTGGATAATTTTATCCTTTTAGTCTGCAGTCTAGGGGCTTGTTGAGAGGTTCTACCTGTGGATGCTGGTCTCCTGTCTGTTGGGAGAGTTTTGTGGGTCAGGGAAGGTATTTTGGGGAGGGGTCAGAGTAGGTATCAGTTTTCCAGCTGCCATGCCTGACCCTTTGCCATCCCTTTCACTGCAAAGTAACAAAAAAGCTTTCTATTTTAGCTCATTGGTTTGGACATTGATCCAAGTTGCCACAACCAGAGTCGTTACACCAGAGACTCACAGCAAAGGATGCTGTTCCACATAAGCCACCACTCCAAAAAGCCATTCATAGTTCTGGCTGAAGTCATGAGACGTGGTCCCTCTCCTATGCACTACAATACAACACAGCCCATCAAGTAGCATGAGTGTGGGATCGAATATTTGAATTTACCAATCTAGTGCTGCCCTAAAATCAACTGCTGTGTGCATAGGATTTCCCCCTTGAACTGGGAGTAGAAAAATACCTGAGATGGAACTGCTTATAGAGAACACAGAGGGCTTGAGGTTTTTTTTTTTTTAAAGCTGATGAAAGGGCATTTGCTTAATCTTAACATTTTATACACCTTGGAAAAGTGCCAAGAAACTACTTTCTCACTTAAAAAAAATGAGTGCAAAAGGCAAAACGTATCAATATTTTTCATTGGCATTCAATGATCCTGCTATTTCCCAATGCTGCAGGAATATGTCAGTCTGATGCAAAGCATTTCCCCTGTGCCCCAGCTAGAAGGTGACATCTCCAGCTTTTAGGAACAGGAGAAAAAAAAACCCTGTGAAACATACACTAAACTAACAAATCATTGCCTGAAGGCATTCAGCAGCAATCCTGCCCATCCTGGGGCTCAGTGGATCTTTCCCTACACCAATTTATTACTATTGGGACCTTTCATCAGTTTCAGAGCTGTTGCACCACCCCAGATGCACATTCAAGCCAAAAAAAAGGGTGCATAAATGCTACAAACTACCACCTAAAAGGTATAAAATCCAAATATTTCCAAGACATTCAACAGGAGATCTCTGTCTGTGTCCAGAATGTACAGCACAGTGCAGTGCACCAATACCTAGCAAGCAGCATTATACTATCACTCACATCACTCCTGCTCACCAGTGGAGAACACCTAAAACAAGGAGGGATTTCAATAGGAAAGGAAAGCCTGGGTGTAGGCAAAAGGGATAGGAAATGAGGAATTCTTTTAGGGACTTTTAATAATTCTTTCTCCCTCCTGACTTTGACAGTTTTGTGATGGAGAAAAAGCCTTGAGGTCAAACTAGCTCTAATAACTGTAGCTCTCACTAGAAATGCCCTTCCTTCCACTAAATGCTACTTGGAAAGTCAAAGTTCTATAAAGAGGGGTGAGTACATGAGATGGGTTCATTGCAAAGCCCATAGGGTACGTGAAGGGGGCAATGGACATTTCTCCTCAGCACCACACAGCAGCCTGGCATCCCCTGTCAGCATCCCTCTGCACAGGTCTCCAGGCACTTCTCCAAGACCTGGGGAGAAACACGCTTGTCCATCTTAATTTAAGGCTCCTTCGTTTCTCCCCTTGCCTTTTGCAAGTGCAAATAAAAGGCTAATTAATCTATGAGGGGGTGTGCTGCTATAAATACACCACTTCTGAAAAAAATTAAATTGGATTAACTGATTTCCTGCACACACAGACAGAAAACGACCAGGGGAACAAAAAAAAAAGTGGTTTTAATTAAAATCCTTTTCTTAACAGAGCATCTCCTCTGCTGGCAGTTTTTACAGTTCATCCACCCTGCTCTGTCCTGACTCTTGCTGCAGACTGCACCTTAAACACCATTTACAACCTCCATCCCATGGGAGTATCCCAGGAATCAGAATTCTTGGGGGGGAGAGGTGCAGGCCAATTCGTTCTGCCTCTGCTCCCTGCAGTTAGTGACCATGTGAAATGCAAGTCATTGCCATGTCAGGAATATCTGCCCTGAGCAGGACTTGACTCACAGGATGAGAAGACAATGCTGGAGTGTTACGCAAGCAGCAGTTGGAACAGACCTGCCAAGTCATCCAGTCCTTCCCTATCCAGCCCTGGAGAAAACTGTTCTCAAAAGATTCCAGTGCATCAGGTCTGACCCAGCCTGGGCTCTGAAAGCTGTTGCACCAACACCCTCCTCTGCAATGCCCTCCAAAGCTGTTTTCCAGGAAAATAGGGACTTTCAGTGCACAGTGTATCACGGGAGTGGGGTTAGCACACCATGGATTGAGCTCCAGCTTCCACAGGAGACACACACACACACCTCCTGCACAAACCTATCAGTGCTCATCCCAGCACCACACCGGCTTCCAGGCAGAGCTTCACCAGCCAATTCATACAGCCCCACATGGCTCCCACGAGAGCTGAACACCCAGAGATTAAATCAACCAGCGGATCCTGCATCTGGAGCTAAAAACCAAAACAAACCCCAAAAACCCAAACCCCAGCCCAGAAAAAAAAACCAAAACCCAACAAAAACTCCACTGCAAAGCCAAACCATAAAAACCTCACTTCTGCCCAGGTTTCATGGCCAAGCTGGTAGCATGCCACAGTGACTACAAAAGCACAGATTTCTTAGCTGCACAGTGCAGTTCTAATAAGCAATCCTTATACCTTGCTGGTGCATTAATCAGTATTGAACCTGACAATGGCTGGTGAATTTGCTTTTCAAAAAAAATGTGTATAACTTATGGCCCACCCATCATTACTGTCCAATTAAAATTATGCCTTCTGCAAGGGGGGGGAGAATAAAATTTAAAATCTAACATTGTGTCAGACAGAAAACCCCATGAAATAGTTTCCAAGACGATGTAAGTCCTTCACAGGGCTCTTTTTGGAACTCTTTTAGAGCTAATCTATCAAAATAATAATAATAAATAATTATAATAATCTGTTTGGGTTGCTCTCAATAGTAGAACAGAGAGAAAAAGCCTTTGTATCACCTTCTGCACCATACTCCATCTTTTTAACTTCTTTTCCCTCTAGTGCTACAGCAGATACTTCCTATGTAAAATAAAACCAGTCATTTCAGAAGTGAATTATAGGTTACACTACATACAGTAATGTGGCAATACTGTGCTGCTATTAGCAGTCAACAAGACCAAAGGCAAACCTTGATCTCTGCTTTATACATCTACAATATCAAATAAAGTTAAATAAAGAAGTTCATCATAGAACTGAGACTAGAAATTGAATTTTCTCTTACTGTGGGATTAGTACATGGAAATAGCTGCTGCTTCAAAAGTTTAATAGCAACTACAAGTTAGGAAAATGTGCAAAACTTGGTTTAGATGGTAAAGCCTAATTTTGTGATATTTTATTTGAGAAATGCATTTTGATCTTTGCTTTAGCACGTGCAGCTCTCTACACAGGATGGAAAGAAATTTCACAATTTTTTTCTTTTCTTTGCTACAAGAGCTGCCAAGAATTTCCTAAACTATGGAACGTTTTGCCCAGTGTTCCCCGAGAAGGTTACTTGGAGACACAGGCAATACCATGCAGTCACATGCCACAGCCACCAGCCAGCAATGAGAAACTCTGTGGCACAGACACACACACACCCCCAGTGCACAGAGAACTGTACAACTAAATTACAGATGCTACTCACTTTTAACACATGCATTTCTCAGCTGAATCCTCATTTCCCACCCACCTCATTTCTAGATCTTTTGCTTTTTCCATACTAAATCCCATGTGTTTGTTTCTATCCAGTGCAGCAAATAAACAGAGTTAGAAACAGATAGCACTTATTTGCCCTTGGCCTAGCAAACAATTTCAGCTTGTTCATTAAATCTGCTTCAAGTGAGATTATTTAATACCTAGCAAGCACATGACTGATCAATATTTTAAAAGAAAAATAAATTGCTGGCTATCCAACAAGCTTGCTGCTTACGTGACCATTGCCAGTGAAACACACAGCTCACGGGCCTGAGAATTAGGAGAATTTCTGGTTCCAGAGAAGGTGGTGTTGGCTTTTTGTGTGCTCAATACAAATGTGGTGATAGCACGCAATTAAAAGCAATTAAATGCTCTGTCTGTAGAGACCAGCACTAAGTTATTACGGCAGAAGCAGGAGCAGCCTAAGATACATCATAAAAATAAAATACAATCTCCAAACCAATTAATCAAGCATACACTGAATATACTGAGAAAGAAAGCCTTCCTTTCACCACTTTCTTCTCCTCAAGAAAGTATTTCACATGTAGGTCAGCGAACGGGGGGAAACTAAACTTCAGTCACACGCAGGATCTTTGTAAAGGGTCAAGTCAAGAAGAGAAGGAAGGAAAAAGACCGAAGGGAGACGTGGAAGAAGGTGGATGTAACCTTACCGTTGTGAAACACCAAGGCACACAATGCAAAGCCAAAAAAAACCACAGTGCAAAAAAACCCAGCCCCAGCACCAAGCCCCCCAGACACCCCATCTCATTTGTCCAAGTCCTCAACACTGTGGCTTTCTCCAGCGATTCGGTACCCATGAAACATAAAACCGCCCTTATGGTCGCCCAGGTTACCGACTTCATTTAGTTAATCATCACCATTATTACCAATGTTCAGGCCTTGAGAAAAAAGGAAAGAATGACTGAAGAGGAGTGGAAAACAAGGAACTTAAATGAACCCCACCCCCACGTTTTTCTTTTTCTTTTTCAAACAGCACTAGCAATTAGCTTTGTACCTATATTACCTTCCTTTCCCCTCCCCTCTTCTACTTCCTTACCTGCCTCCCCCACTCACTGCTCAAGTACAGGACAAAGTTCCAGCGGCCTTAAAACAATCGGTTATCAATTATCCTGTGAGTGGGAATACAGAGGTGACCGTTTTTACCCAGGTAGCTGCAGGTCTGGCAAAGAATGCAGCTCTGGTTGGGGGGGGGAGGATGTGGGGGGGAATAACTCGTTAGTTAACCTGTAGGGCTGAGCCTTAATCAATAGTCAACGGCGATGAAAAGAACAAAGCGTGTGAAACTTAAGCCTTTATATCTTCAAGCTCCATCAGATAAAAGCTATACCTGGAGTTTGAAAGGCCAGGCAGGCTTATTTGAAAGCTTAAAAGCATCAGTGCAAACCAAGGTCTGCGTTAGAGTTCAGGCTGCTTATCGATTCGCGGTGCCTTCCGCCAGAGCCGAAGATGAAATAAAAAGAACCCCCTAAAACTGACTTATCCCACCGTGAGGACGGAGCTGTTTAAAGACACCACATCCCAGTTCCAAAATGTCATTTCCTCCAGCCCCTTTCCCCTGCTCAGAATACAGAGAACACTCAGCCTTGTTTTGCAAAACAAAACATCTAAGCAACGACCATCTGACCACAGGGATCTTTTGTGTCCAGTTTGCAGACTTACAGGTCTAAAGCTCTAGTAGAACTGCAGAGAAGGATCACTTCAGCCTTCCCCTGTGGGGTTTGGGCTAAGGACACTAACAAACCCCTGCTTCCTACGTGAATAAACCACAGCAGGAAAGGGGCAGCCAAGGAGAATTCTTTAAGTTCTAGCAATGTCATGTTGAAACAATTCTCAAAAGCTATAATTAATGTGTATATTTCAACATGTCCCTTCGTTTAGAGTCTGGTTAAATTAAAAGCATTGTTCTTTTGGCAGGATTTGCCTTATCTTTCTGAAATTAAGAAATGCTACTCAGTTTATAGCCAGCATTACACCTTGGTAAAACTGTGTCACCAGGTCAGCTTCAGGATTCACACTCCTTCGAACTCATCCACTTCAGTGAGTGTGCAACAATAACTCCAGGCCAGGACTGCCCAGTACAACCACGAGCACAACCAGCACTGCCCAGTACGGCACCAGCATATCCAGCACTTAGAGCTTCAGGCTGGCGACCCTCAGATCAGGGACTTCTCTAAGACACCAGGTTTTTAAGTTCTGATTCTTAACATTCCTGAAATGTATTAAAACAGCCAAGGCTGAGTTCAGGGTTACCGCTGTAAGTTAATTCATGTGCGGAACAGATCAGTGCTTGCTGTGCGGGATGAGAAGAGCAGGCAGAACTTGGGGTTTATTTAGATGCAGCTTTCCAAAACCCAGGCATTCAGAGGATTTGCTACAATTCTGCAACGTTTTGGTCATCTTAAATTTGTTGCCCATACACCAGTGTCTTTTAACAGCCAAATATAATTAATAATAACAATAATAATAATAATTCAAGAGCTAAATTCATGCATTTTGAGAGCAATTTAGACACCCAGAAAGCAAAAGTGCCTTCAAAAGCCTTGTCACATAACACCTCCAGCTCTGTGTAGGCACTTCACTTCAGACACCCACGCTCGCGAGCTGCAGCATCGGTTCAAATTAAAGAAAGGTATCAAAAACTGATTAAAAAGACTAAGACTGTGGATGAATTTGCAAAGTCAAAATTAAATGTTTAGTCCTGCTGACAAAACCTTTTAGCTGGCTGGAGTGATTGGGTATTTGCATACAGGTAGAAAAGCATACAAGTTGTCGTTATTAATGCTGTTCTCTGGGATTCAAGGAAGCAGAAGATTATCTTCTGTTAGAGAGAAGTCTAAAATAAAGTAACATAATCCTTAAATGGTAGTTTTTTTCAATTAAAAAGTTAAGTCAGCTGAATTTAAATACTCCCAATTACAAGAAGAAAGCATCAGCAGAAAAAAAAATAATCAAGCATTAACCTCAGGGAAAATGAGGGGGCCATAAACTAGCAATATTTCGTGTTTAGCAGAAAAGAGCTGCTGAAGATTTTCATGAAACTAAATGAATCAAACAGCACTTATATTGGGACAAGCTTCACCTCTATATTTCTGAAAAGTTGGATACCCTGAAATCATTTCAGCCGAAAGCCGAAATTATTTCAAGCTTTGTGCCTGGCAGAACTTTCTAGAAGGCTGTTTTACTTAAGGGGTGGAGGGAACGAGTGAGCAAACATTTTCTGCTGACTCCCTCAGTGCCTACCAAGCCAGCCTAATGGTTCTTCCTGAATCTGGGCAGATGGATTATACAAGAAGCCCGCTTGCTTACAAAACACCTCTTACCTCTCATCCAAAATTATCACATCAACAGTATCACCTACCAGCTGCCAACCAAGTTATAAAAGACACGAAGCAGTGCTTTTTAGGTACCTCGATCTTCCAGTCTGAGAAAGCAGCACAGCTAGTGCATCCAACCCACAGCCAGACTTCACACTTCAAAACTGAAGCGACCCGCTTTGTTTTCTCTTTTGTCTCTTTGGGGTCCAACTCACCAGCGCAAGTAAAGGCTCCTCACAGCCAGCACTGGGAGCTCCGTGATGAGAGCGAGGAGAAAGTAAAGAGAAGACTTAATTATGCTCATTTTGTCATGCACACACACACACACACACACACAAAAGCCTTGGGTGAGAAAAGAATAAACAAAACGAACCCAAAATGGCTCCTCCGTGCCATAAGCGGAAACCGATGACTAGAGCAGAAAGAGACCTCTCCTTGGCTTCCACTGGGTTTTACACAAAAGTGGTGTTTGGAAAATTCCAAATCTGTTTCCTTCACTTCCAGCAGCCTACCTGAGGAGTCACTTTTAGCTCCCAAGAAGTAGAGAAACTCGAAGTAGAGGATCACGCATTTTGCAATTGCAAGAAAAGGCGCTGAAGTGCCAGTCAGTGTAAAAACTAATTGAAAAATGGAAATCATTACCCAGAAATTGTGCAGGGAATGCATTTAGAAACGCCGCTGTTGTTAGTACCAAAGCTAGATCCTCTCTGAAATGCAGACTCCCCTTTTCAGAGAGCTCCCTCAAATTTTATCCTCATTTTTCCTTTAGTCACAATAAACCTTTTCCAAAGCCTTCTTTTTTCCCTTTCCCCTGAGCTCGCCATGCCATCGCGGTGAAACCAGCTTTCCCCCACTAGCTCCCTCCTATTGAATTTCTCAGTTCTGCTTTTACCTGCCCTGACTGGTTTGGCTAGTTGGAAAATGAACGTTTGAATTCATGTGCTGTTCTCCCCTCCCCCATAACTGAGCAGACAAAACCTGATACGTATAACAAAACCCTCTTTAATCTACCTGGGGAAAGAAGGAGGAAGAGAAAAGAGGACAGAGTCCTATAGAAAGTTAAGTCGAGAGGAGAATATCCATGAACAAAGTTACAAAAGGCATTAAAGAAGCCATCAGATCACTTTTTACCGCGGTACCTGGACACTACAGCTTACCAGGACCATGAACACACAACACACGCAAGCAACTTCAGTGCTGGAAGCACAACCGCCTTTTCCCAAACCAAGACCATCAGCCTTCAAAGTGGGTAACAAAAAGGGACGTGATGATCATCAGGAGAGCGCGCACAAGAGTTTTCATCTTCCGATCTTTCCGTGTCCTGGAAAAGACGAACTCGGAGCGAGATGCTTTCGCAGGGAAACTCACACCAAACCTTAAGACGGCAAAAATACAACTGTACCTGAAAGAGCAACACACTCCTAAATCGTATTAGAGGACTGAAATAAAACCAAATTTAAAAAAAAAAGAAAAAAAAAGGAAAAAAAAAAAACCAAAAAGGGAAGGCAAAGGAGTAAATGGTGCGTGGTTTGTCCTTCGCAGCCCAGAGCGATGTTGCTTGTTTAAGCTGGAATTGAGAAGAGACGGCGGGTGTCTAAGGCTCGTCTTACATGTAGCCCTTCACCCCTCCCTGCGCAGGTGCATTCCTCCCCTCCAACCAATCTCCTTGCCTCTAGCTACTAACAGGTGTGTCCTCGGCTTTTGGGAGCGGCCAGGGCGAAACCAACTTGTGCGCTGCAGACGTGCCGCGCGGGGGGACCGGCCTCTCGAGGGGCTTGCTGGGCTGGCCCCCTCGGCCAGGTTTTAACAAAGACTGAATTATTTCCCAGGTGCAGAGTCAGATTTGGTGCTGCTGTGCCACAGTTTCTCCTGCTCTACACGCCCTTAGGATCTGCTTAAGAGCAGAGGTCTACAGGCTACCACGAGTTCAGGATGACGGGGCGTTCTTCTCCCACTTTAAAATCAACCTCTGGCCACTGTTCCATTGCCAACCATTTGCCATCTGCCCACTGCCATGACTACCAGGCCGATATTTTAAAAGCCAGCTCATTGTTCAGCCAATCAGAATATGACTCCTGTTGAATCAGAGATTAGTTTATTTAACTGGAACTCTCCTAGGTCATCTAACCTGCCACAGAAGAGCAGGGACATCAATGGGTTGATGATCGCTTTTCCAAACAAAAGGTGTAACATACACAGGAACAACACAAGGCACAGACACACAAGGCCTTGCTGGAGGACACCCGTGCAGTTTTCCTGGTAAATTCACAACAGCTGATTTTTTCCAAGACTTAGCAGAAGTTTGAATCCCATTGCCATCTGGTCCTGACATGCCAAATAGTACCAGAAGCTAATAAAAAGTCTCACAACTAGAGCTCAGGTCACCCAGTATATAAGCTAAGAAAAGCAGAGGCCTTACAACCCCACTCCTACGTCCATTCATAGGCATCATCTTTGAAAACATAGAATCATAGAATATTCTGAGTTGGAAGAGATCCATAAGGGTCATCAAGTCCAACTGCTGGCTCCACACAGGGCCAGCCAGCACAATGATTACAGGACACTTCAGCCCAGATCTTTGCAGTATTTATTCCTAGATTAGTCAGGTGGATGCTCCATCTTTGATGTGGTCAAACAGGAAGACTAAAAAAAAAGAAAAAGGTCCCGTCCCTACTGTGGCCACATGATGCACCACCATGAGCCATGCTTCCTGGGTGCTGACCAGTGGAATCTCATCCATGACATGACCTAGTTTTGAAAGTATTCAAAGATGTGGAAAAGTGGTTCAGACAGAACCAATCCTCAGTTCTAAGCATGCTTAGTAACAGAGCACTTAAAAGAAAACAAAATTAAAACTGTGGCTTTCTAAATACCCTTTTCATCCCCTTTCAAGGAAGTTTTCAGAAAATTCTCATCAGTGTCATGAAAAAAGAAAGCCAAGTAAAATGTTTTCTCCTTGTTATGAAGGAAACACACTCATATTTCCCATGAAAGATGTAGCTAATGAAACAACAAATTATCATGTTAATTAGCCCAACTGGCAGAAGAATTCCCCTAAGACACAAGTTATCCTCCTAACTAACTCAAGAGAAACCTTGGAAACCTTTAGTTGCCAAAGACTGATTTCCCCTGCAAGGATATTATACAGTTTGCAGTTCGATGATGCTGTCAGCTGCGTTTCTGAGCAAGCTGGATTCTTCCTTTTCATCTCCTACTTGCTAGAGCTGTGGCTTCAAGACATAACTTTTTTTTTTCCTGGGACAAGTCTAACCCACAGTATTTTGGAGAAGAAATAACTGAATCTCCATTTGTGTACCCTCAAAGTTAATACATAGCTTTCCAAATACAGGATTTCTGTGCAGGGACAGTTAGGATAAGTAAGATCTATAAATTGTAGAAAACTACTGACCTCCTAAAGATGTACCCCACTGGGATACACACACCACGACCAGGCAATGTGATGGGTGTCTGTAGAGGCATAGTGATGCTGGCCACAACATAGGTGGTAAAATCCTGGGGCCACTGTTTGACGTGTCTTAAAAGATTAGGTCTCCTTGATCTTTTCAGCTGTGTCTTGACAGTGATTCAACACCCAAATGAATAACACCAGCACAAGTGGGCCAGCATGTGCTGCAACACCACCCTGTTTTGCAGTATAGATACAGCCTGAATCCACACTGGGCCAGGCCACCTCAACAGTTAGGACATTTATTTGAGATTTTAACCTGTTTTGACACCAGCTGCTTTGATCTCTTAGAAATCATCCTCCTGTTTTGCTCTCTGAGGCACCCATCACTAAAAATTTTTGAGACAGTTCATGTCCAACCCAAATGATCCACAATACTCAGTTGAGGCACAGACAGACCTATTTTCTCCTGCATCAGGAAAAGGCCAGGACATGGCTCAGCTACAGAAATTATATTCTGATTCAACCACTCTCTGAGGCCTACATCTGTTCCTCACCTCTCTGCCTGTCTGAACAAAACCTGGATCTCTGGCTGGCCACAACAAATTCACATTTTTCCTCTTCTGTACTGCAGAAGTCACCTCCTCCTTTCACAAACCACCACTGGCCACCATCTCCATCCTGCCCATTGCACAGTCCCCTACATGAAGTCACCCCCACTCTGACTTTTTTTCTGTGTCCTATTCAGCCACCCCCTAAGTTTGAGCAGCAGTAATTATAACCCACAAAGTAGCAGCCTCAGGATCCCTAGGAACTCTTCCAACTGAACCCCACTTCCCCACAACTGCTCTTTTCTACCCTCTGTCCATTTATCATGTTCTAGCTGGCCTTGAGGGACAGCACACAAAGAACTGAGTTACTGTGACAGAATAAAGCAATCATATCTTTCCTCAGAAAAAGAGTCACAAAAATGACAGCAAATGACCCCCTCTGTTATCAACACTACCAACAAAATATTAATTATCAGCAATAAACTGCACTCTGTCCTGGGTTAGTACACAGGACCCATCCATCTGACTGCAAAGACAGCATGTTACATATGACATACTTTGATGATACTCCTAAACACTTCTTTACCATATCAATCCCATCTCTGTGTGGCTATTGTACCTTGTTCCAAGCCAAGAACAGCCCATCTTTTACAAACTATAAGGTACAGGTCAGGAAAACTTATCTGGTGTCTGTATCAAAGGTGTTATGATAATTTCTTTCTCTGAAGTTCTTTGATGTCTCTAATGCTCCCACTTGAAAACCTCATGTACAGTAACATTAGTGACTGACTGCTGATCTGTCTCTGTGAAGTCTCAATTTAGTGGCTGGATGTTTTCCAGCCCAGCAGCATGGTGTCTGTGTGCCTTACAAAAGTCATGACGTTAGCTTGAAAACCTCTACTAAAACAAATGAGCACATCATTTTATATTTCAGGAATCAAATGGGAGGGATTAAGAGAGAGATGAGGTGACTCGGTCAAGATCATATAGAAGAATCTGTGGCAGAGCCAGAATATCCAAGCTGTTACATTCCAGCCCAGTGCTTTGATTTCTCATGCCTTCCTACCCTATTTCACTCAGTTTTCTCCATTGACAGCCAGGGGATTATGCTGCCAATTGACATGTCATTCATGGAATACTGTAATGATGTATTACTGCTGAAGGTGTTGGCTCTGTGCTTTATAAAGCTTCATGTAGTGCAGCAGAGAAGACCTTATTAAGCTTTTTTTTTTTTCACCTTTGAAAAGAATAACGTGCCACTTACTACACTTAATAACGAAGCGTTCACTTTTGTGGTTATCAAAACAACTCAGCTGTAGCTGGGCCTTCAACACTCATAGGCAACCAACTCCCCACATTAATAATCCTTCCTCAGGTAAATGCAGATAAGCTAAAGTGAACTGGAATCTTTCCCAAATGGCAGTTGGGCGAAAACTGCAGGATTTAACCCAAGAAATACAAATATACAACAGGGAGGAGTTAGAAGAGCTCATAGAAATACCGTGTCCTGGAGTACTTAGTGACAGGTACCCAGCAGCGTGGCTAATTGTACTTTCACAATACAAAAAGCAGGGGATGGGCTAGCATAGAGTGATGAGGTATTAAAAACTGGGATGATTATATGTGAAGAAGGAGGGGTAAAGGGGGGGAGAAATAAAAAAAGACCAAAACCAGACTCAGTTAACATAACTACACCACAGGATGTCACTGACACCAAAAGTTTGGTAGACAAATGATCAAAAGGAAACACTGAACAAGGCTATAGGAGAAGGGCCATGGCTCTAGGCTGGCTAGAGAAAGAAAGGATGCCAACACTCCTTGCCACACAGGTCAAGCACAGCATTTCTTGTGTTAAAAATAGACATCTACCAACAAATCATTTCACAGCCACTCTTCATGGCTGTCCGTGCATCTTGTTCCAAAAAGCTCCTACTGAGCAGTTCTTCAAAACAGGCTACAAAACACATTGAATCCCAGACTGGCTTGGGTGGGAAGAGAGCTCAGAGCTCCCCCTGCCATGGGCAGGGACAGCCCCCCCAGCCCCATCTAACTTGGCCTTGAGCCCTGCCAGGGATCCAGGGACAGCCCCAGCTGCTCTGGGCACCCTGTGCCAGGGTCTCCCCCCTCCCCAGGAAGGATCTCTGCCTCCCAGCCCCTCTCCAGCTGCCCTCCTGCAGCTGAAGGACGTTCCATTGAGCCTGGCCCTCCCTGCCCTCCACACCAGCTCCTCTCCAGCTCTCCTGGAGCCGCTCGAGGGACTGGAAGGGGCTCAGAGCTCTCCCCAGAAGCAGCCTTCTCTTCTCCAGGCTGAACCAGCCCAGTTCTCCCAGCCCATCTCCATAGGATAAGTGCTCCAGCTCTCGGATCACCTGACCCAACATTACAATTCTTTGCCCCTAGTGCAGCTCCGCAGTAACAGGTCACGTCAGTTCAGGCCCATCAAGGCATTCCTTTCTTTCATCTGAGGGCTATAGCCATTAGTATCACTTCCTGCATCACCTCACTCTCTTTCATCTCCTTCCCCGTGCTCAGCAACTCCTCTCACCATCCGTAGAGCTAAAGGCAGGAGATGAAACACATGGAACCCTCGGCCCTCCTTCCCTGGGCAGCAAGGCCCGCTCAGCCCCGCTCCCTAACCCCGCGCCTGGGATGATGGCGGCAGCGCACGTCGCCAGAATTACCAAATCCTGCGCAGATGGGCGAGTCCACTGAAGGGAAGGTTGATACGCGAAACCCAACCGTGTTTGTGAGAGCAAAGTTCAGTTCAAGGCACCACCTGTCAGGTCAGGCACAGGAGTCATAGCAGGAGTAACCTTCCATGTCTTAACAAGTTAAGCAAGCAAAGGAGGAGGGGAGAAGCCTGTTGCTCTCCGCCGCGTTCGCAGAGGTACAATGACCTGGAGGGATAGCTTGCATGCAATCGAACAGCCCACAGCTAAAACACGTTTTGCCAGTGTTCGTGTGGAAGGTCACAGGCACATTTCACTGTTTCTTTACTGCTCGGAGGATGACACAAGCGGCGGGCGGGCACGGCGGGCTAAGCCGTGTTTATTTGAACACGGAAAGAGAGTTTTATTGTCTTCCCAAGCGTTACCTTCGCTTTGCCCCGCTCTTTGCAAACATACTGACTTAAGGCCGGCCACCCAATCTGCCAGGCTTGAGGTACGGTTCCACGGGGCCAGGCTGGTGACCAGCAGAAGATAAAATCAGAGAGAGGCCTGTTAGAGGCCATTGCTGTCCCACTGACCCGTGCCCAGCAGCCTGGAAGGGGCCGCTGTGCCGTGTTGTGTCTCTGCTTGCTAACAGGTAGAACTGTTCCTGTGCCACTCAAGGCAAACAGAGCAGGGGGGGGAGGAAGAGCCTAACGACAGCATATTTAACATGATGCCAAGTCCAGTTTCTGAGTGAATCACAGCTCAGGGTCAGGCAATGAAACAGCCTCAAAAGATGATTGTCTGGTCTTTTTGCTCACCTTTTCAATGGGCTCAGAGTCGGCACGTAATTTTTGAGAGTCCAACTTTAAAAAGCCCTTGCTTGCAGAGATGCTGAGCAGCAGCCCTCACTGAAGTCAATGAAAGAACCACATTTCTCTCCTTCCTATCACCAGAACTTCAATCCCATGTCTGAAATGAGCTCTATACTGTGGTCATCAGAGAACCCCAGCCAACCCCACCTCTCTCTGAGGGAAAACCAAGGGGGGTCAGGGAGCTCCTAAACAATGACCAGAAAGTTTCCACCTTCTGGCTGAGTTGCCTGCCACTCCTCACTGCCTCTTAGAAGCTGCAGCAGCTTGGCATCTGGGTTTGCCTGCACTCCCATCTGCCTACTCCCCATTTGGACACGGTTGAGTGAAAAGAAAAAGGGAAAAGAAGAAAGAAAAAAAAAAGGAGGAGGAGGAGGAGGGGTGTGTGGAACAAAGTCTTTCATCTTCATGGCACCAAGATTTCAGATCTAAAGAGTTGGGGCTCTCAGCTGCTTTAAATTGAGGGTTATGGCTGCCAACTGCCAATCTGAAGCTACGTATTAGTTTTCATCCACCCCTGTGTTGTTCAGGCCCTCGCTTTTCTTGCCCTTTGTTTCCTCTCGGATCGGTTAAGTGGAAGCAGGTGTTTTCCTACCCTGCTAATCCCTGGTACATTCAGACAAGTCCAGCAACCGCTCCCGTGTCCCAGACAGGTAAACGGAGCCAGGCACTGGGTTGCTGTGGACGGCAGCTATGTTAATGGCTCCGGGCCGCGGCCCTGTTATGTGCTTCCCTTTCGCATGCGGTCTTGTCTCGTGGTGTTCCCCCCTTCACAGTCCATCCTTACACAGACCTGTGTTCTTGAAATGAGGATTTCTACAGTGAAGAGAAGATTTTGAGCTGCTGTGGGAAGTTCTGATAGATAACCCATCCACCCATGGAACGCAGCAGGGTCCTGAACACAATGCCAACGAAGGCCATGGCAATAATTCTGTCTTCTTGCACTATTTCATAGCCCTGGAGATGATCAGTCCAGCACAGCTCATGGAACACGCTGCTTCACAAAATGCCAGCGTGCTTAATTTAGCAGCACACGTTTGCAAATGCCTCCAGCCCCTGGATTTTAAGCTTTACAGACAGACCCCAGACAAAGATCCAGTCTAATCACAACTCAAACACAAAGCTCTTTCTCGCTGATGACACGAGGGTGGCTGACGTGAGCCAGTTCCCCGAACAGCTGGCACATGGGGTTAGGGAGGCTACTGGGTAGGTGTAGGTGGGCTGGTGGTACCAGACCACAGGCTGGCCAGGTCATTCAGTGAAGTTATGCATTGAACTAGGTTCTGTTAGCAGGGTCAGGATGCTCATGAAACTGCAAAGGGCATTTGGAGATGGGCACTGTACCACGGTCTAAGTAAAGGCAATAGCTGTGAAGACCACTCTATTCTGCTGGAACAATCAACTGAGTTTTCCAAACTTCAAGCATTTTCCAGCAACCACAGCCCAGCAAAGCACCCCCCAACACATCCATCCAGCTTTCTCCTCCCCACCCACAAACTGTATCGTTTTGTTAGGGCAAGCAGAATTCCCTTTCCCTTCAGACCTGCTTAATATGTAATCAGGAACCTATTGAGCAACAAAGGAGCATTGACAACACCTCTGCCCACGCAGGGACGGTTTCAATCCTCATACACACTCCCTGGTTCAGACAGCAGTCACCAAGGGAGCAGATCTTCCCTCGTCGCATCGCGTGACACTGCAAATCCAGCCCTGACTTCACCACCATCTCGTGCCAGGAGTGAGTGTGAAAGGGAGAGTCAGCACTCTGGTTTCTGCTGCCTCTGAGCTGCAGCTAATGGCACACAGGAGTCTGAATCACCAGCCCCGCCGTACACCTCGGGAAAGTTTCTTCCTTCCCTCACCCCTCCCATCACACTTCCATTACATGTTGTAACAACTTTGTAAGTACCTGCTTCTTCCAATCCTGCACCTGGGAAGGCGATGAATCCACGGAAGGGAAAACGACCCAACAGCAAAAATCAAACTCGCCGCACGATTCGATGCTTAACACTGATTCTGTAAAGGTACAGAAAGGAAACGGTTAAAGGCAGAGTCACTGCAGCCCAATTTTAACGTTTCTATATTAAGTAAATAAAGCTAACATAAAATTCAGGTCAGGAACTATTTGTTTAGGGTCAGGTGACTTCAACTCAGCTAATCGCAGACACACCTTGCCTTTTGAACAATCTCCCACATTAGATCTGCAGTTAAAAACAGGTTTGCTGCAGATCAAGTCAGTGAATTACAGCATAAACACCCACAAAAACTAGAACAATGGGCATAATTTTCGCTCCTAAGAGCGTGCAAAGTGCAGATTACAGCAGGAGTAGGGATATAGCAACTACAGGGAGCAGAATCCTGTTACGCAGAGGCAGGTGCAGGACCCAGACTATATCCTATAAGACCCTAACAGCCAGAACATACCACAGTGTTTAGATTAGTGGTGACAATATTCACCCATCTGAAAGCTCACTCGGTTCAGATGATGGTGGCTACGTTACTTACTCAGACCTGAGGGCAGCAGGGATGTTGTCCCTGACCTCATGAAAGCACCCGTAAGCCCTCTGAGGCATCCACCTCCGGTAGGGCTTACGCCAGCCACTTCCTTCCCAGTAAATTCAGTCTTGGTTTGCAGCCACAGCACTGCTCAGTTCTTTATAGCCCTCTTTTCCCCCTTCTGTGAAGTTAAAAGCCTTGCTGAGCCTTCCTCTCCTAGGATGCCCAGGCCCTCAAACAGAAGTTCTCTCTCTCTCAGGTTGGATCAAGGCAGTCCTAAAAGTGCACGCAGTACCCTAGGAGGTACTGACTTCTGACACTGGTACTGCAGTGTTTTCTTCAGTATTGCACCCTGAAACAAAGCCCATGCCTTTATAGGAAGGGATACCCTTTGGAGAAACAGGGGCTTGACTTCACCTCTCTCATCACCTCTTCCTCTCACTTGTACTGAGCAGCTATTCCAGCCCACCATGTGCTGCTGACATTCCAACCTATCTCTGTCCAATCTGTCTGTTTCAATAACCCACTAATTTTCTACAGTTACTCACATTTTCTTCACATGATGTAAACATTTTTCTGCTTCCAAGGTATGAAACTGCCCACCTCATATCCATCTCTCTTGTGGAGGTTCAGCTCTATGGTAACAAAAGCAGCAGAGCACACACAGAAGGTCACTTGCCTATTCTCACATTACGTGAATATATTTTTATCCATTATATATATATATATACATACACATATATATATTTATATGAGCTTTACTACTGCTTCCACTGATTTTTTTGTTGAGGCCAATAGCTTATTGGTTTGGAAACCAGGGTAGGACAAATGTTCTGATGGGCCACACCTCCCCATCAAAAGCTCTACTGAACTATAAACACAGTGTCAAAACAACTGAAACAGATGCTTAAAAACCTACTGTGCTTGATTATGACAACTTGCCTGCTCTTCTCCCAAGAGCACGTACTTGTGGATAAGCAAATGTCCTGTGTGTGGTTAAATCTGGGTTCACACCAAGACAGACAACTGAAATTGTGAGTAATAAGCAGTTCATGGCATCTTTCCTACCTTCAAATATTTAGAAACAAACCGGGAGAAAGAGCTGGCATCTTTCTTCCAGATCAGGTCCTTAAGGATGCAACCAAAGCTTTCTGTCTGTGTTGCCAGGATGACAAAGCTTTTGGTTGCTCCCCATCTTAGACCCAGTGGCCACACCACTGCAGGAAACACCCGCTGTGCCATTAGCTTTCCAGCTCCAGCTCACACCGCAGGCAGACTCGTGCGTGGCTCCTGCAGCACCAGTGTTTGTGTTCCAGGAGAGGCAGAAGCCAGCTGCATCCCCTGATGGAAGGAGGCCTTGCCTCTGTGCTTGCAAAAAGGAAAGGAGTTAAACACCATCACTGACACATTCAGAGCTCTGACCCTACGGTTTCTACCAACAATAACATGATGAGGCAGAAGAAACAAAACCCCAGCCTCAGTTCTTTCTTAATTTATGCAGCTCCGACATACAAACCCATCCAGTGCTGAACACACACAAGATTGTCTTCTTGAGCAGCTTTAAAAAAGAAAACCCACCTTGTTTCCTGGTATATTTTTACCCGTGTCTGATACAACAGACTGTTGTTTAAAGCAACAGGCTCCTGTGTAGCAAAAACAGATCTAACCCCCTGATTAGCGTCATGCTTTGAGCAGTGAGGATCAGCTGCCTTTAGCACCGACTGCTAAGAAACCCTGTGTAATTCCAAAATAAGCCAAGAAATTTGCCTTGCCTTATGGGACAGGCAATGCTGCTGCTTTATTTTGTCCAAGTTATTTCTCTGGGTTGGGCTGAATACACACAGAGTGTTTGATTACCACCCGGTCTTGGGTGAAGAAAGGTGCCTTCGTGCTGAGGTGGGGTTTTGTTGTGTGTGCTTAGTGTGCTGTGTCTGCATCTGTTGAGGGCAGAAAGACCCTCTGCCTCATGAGCTGTGAAGAAGTCTTTGGTCTGCAAAGGTAATGGGTGGCCTAATTTAAACCTCCTGATTTTGCTTGGGCCAAGCAGAACTGTCCTAGCATGAAATGGAAAGGGGAGACCTCATGCTTTCTGTCCTCACCTTTGGGCTGGGCCAAACCCCACCCCACAGGTCTCACCTGCTCTACGGCTCGGATGCAACATGCCCCAAGAAGCTGTCAGCATATACAGAAATACCAGCCCCACATCCATCTTCTACACTGAAAGAGTCGTCAAGCACATGGACAAAAATGATAGAGAGATGATTTCTGTAAGGGTCAGGCATGGGTCACTGTGTTCCAGGGTAGCATTTTGCTCAGAGAAACACACATCCGTTTGACTGGAGAGCATCACAGCATCATGAGACTGTCCCATGGTCTGGAACAGCTCAGCTTTCCTCCACAGTGTATGGTCACCTACTTGCATGCTGAGAAGCTCAGCACTTTCACTCAGAATTGTTCCAAAGAACCCTCACACCTTCAGCCTGAAGCTCCTACATGCCCCTGCCACTCATGTGACGTAGGCAGAGGGTTTAAGGTAGGAATATTCAGGAGCATCAAGCCTGGATGCTGTTTTGTGGCAGGTGACAAAACTTCCTGAACTTTCTCAAGAGTCTGATGTGAGTTTTGATCTGAACCTGTCTTTAATGTGTAAACAAAGATCTGGGAAGTCCTACTCCTTCCATAGCAACCATGCTCGATTGCATGTACCCCTTGAGTCTGCTGCACCCCGAGACACATCCCTGCAGTGTCATTCAGACAGTTACCTGATGGAGGGGTGTTTCTCTTTGGCTCCATGACATGAGGTGATGTCCTCATCCCTTCCTGTGTGGATGCTCCTCCTGCATTTGAATGTAGGCGTCAGGGTGTGGCAGAGCCACCTGCCTGGAAGCAGATGTCAGGGATTACTCATTCAAATGGCAAGTGGCAAGGATGTGGGTGATGGAGGTGGCAGGCCTGAACAAAGTCACATTACCACCCCATAGAGCATGAAAGACATGCAAAGGACAAGAAGGTCCTCCTGAGGTGAGGTAATGCCAAATCCTGAGGCATTACCTGGCCCCAGCGAGGGGCAGCCCCCAGCTACAGCTAGCAAGGCTTTGAGCTCTGGGCTATTTGTTTTAGAGTGGGGAGTGATCTCTCAGCAGCACCACCCAGAAACGCTGTCCCCAGCACAGACAAAATCACTTCCCTGGCAAAACAGCAAGGCTGCTGTTAGCTCCAGAACATTCCCTGTTGCAGACTTGTCTTGCACGTAGGAGATTATTTCCACTGGGATTGTTTCAACTCCAACCAACTGTCTAGCTATTAAATTCAAACCAGTTTCCCTAATCTCAGATGTGATGCATCTGTTTACCTGCTCCTACCCATACTGTTGGCAACTGCATCTGTTTCAGTAGGTGCAGTAGGCTTGGGTGAGCCCAACCAATTTCGAAATGCTGTAAAACTGTCCCTAGATGCATCCCCAAGGCAGGTAGGGATGCGATCGATGTCGAGTAGCCAAGTGCATTTCAGTACCTGCAAGCACTTACCTTGTTTTCAGCAGCAGATGTGAGTTGTTTCAAAGGCTGGAGCCTGAGTAACTGTGAGTTTGTGTGAGAAAATGCAAAAGGAAGGTGGACACGATGGGGTGGGTTTCCTTCCTGCCATCCCACCTGTGATACAAATGCACTGGTTTCCCAAGCAGCTAAAGGACTAGAAAGACCACCAAAATCACAGCTATAAATGCACTACATGGTGAAAAGAGGATGCCAAGAACATGCCCAGCTTCCTTGGTCCTTATTAAACCATACGGTATTAAAACAAGGGTTCAAAAGCTGGCACATCAATAATGCTTCTGCTATGGACATTTATACCTGGTGACCAACTCCTCCTGCTTCCTTCCCCAAAAAAGTGTGGATGATGCCTACGAAATGAGTTGTGGTACCACTTCTGTAGTGTCGTGGTTTAGCCCTGCAGCACCTGTAGATCTTCTTGACCCTCAAGAGCCAGCAAGCCAGGGATGAAAATGACATTTCAAAACCAGAGATTGGCTTTGCATGGGTAATTCAAATGAGGAAACAGAGTAGTGCTTCACTGAGTGCACGTGTTTGAATGCCAAATAATACAACAATTAAAACACAAATTAACTCACCTGAGCAGACCCTAGGATGCTCTAAAGGAAAAATACCACCAATCATCACCAAAGACTCAGCAATAGCACACTGATGGGCAGTGACCCTGCTACAGGGTCTTCCTCGAGTCTTTAACAGTAAAATTGGTCAGGCCAGAAAAGCTTTTAGTTTAATCAAATTTTACACCTCAAAAGAGATGGGTTTTCCTGCCTGCTGCTCCAAGGTGGGGAACAGGCACTCCTACCTAACTGCTGGCTGGGCTCCCCTCCCACTGAGATCTGGTATCCCACTGTTTCTCTGATTGCTTGAACCACTTAGCACTTCATCTGATCAGCACAGGTGAGGGTGCTGCCATGTCTTCACAGGCTTTGGAGGAATGCAGGAAGCTCTACCAACGACCTGATTTACTGTCCAAGACAAGAGAGCCAAAAAAGCCCCTGTGATACCAGTATATCCTTGGTCTGAGCACAACCAGCAGTTTCACATGCTATCAGGCAGCACAGGGTGCTTCCAGACCTGCCCAGACAGGCAAGTCACACGGCAGTGGTGTTGATGGGAGGCCAACAGAGAGAGAGAGAGTTCCCAGCCACTCCCCAGACAGCTCTGCTCTTGTTAGCTTAGACTACCTGTCCTGATGGAGGGCAAGAATCTTTGTTGTCTTCCTGGAAAGCAAGGGGCAGCTCCAGCATCCTGGTTAATATCTTCCTGGAAATAAAAATAAATCAATCTGGACTGGGAAAAATCCCCAAACACTTTGTACAAGGAATAACAGGAATAGTGGCTATTTGACCTTTAGGTCTATGTACTGCTAGAGCCAAAGTAGAAGTAAATAGAAAGGATTCTTTTAGTGAGATTAATCAGAGCAGTAAGAACCTAAAATGAAACCCCTGAGAGCTGGCCATCTGCTTAAAATAAGCAGTAAAAAACCCACCCCAAGCCCCAAACAATAAGATTTGTATAAAAGTGTATTTAAAAAATATTTTTAATTAACATAAAAGTATCATTCTACAAATCACACCTTCATTATTAGAGATGTGGTTAGCAAGAAGAGAAAGTTACACTTTTCAGCTCAGCAACAAACACTTAACTTTCCTTTCCCATTATCCAATTTATCATTCCATAGGAAATGGTGCTTTATAAATCCCAAATGTCAACTCGTCCTAAAAACATTACACTTGAGGAAAACCTCACAGCTTTTCTTGTCATAACACTGACTTGTCATTTGTCATCCTGGAAACCTTTTTCTATGTGGAAAAAGGAATTATTCAGCCCTACTTACTGGGCTTGGATCTGGACTCCACTGGATGCTTACAGTTCTGAATTGGAAACTGCTGTGAAAATGAGAATGCTCATTTGTCTGCCAACATGGGAAACCTCCTCTGGAAGCAGTATCTTCAGGCAGATACCACTGCCACAATGTTTTAGCGCTGGGATTCCCCAAGGGGTCTAAATACCACATTTCCCAACACCCCTCACCCCCAAGTGATAACTATTCAGAAACAGAACTGTGTCTAAAGTTAACAAAGATGTAGCTGAAGAAAAAAAACCTTGAGGAAGTTGTGGTAGCCTTAATTTAAACCTAAGAAACCTGTGTCTGCCCATGCAGAAAATGAATAAAAATAAACCCCTAGCTGGTTCATACTGAATGTTTGCACAGCACATCGTGGCTGGAGGTAGAAAATAGTAGAGCAGCACAGTGAGCTTCATCTGACAGCACCATCAGGGAGAGGAGCTGGGGGGGGGGAGGGGGGGGGGAGAAGAAAAAGGGGGGAAAAAAGCTTTTTATAAAGCAAAAAAGGAGGCAAACTGTGCCTTCCTGACAGCCAGCATCATCAGCAGTATCACGTACAGAAAGGAGGCAGGTATTATTCAGGAGACAGCAGGGGCAAGGGCTGGTAGGAGATCCAGAGTCAGCACAGGAAATGTTTTTAAATAAAATCCTAATCATGGTCCTTCTCTCCCAAGCACTGCACTGTAATCACACGAACAAAGCTGGGAAAGGGGCCTTTTCTCAAGGAAGATGCTGGGATGCAGACACATGAGAGAAATCCAGAACGTGGTTGCAGACAGCAGCAGCAGTGCCCACGCTGTCTAAGCCAAAAGGCAGAGAAAACCAGCCAAGAAAAATAAAGAAGCAGCAAGAAAGATGCTCCTTTGCTTTTCAGACAGTTTTTAGAACCATGCATCACTTGTTTTCCTTCGAAGTGAGAGGAAACAGGAGGGGCAGAGGCATGAAAGGAAGAATACACATCACCCCATCACTGCATGAGCACATCTTCTGGAAGCTTAACTACACTGAGGTCAGTGCATTTAATCAATGCATTTAGTTAATCCTGACTTTTATTACCTTAACTAACTCCAGCACCTGCCCCGATTCTGACAGACTGCAGCCTGGGGACACAGCAAAACCACTCCACTGTTGTGCTCTGTTACGTGATCAGGACCTTCAGCAGAGCTGCAGGGCACCACCACGGGATGGCAGGGGCTGGCTTGGCTGGTGCAAGGAGTGGAAGGGACAAGCTCCTCCAGTATCAGCATCTGCCTTCCGTAGAATCTGAACTTGGAGTACAAGCAGCGTTAATCCAGCTCTGAAAGTGGAAGAGAGCTGCTGACAGAAAAACCTGAGAAATGACAGACACCTCCTCAAGTGCTGCCAAGCACTCAGCAGAAACACCCTTGCATACAATTACAGCAAAATCCTTTTTGGTTCTAACCTCTTCAGGACTCTCACTGAATCCTCTTCCCACACCAGAGGTATCTTGCCCTAGGAGATTCTGCTCTGTTGCTTTCCCAAGCCCCAGGTTTGTTTTTTGGGGGCCTCTTGTGTACCTGGAGGAGGAATACGCACCCCAGACCATCAGCAAGGAACCCACCTTGTGCTGGGCCACCAGCCAGGGTGGCTGGACCCAAACAGAAAGGCACCTGCCATGTACATGGTGGGACTAAGAGCCTACTGTGGATGCAAAACAGTACAACAGAACTTAAAGATCATAGGATCATAGACTGGTCTGGGTTGGAAGGGACCCCAAGGATCAGAGAGCTCCAACCCCCTGCCACAGGCAGGGCCACCAACCTCCAGCCTGGAGCTACACAAGGCTGCCCAGGGCCCCATCCAACCTGGCCTTGGACACCCCCAGGGATGGGGCACCCACCCCCTCTCTGGGCAGCCTGTTCCAGCCCCTCACCACTCTCTCTGTAAAGAACTTCCCCCCAATATCTAATCTAGAGCTTCCCTCCTTTAGCTTTCAAGAATAAAGTATGGAGGACCTTAGCATTACACAACACCAGCCCCAGCATTTCTCTTCAAAGCTGCATCAGAACCTGGAGCACAGCAGGAGCTCTGCCATCTCAGGGCCCCATCCAGACATCACCTCTCAGCTGCCTTCCAGGTTGACATCTGTAGGACTTCATATACATCCTAGGCAGTTTCCTAGCAGCTGCTGTAGGGGCTGTTTTCACAGCACCCCAAGATTTCCATTCTACAAGGCTTACAAAGGGTCAACCCAGACTTTTGCATCTTCCCAGTCTTGGAGAGTTGCATAAAGCCCCAGTCCCCCTGTCCCACTCCTAGCAACGCTCCTTCTGCGTCTGCCTTCACCTGCAGTAATTGGTCTCTGAAGGACAAGGAATGGCAGCGACTTGTGCTGGGCTGCAAGGTGTGGGAACAGAGGAAATTAACACCAACTCTTTTTTCCATCCCAGTGAATAATGTGATTACTGGGGAGGGAGAGGAGGAGGGGAGAGGGGCTAAGCCTTACATCAGCTGTGAGATGGGCTTTTGGCTTGGGGTTTAGGGTTTTTTTTTTCCCTTTGAAAACAAACAGATGGGGAGAGCATTAAATTCACAGCCTGTGCCACACAAACATGTATCACAGCAGCTTTAGCCAATAAAAGAGTTAAATAACATGGTACTTAAATCATCATCACTCCTGTTTAAAAAATAAAAAATTAACCAAAAAAGTCTCTAGGAAATGGGCAGCAGCAGCATAACCCCAAGTGATGCTGGCACGTTGAGACTGGACATTCTAGACCATAGCCAGGCAGTTCAGCATCATGGCAGAAGTGAACCAGTCAGTCACAACACATCCTTTTTTCCCAATTAGCTAATAATTACCACTTCCACATCATTTTGTTTTGAGTCTCACTGGCTGAGGTGTAAACAACCTTCCATAAACTGCTGCTTATTCCAGACTAGGATCCTCCTGCATGGAGACAAGTGTTTCTTAATGAGAACTACCTGAGAAGACAGGCCCATCAGTGCAGCATCGTGCTGTGCTGACAGCACGTTGCAGCGGGTGCCCAGCGGCACGGGGTCAGCTGTGCTCTTTGGGGGGTGTGAAGTTGTGGTACCCCAGCACACACTCGCTTTCAGAAGAAGTTAGACCTGCTGGCTTAACTTGCCTTTTGTATCCTTCTACCACAAATGTTTAGGTTGCTGTTTCCTGAAGGGAAGAAAGGGGAACATTTTCTTCTGAACCACTCAGCAAAACAGCTCCCAGGTGCTTATGGTCAGTCCTGTCCTTGCTTGCAGTGGGACCCAATTCAAAACCTTATTTCCAGCCCTTTCTTTCACACATTGCACTAATCATAGATTAGAATGCTTTAGGTTGGAAAGGACCTTTAGGTATCTAGTTCTACCCCTCCAGTGAGCAGGGACATCTTCACTAGGTCAGGTCGCTCAGAGCCCCATCAATCCTGACCCTCAATGTCTCCAGGGATGGGGCCTCTACTGCCTCTCTGGGCAACCTGTGGCAGCAATTCACCATCCTCATGTTGGATTTTTTTTTCCCTAATATCCAACCCAAATCTCTCCTTTTCTAGTTTAAACCCATCACCACTGAAGCTGCTGTTGCATTGCCCATAAGCTTTTACTCCAGACTCTGAGTTCAGCCCATGCAACTATCAATTAAACAAATTATTCCAGTACTCTCACTATTCAGGGTAACTTCTAATTTCCATACATACTGAAAGATCTCTTCACAAATGTGGAGTATTTAAGATTAACAGTATTTCTCATAAGCATTACCAAATTTCCCAGAATACAAGTGCATCTTGAGTGCGTTTTCCCTTCTGCCTTAATTAGATCTGAGCAGGCACATAAACAAGGATACCAGTGGGCTCCAAAACATGTCACTATTAATACTGCAACAGTTCTGAAACTCTAGAAATTCTCTAGCCAAGAAAAAAAAATAGGGATGTAGAGCAGCACTGATCACTTTATATGCCAGGCCAAGATACAGAGTCTGTTTTCATCTGATTTTTCATTAACTTGCCAAGTTAATAAAGCAGATGGTATGAGCAAATTCCACAGAAGTATGGTTATAGCAAACTTCATGAGCATCTGGTTGGGGTATGTGGGGGAAATCAAACTGAGAAAAATCTGGGAAAAGATCAAACAGAAAAATATAAGGGAGAAAAGCCACAAGCAGCTCACTCTGAAGGGAGGAAGGTTTGTGTCCAGATTTTGTTGATTTAAACAGCACAGCTAAAACCAGTACTTAGTGCCTGGGACTTCTAAAAATATTTCATTTGATTTGCTGAAGCCAACAGTGTGGGGCCAATAGGAACTGGACTGAAATGTCCCTGAGTCTGAAAATGCTCTCATCTAATTCTGCATATTTCTAGAAAAATACATTCTTCTGCTTGTTAATTTGATTACACCCATGGACCCCAACCATCACATTCTTAAACCATCATTCAAGTTCAGCTGAGATGAAATGTGGTTGCCTTGAAAGCACTATTTTTCCTGCAGGAAGGTATGATTACAACTCAGTATTTCCAGAGAGTTGCTTGTGTACTGTGGTGGGATGACAGTCATCAGCTATGGAATCATCCACCTCTCACTGTCATCAGTAGATCTCAAACCATTTCATGGAGGAAATGAACATTCTTCCCATTTTCCAGGTGGGAAGGTGGAGGTGCAGGTGAATAGCAGCTTCCCTTACGTGACTCCTCTGGGCAAAAGGCCAGGTGCTCTCACCCTTAAATTACACACCCCATCACCTTCAGACATACAGAGGCAAGACTTCAGCTTTGAAATTAAGATTTGCCCTATGCAAATGCAGACAGACAATGCTCAAGTGCAAGGTGAATCCAAAGGAAGCATGAGGGGGGAAAAAACCCATCCCTTTCCCTGCTCCTGACCAGTCAGGATTGCCCAGCTGACCATGAGACAGTCCACACTGTGCTAACAGTACAATGAGAGTATATCACCACTGAACCCCCTGGGAACACTAGCATTTTGGTGTCATCCAACAGATACTTGTGTGGTTCAGATCAGGAGAAAGTGCTGTCCTTAACTCTGAATTTCCTGGTTTACTTTCCAACTCTGAACAAAGCAATCTCTATTGAACAGGTACCTCTCTCACGACAAGTCACCTAGTTAGAACATGCCTTTTTCTCTCTTGGTACCCTCCACAACAACCCCTACAGAAAGGGCACTGGAGCACTGTTCCCAGCAGAGCAGCAAGCGTGCTGCAGAACACCTCTGAGTCATCCTTCCCACCAGAGCTGTTAGTAGGAAAGGGTGTTGGCCAGCCAGGAAGCTCCCTGGATGAGTCATTATCAAATAGAACCATACCTAGATAACCTTGGCATGGCCTTGCTTGGCTTGGTTCATTAGACAAACTTGGTGCTGCTACTCCTCCCATCTTACTTCTTTTTGAAAGCTGTCTACTGATGGCAGGAACTACCCAGATAATGAAATGCAGAGATTTTAAAACTGAAAGTCAAGAGAAGACCAGGGGTTGGACCCGATGATCACTTGAGGTCCCTTCCAACTTCTATAATTCTGTGATTCTATGACCAGTTCCATTTAAAGAGCAGAGGATCCTTATAATGAAAACAACTAGATGGAAAAACAGCAAAGAAAATAAGGAATATTTTCCACTTGGCTGGACCAAAAAAAATCACATTCTGGCAGTTTTGGTCAACTATATCCCCCAGAAGACACCAGTGAAGAGGTCCTGCACCTGGCTGCACAGAGCTCTCTGCATACAGGAATCCGTGATGTATCACAGGGAAATATTAGCACGACTGTCATAAAGGAGAGAGAACTCCTTTGAGATAGAAACATGCATAACAACTACTGCAGCATGAAAGATGCAGGCGACCTGCTGTCTGTGCTGCCAGGTCACTTAGCGCTGGGTGGCCCTGACCGCTAAGCCCAGGTCTACTTGGAGTGCTGACTTCCCACACTTGTGAGTAAATTTGCTAAAATGTTAATGACTAATTACATATCACTTTAGGGCCTCTTGATTGCTTAATCTGAGGTGGTCTTGGCCACGGTGATTATTAATTACTGACTATCAAATGGAAAGGCTGACTCGGGCGTGATTAACCTTTAGCGTGGTGTTTGGCAAACAGAAGTAACTTTTAAAAGCAGCTTTCTCAAAATCACAGTCCAACTCACACACCAGTAGTAAGCCAGAGGGAAAATCCAACAGGAACAAAGCGCCTTGTGGTTGTCTGAAGGTTTTCTTCTTCTTCTTTTTCCTGGAATTCCTCAGAATCCGTGAGAAAGGGGCCAGTAGCAGTGGGCTGCTGGTTCACCTCTCCATGATGTCAGTAGCATGAGACACTCCACCCATGTCCTGGACCAGAGGTATTCTTTTGGAAAGCTTTCCCTCCCATCAACGGCCAGTTCCAAGACTATCTGCAACTAAAGGCAAAAGATTTCAGTCTGAAGGATGAAACAACTCCATTTACAAAGCTGCTGCCTTGACAGGTGACTGGAGGTGTGCATAACCATCAAAGCCCCAAAACGCTTACAAAACGTTAAAGTCTATGTCCCCTGTTCCTATTCTCCTCCCCCCTCATACACAAGCTGAAATATTTTCCTGCAACTTCACTCCAGGGTTTGTTTCTCTAGTTTCCATCACTCTAACTTCAGGCTGGGACAGCAGGCAATGACAGTGCTGAAGACAGCTGAAGCCTGACCCACTCTGTCATCTCAACAGTCTCCATAGTTCTTCAGCCATGCTGACCCTGGGGGTGTTGTGTTTTCACCTGCAATGGCCTCCTAGATGACACACAAGTATCTCTCTGTGCATTCCTCAGAAAGCTCACCTGCTTTGACAACATGCTGACTTTACACAGAGTGTTAGGAGTTGGAAGGGACTTCAAAAGATCATCTTGTCCATCCCACCTGCCAGAGCAGGATCCCCTTGACTTGTCATCCTGCAAAACACCCATCAGTGAAAGATGTCAGTGGCATCAACAAAGGGCAGCTAGGGATGCTTTTATAGTTCATCCTACCTGGGACCAGAGGACTAGGTGACCTCCCAAGGTTCTCCTGTCCTTTCTATCATTCATTCCATGGCTTTCTGATCCCTTTCCTGCTCTGCTTTGTTGTTTTGTGATAGCTCATTGCACCACTCTGGACTTGACCCTTTCAAGCCAAGAGTCTATCACATCTTAGGCACGTTTTACTTGCTGTATTTTGCTATGTTAGCTGATGGCAATGTATAAATGAGTAATAATGCTGTTGATTAATTAATTTGCCAGGAGCTATCACCAAGCCATCTTGCTACTTACCACCCCACACTTCTTTTGCTGCTTACAGCACGTTGCTGCAAAGGAACCCAAACATGGTCTGACGTGTAGCATGCAGAATTCCCACCACAACAGGAGCTGTAAATGGGGTCACCAAGGGGACTGCATCTTTTTCTGGCTGTTCTCTTTACCAGGCACTGAGATTATTATGTTTTCTTTGTAAAGCAATGCTTTCCTTAAGGGTCATGCTGCAGGATTATTAAAACATCATGAAATACCTAGATTTCTCTTTCACTACTTCATCTGACTCCCTGTCTCCCTCAAAGAAACAAAAGGAGGAAGTAGGACATAAATAAAACATAACTCATTCTGCTCTCTTTTTAACCAATTGCTGATATTTTTTACTAAGTGGGGAAATTGGCCCAATAACACAGTTTCTTAGATCTGAGGTTTTTATGAGAAAGTGTGTTCTCACTTTTCCTATTAATCTAACACTTAAAATCACATATTTAATGAAAAGGTTTGTGTATGTTGCATCTCAAGAAATCCAGTTTTTGATCTGCTGCCCCAGTGATACAGTGTCTTACACCACTTCAGTTCCAATTTCTGCCCCGTTTTGTTTCCATGCTGCTGAAAGGGTTAAGAACTGTGATTCAGATCAAATAGAGGAGCTCTGAGAGGTTCAGACCCTCCTCCTCCTAAGCTGACATTTATTGATAAGAACAAAATAAAACTTTGAAGTGACAGATGAGCTAATCTACAGTTCAAAGCTGCAGGAGAGGATTTACTCTATTAATCATTTAGAGCATGACTCTATTCACTATCTTTCTTTTTTTTTAATGGATCAAATATTCAAACTCAACATGACTGTAGCCAAAACACCAAGGTCAGGAGTTTTGGTAAGCCTGGCATGTTTGTTATTGTGGCCCCAGGTGATGCTGTTCCTTTTACTCTGGAGAAGCAGCAAAGTAGATAGATGTTTGTCACAAACAAAGGTAGGCTGGGACTGTCAGGTGTCCCATGGCTGAGCTACCTCAGCTCTTCTCAGAAGGATAGATGAAAGGAAATGAGAAGAGCTGCTCTTCAGAGGGAAGGAACAGAGTGAAGGAGAAACTGCTGGATCTGGAGAATGGGTCTGCTGCTCTGGATGCACCCAGGGTAGGGGCATTTAGGGGGAGTTTTCACTTTGAGGAAGGCCTGGCCTCCTCCTACACCCCTATCTCACTTCTTCTTGGAGCTTGATGTTCTGACTCCTCTGGAGCAGCTCCTGCCAGTCTAATTCTGCAGGGCAACAGCAGAATTGGGGTAGGCAAGCAGCACCATGGCCCCTCTGCTACCCCTCACAGCCTGCCATAGGCAGCTGCAGATATTCCCTATGTTCCAGGGCATCAGCCTATCTTTAAGAAGGTTGTTTTAATTGAGGTGGGGTGCCCAGCTGCCTCAGCCACTTACAAACAGCCTGCCTACCATACCCTGAGACTTTTCCAAGCCTTGTGTGGGAGCAAGAAGCAATTAAAGTGCGCTCCCTGAGAGGAGCTGTGTGCTGAGCCACTGGAGAGAAGGGCCACCAGTGCAGGATGCTCAGAAATGATTGTCAAGAAGCCACACAATGATGTTTTGTAAAGAGCTCCTAGGTGATTTTATACTTGGATTGTTGGAGTCCACGTGCTTCAAGTAGAAAACACCAGCCTGTTCAAGCTAGTGTCTGAAATCAGAGGTCAGGGGACAGTATTTCCCCACGATGTACCCCATGATCTGGATCTTTCCTAAACAAGGAAAGTTGGGCAGGGTGGGGAGAGAGGTAGAAGAGACCAAAGATACAGATGAAATGTCTGTCTACACTAACATTTATGTAATTTAACTGAAGATCCTGAGACCTTAAAAAAAGTCTCAGATACTGAATACAGCCCATAATGTTGACAAATGCATTTTGGAACTCCTAGACTCTTTTTTTCTGAGCATCCATGAATTCAGGAGATGCTGGGAAGCTACAGACTTGGAGGATGTCAGCCCTCAGGCAGGAAATCAGTATGGCATGTGTTTAGGAACTGAAGTCTCCTTCAAATCAATGGATGTAAGTGCTGAAATGCCTTCAAATCTGGCATATGGGCTTTGATCACCTCTACAAATAAACCCCAAGTTCCTAAATCACTTGGACACTTGGAAATTTGAACATGAGCTTGATTGATGACAGTGTTTTCAGCTGGCTGATTCAAACAGCTACACTAGATGAAAAAGGAATTTCTGTTTGCAGAAAATAGGAGGGATGAGGTTGGAGAGAAGGGCCATAAAACCAATTAACACAGGGCCTCCAGGCATTGGCTCAGAACATTTCATTCCTTTGAGATGAGGTACCTTTGGGGAAGCAGAAGCAGCAAAACAAATGACAAATGGAAGCCAAGGGATGCAAATGATGAAACAAGAAGAACGCTATGAAAAAGTTCACCAGTATTTGAAGACCAGGCTTTTGCTTTGTGCACTATCCACCTCTGAGCAGAGCAAGCCCTGAGACAGGTCCATCTAAGCATTCTTACTGGAAATGTTATTTTTTTCTATTTTACCTGGCAATGTTGGGTGGGGGTGCTGTCACACACTGGGAGCAGTGCAATACAGCACTGGGAATGCCCTGCAGGCCTTGATACCATCAGCATTTGGTGCTCCAGTCCTGCTTACAAGTGTCTGTGTTCAGTAAGAAGTCAGGAATATCCACACACGCCATGCAGGATTCTGAAACCTGCACAGAACACACAGGAGAGACAACAGGAGCAGCAGGTCTCTGCCTTGGCATTTCTTGAGGAGCAAATTGAGACCACAGTCAACATGAAGCCCACAGAAGTGCCACTAATACACCCTGCGTGAGGAACAGAAGCCCAAGCCAGAAATCCTGAGACAACACCCTCAAATGGCTCATCTTGAAGTACCCAGATCCCCCCCAGCTCTTTAGCCATGGTACTAGGAAGCCTTGCTTGGCTGAAGACTTTTTTCTACACCATTTCCACATAGGAACAGGCCAACAAAACCCACCCGTGCCCTGCCCAGAGGAGAGGCACCCAACACAGTGCTGGTAAACTACCTGCCACCATCCCCTCTGCTTCGAGGGGGCTGACACTCCAGTTTGTTCTTGCATCCTCTGTTGGAGCATTAAGTCCTTACACATGGGGTGGGAAAGGCACAGGGCAGTCCTGGAAGGCGGGTGGGATGGGTGGTGAGCAGCCAGCCCTCAGCCAAAGCAGGAGCTATCAGCTGATGGCATTGTGAGTCGCCTGCAAAAAAATGTGGATGACAACCTCCCAAAAAAACATATCCAAAAAAAACCCCACCCCAACCTACAGGGAGTTGGAGGGTTCTGGGAAGTGTCTCTCTATTCAGACTGACAAACACATTTCTGCAGTAATGCGTTGAGGGAGCTCGTCTCCTGTGGCCGGTTACGTCACCTCTTACTGCCTCTATAACTCATTAACCTGCAGCTTATCTCGGCAGCCCTTTCTGATGCCAGGCAGTGTGTTCTCCCAGAATATTCACCAGGCTGAGAGCGACGTGCCAGGCACGGCTGAATGGGGAAACACAACAGCCCTGGGCTGTGTCAGGGCTACCTGATGCCCATCACCCCCTCCTTGGAGGAGTCCCACAGACCCAACACCTTTTACCAGCACCTCAAGCAGCAGCTTCCCTAAGTGCTGACCCTGCTCTGAAGCAGAAGATGCCAGAAGGGTTCGAATGCTGCAGCACAGACACCCAAAGGAAGAGCAAACCCCAAAGCATAGAGTGTAAGTGGAACAGATAAAACCAAATCTGCATCACAGAGCACTCCCAGCTACAGACACGTTCATTTACTGCCCTGCTTTCAGTCACAGGTTTGTGTCTGGTGTAAACCAGCACTGCTCTCTCGCGTCAGTGGAGCTCCACTGTGCTGCAGGGCTCAGCCTGGTCAATAAAACCCTTCCCAAGGACTTCTTGAACTGCTGCTGCAGCAGAGGATTCTTTTTCTTAATACTTCTCTCTGTAGCTGGAAGTATCAACCCAATCACAACAATAGTTTTATCAATAAAGCAGTTTCATTGCTGCGACCACCCCTACCACCCACTTTGCATCTTGGGTGGGAAAGCTGGCAGACCAGGGGGAGCACCCCCAGACTCCATCCCCCATGCATACAGTGCACCCCAGCACAGGATGTAGCACAAAGCCAGTTCCACATCCTTAATCGTGGAAAACCACACAGCCCTTCAACAGGAACAGGCATTTTGCAAAAGAAAACGGCTCTGTGTCTTTCCTTTCCCTGAAGCAGAAGATAAGAAACTGTTGCAACAGGTCACAAGTCAGTGGGTCCTTCCCCTGCTCGGCCAAGGTGGAAAACAACACTGGGGCCTGGCTGGAATTTGGGTGAGGATTCGCACAAAAGGAACCAGTGTCTCTACTTCAGACCACGCCAGATTGCATGTTTGCTGTTTGATTTTTAAGGGGGATAGTGGGAGGAACAGGGAAGAGGCAGGTAACAGGGAGACACGTGCACAAGAAGACTGAGCTGCACAGAATTCAAGAGAGGATGCTGGGGATTTTTGTTTATTTTCTTTGAAATTTGGGGGTTTTTAACACCTTGAGGATTTGTTCCATTATATTCAGACTATTTTCCAGAAAATATTTTACTATTAAAACAAATATTGCTGTGCTTGTGCCTGCATTTGCAAATAAAATCAGCGCTACCGTAAATCGCAGAAGGAAGCTGTGATTCAAGGCTACGATATTCAAATCACTTTGGGGTTATGAAATGCTGATCATTGAGCCTAGATTAGTCCTGATGGGAGCTGCTGATATTCCATTTCCATTTTTTCCACATACCATCTTTGTTTCAGGAGACACCTGACAGGATATTAATGTTTAGTTATGCAAAGCATACCCTTATTTCCAATGTTAATTATTAGAGCCACTGATTTCTTCAATGACTTCTCAAAGCAAAGCTAGGGAAAGATATTCACAGGAAGAGAAGTGAAATGTGTGAGGTTTATGTCCTTTCATGGGAGGCAAAAGTTAATCTCTTTGCCCCTGTGAGTTTAAACACAGACAAAACGTGCTGTTGACTTTTAAAGCAAGGAGTTAAATATTGCAGAACCTGAAAGCTGTGGCTTTACTATACTCCCTGGAGACATTTAGCTTTGCATTTATGGCACCACTGTTAAGGTTTTTTGGTTCTTTTTCCCTCCAACCACCTGAAAAAGAGCCTCTGTTTTCTATTAGAGGCATAGAGTCCGATGGAAGCTGCTAATTCCACCTCAGAGACCAATGCTTCAGTGCATTGGTTGCCAAAACTGGACCAAACATGCCAAGTGTTCCCCTTCAGTGAGAGCTGCCTTTTTCTGCTGTACCATACGCCTTTCTCAGCATCCCAGGCCCCCTTTGTTCAGTCCTAGAGCAAAGCCTTCCAAAGAGATCACATACATACAACAGCCAAGTGTCACACATCCGGACTCGTCTTATGGAAGAGGTGATGTTAGGGGGGCAGGTAGGGCCTTCCAGGGCTTGGGTTGATTGACAGGTGTTTCTTTCACACTTATCTTTTGGTCAGCCTTCAAGGGGAGCAGGAGAACTGGAATTCATTGAAAATGGAGATCACATATTGTAGGAGTTCACTAACAATAGCTAGCTCCCAGCCTTTAAATCACTTCCTTCCAATCCCTGGTAACTTCCTGATCCAAATATTTGGATCTGCACTGTAAGTCCTGGCTACAGGTCCAGTGTAGGTTCAGCTGCCCCTTTCCTACACACCAAAACAGCTTCCAAACACTCTGCTTCAGTCTTTAAAAGTCTCTTACGGTTTGAAAGTGGCAGAAGTAATCATTCTGTGTTTGCATTTCATGGGTCCTGACCCAGCTTCTCCTTGCTGCTGATTGACTTCAATGGCCCAGCACAACAGCATGACATGAGCAAAAATAACCAGACCTCTGGCTCTGTTCTAAAAGAGTGCACATGGGAAAGTAAACCTAGGTAAGCCAGGTCCTGGTAACTCCACTGCTATTATAAATTGTGGCAAAGGGGACAATTTCATAACCAAAGCAGCAGAAGACAGGAAATCTTCAACCCCCATCTAGTCCTTCAGTGCCATACTCATAGGAATGACCAGACCACAGTACCCTGAAAAGGATTGGGAAGGGAGAGGTAAGGGGGAGCCCACGCCATGGGAAGCAGCTTTAGCCTGCTTTGCAATCTCTACTCCCAGCAACTCAGGAGTTAACCGACTGTAGGCGCCTGCACCTTTTATTTGCCTTGGATCTGCCCCAAGTTTGAGTCATCACGTTCAAACAGGAGAGGGAAAAAAAGAGAAACAACACACCCCCCCCCAAGCTTCATACTGCAAAAAGGGCACTCTCCTAGCAGGACCCTTTCAAGTTCTTACCAGGGAAAGGAGCGTTTTTAAATTAAGGTGGGTACATCCCCATCTCCTCCTCTGAAGGACCACCAAGATCTGTCCAGGGCATTAAATAATCACAAACACTCTGTAGATGTGCTGATGTCTGAATAAGACAGGACCTCTAGATACATTATGTCATATCTGCCTCTACAGAAAGCTGTAGCTTTTCTGTAGCTGCACTAAACTCATACTGTAGGTGGGACTGAGGGCTTTTATAGTAGCAGACTATCAAAGGAACGTAAGGAATGCAGGGTGTAAACAGATTAGATCTCCCCCCACCCCCCATTATAGAAAGACCTAGATTTTTTTTCCCTTTCCTCTGAAGCTTTAGAAATTTAAATGAAACCCCAAAGCATGCATGTTACTCAAGTGCACCCTGTCCTCAGTCCAGGATTCAAAGCCAACAATTCACAGGTTTTTCCTGTTTAATCAGGGGTTGTACACGAACTTAACCAAGCTTTGGAACCGGATCCACTGGCAGTTTGGGTTGAACTGAGGAAAAAAAAAAAATTGACCTACAGCACATTAACCCCTCACTTGGTGATTTCAGCCTCATTTGAAGGGTTTACCCCACAGTCACCAGTTATATCCGCTGGTCAGGTCTCCAACTGACAGGATTTACTGTCCTAATGGTACAGAGTCTGGATAAATATCAACAAGGGACCAAGGGTCAGGCTTGCATCGAGGGTTTGGGTAATTTGGGTAGAGTTTGGATAATTCTGGGAACTTTTCTCAACTGAAGTTAAATCAGCCGACACCTCACCTCAGTTCGGTGACCTGTTTCACTCTGGATTCAAACAACAATCTTATGAGAGCTAATGCACTAGCAGAAAAGGGATTCATGAATCACTACAGAATCATTTACCCATCCTCTAGTTTCTGTCTGTACTGGACTCCTGTCTTTGCCTGATTGGAGATTGGCATGCAAAATGTCTCGCTTCCTTTCCCAAACCAGTATTGCCAAAGGTTTGTCCCTTCATATGTGATGTGTGAGATCTGTTTTCTCATTTTTACACCACAATTCTAAGCCTACATTCACCCACAGAGGCAGCCAGCCCTTTGCCAAGGTGGGTTAAGGAGACTCCAAGGACTCGTGATAAACTCGTTTAAAATGTCTATCAGATTCAGGGATGTACTTGAAGTTGAGCAGGAGGAAACAGAACTGCTTTAGACCAGGAACCCAGTGCTTCCAGAGAGCTGGATGAAGACAGGATGAAGGTATCAGGTATAGTCAATGCAAGAACTGAGGCAGACAGCTGTATCTGCACATGAGAGTTCAGGACAGCAGAGGTGATGCTAACCAGGGTGGGGATGTTCTGACAAACCTCTAGCTAGGTGGAAAACTGGAAGTTAAATTTCTTAACTAATTGATCCAAACATTCAACTTGAGGGTGACTACAGCATCCTTTGTATGAGCAGCACTGAGAGCTGAAGTGGGTGGCCAATGGTTGAACAAGCCTGACGTGACTCACTCACCAGAAAGCTTAACTGGCTAAGCAGCAGCATTAGCACATACATCCAAAGCAGAGCAACTGCCTGGAAAAATCAAGTGTGTCCCTAATGAGTTAGAATATTAACAGGAATCTAGGGAATTATAACGGTAGTAAAATCAAAGGTTCCATCTGAAAAAACTCATTACCATAATTTCTGAACCACCTTCATGTTGCTCTTTTGCACATTCAACAGCACTTGACATTAAGTAGTGAATAAGTATTAATTAACATTCCATCCTAATCAGGGCAGGAAGGTTAAAGAGTGCTGTCTTTATAGCTAATCTTTAAAGAAAACTACAAATTGCCTGAAACTCTAAAAGGGGGAGGATTTCAAGTGTGTATCCTGGTAGTAGAGATTGGGAAAAGATAAGAAACAGCGTAAAACCTTCCTTCACTTTTCTTCTTTCTATGTACAACTGAGAGTAAACTTTAAGCCTACTGAAGTATCATTTAATTGTGAGGGACTGAGTATAGATACTTCATGTCTTCTGTTCTCATTCCAGGAAGTTTTTTAGCTAAGGATTCTTGAAAGCCTGCATAAATTTCCCTCATGTACTTGTTTATATACCCTGCCTACATCTCCATAACACATAGGTTACACACAGTCTCTCGATCTCTATTCTTAACACCACTTAAGGGCTAATATAGCCTTGAGTTCCTCAGCTCCCTGTTGTTGTTTTACGTGAGAATCAGGGTAGAAATTCTATCAGCACTGCAAGCATGCACCATGGAAGGAGAGAGAGAGAGAAAGGAAGGAGAGAGAAAGGAGAAAAAGACAAATCCTCTGTCAGCCTCTCCCCCTTCTCCCCTCCTCTTCTTCAGGGAACAATTCAATGGAGAGGTCTATAAGGGAACCTTGTGTGAGTTTGTCCAGCTCTGTTGTCTTCCTGGGAGTTCTGCAGCACATGTTTTGCTCTGCTACTGAGTTCTGCACTTGGTTAGCACCCTCAGAAGGTACGAGGGCCATTTTCTCAAGAGCCAAACCCTCTTTTGTTTTAGGCTAACTGATTTGCTGTTAAAACCTATTGAAAACTGAAGTTGGAAGAAAAGACACCTGGGCAAGAGAACAAAAAGGTTGGGAGCTTGAGCGTGTCCCTGAGCACTGGAGCCAGTTCTCACACTTCTGCCTTTTTAAACAGCACACAGCTGGGCAGAGAGCTTCTGAGGCTGGCCAAAGCCAAGAATACAGCCTGCCATAAGCAGGTTGAGTCCTGCAGAACCTCTCTCCATAGATGGACAAACTGGGAATGAGAAGAAATGTTTGGTTTTGGGGTGGGTTTTTTTCCTGTTTCAGCTACAAAATTTTACGTTTTCACCCAAACCCTTGAGCCAAGCCTGGTTTGTCTGAGTGCTGATGAGACCAGACCTTTCAGAGGGAATCCCTACCTCCATCACAGGCTGCAGGGAATCAATAAAGTGCTTCAACAGCCTTATTTTCTTGAATTTTGGTTCCTTACTAACATGCAGAACGAGCCTATCTGGTTCAAAGCAGGCTGACAGGAGGCAAAGCAATTGTTTGGGGGCTGTTCAACACTGCCAGACCTTGTAACAAACCTGTGGTGTATTTTCATTAACAAGGGCTCAGTCCTTTCAGCAAAGGCTGCATTAAAAAGCAGTCCCAAAGGGAGAAGATACATAAGGCTTAATTGCATGATGCAATCTTTGCCTAACTCAGTCCTGCTACTAAGTGGAAGTCTAGAAACAGGCACCAGGGTAAGGAAGAGATGCCTTTAGAACATTTGTTTGCCTGCTTACCTGAACACAAACACTGGGATTTCATGTGAGTCACTATCAACAGGGCCAGTCCCACCGGGATAACGCAAGAGCCATCTGAATCCGTAACCTCACACCAGTGCAGATCTGTACCATCAGGAAGAAGAAACCAAGTGAGCTAATGCTCTGAAATGCACATCCCTGGTGTGAATCACCAGAGATTCAGATCAGTGGTTACCACATCCAGCCCCTTCTCCCTCATTCTACTTCTCCACCCCCAGACTTACACGACTGGCACAAAAGCATCCCTCAATCTACATCACTTGAGACCTAGGAGTGACTTACAGTAATGAACTGTTCTGTTAATACAGCACCAGAGTTGAGCTGCTCAAAGTCAAGATCAATAGATACACAATGGAGAACTTTCAAGCTTTGATGCCATCAAGACTTCCTGGGAAAAGGAAGCTATGCCCAACAGGCAGCCCATGCAAGCTGCCAATCCAGGAATCCTATGGACACACTTAAATTCACAGGGCCTTGTCTGCAAAACAAGAGCACACACATGTTATTTAAATATTGCTGTATCCCAGGTTTTACTTTCATGGGGAATCTCTAAACAAGCTCCAGATTTGCCCCTTAGCAGTACAGCTTTTACCATCCTTGCCCTACTCAATGCCCCTTACCGCTCAAGAGTGGAGCATCTTTTTATAAAGATGACCCCCCATTTGTTAGCAGTCTGAGCTGGAAAGTCCTCTCAAAGGCTGATGAGAGTCTGAAGAAACAGATAACACACATGTAACAGTCACATGAGTTGTTCTGAAACCGAAGCTGCTTTTATTTGCTATTGCAAAGTCCCATCTTACTACACATAACTACATCCAAGAAGCAAAACATCCTTAAACCTTGCTCTTCATTATATTACTTGAGCCTGTAAAATGAAGGACTACTTTGTTTTTAACTACTTGGGGGCAGAGTAGAGTTATTTCATATGCTGCTGCAATACTTTATAAAACCTCTGCGTTGATGAAGCAGGGTTTCATAGGGGAACTTCTAAAGCTTCTCTGGGCATCCACTTGCATTTTGATTAATAGTTACTTTGGTTTATGATTAATCATATGGCAAGATTCATGCTGTTATCTCTCACTATGGACATTCTCCCTTTTCTTTTCATGGGGCATCTGTCACTCACATGTCCCATGGAGTAGGCACACATCAGCTTTAAACATCACAAACGCTCCTTCCACGCAGGAACGGCTGGTTGTGGCTTTAATGGGTAAATAAAGGCAGAGGACCTATGGAATAGCCAAATTCCCATTTGTGCACAGAAGGGAGAGAGAGTTCTCAGGTTTCTAATTCTGGAGGACCCGGGCCAAGGAAGCACTCAGCTGAGCACACACCACGTAACTACGCTGATTTGCATTGGCCAAGAAGCCGTCAGAGCTCGAGGTGCCGAGCGGCTGCGCTGCAGGGAGAAGAGAAAGCCCTGCAGCTGAACCTTAATAACTATCAAACAGGGAAAAGCTACGGGTTGCAAACACTGACTGGAGAAACGTGTGTGTTTCCTTCCAAGGGAAGGAGCAGCACTTATGAGGGAATGACGAGCGCTGCCCGCACACCCAGCTCAACCCAGGCCAGCGCCAGGTTTCGCACCAAGGCTGCTGACTCAGAGCTGTGGCCCCGCTGTTGGCTGGTCCCTGGGAAACATGAACCTCACCCGTGAGCTAGCAACCAGGGTGGAGGACTGCTCCAGACAGGACAGTAGCTTTTTAAGGCAGTTTCCACGTAGTTTCTTTAACCCTGATGGACAAGCAGCAGCAACCTGTTTTCATACCCTGCCACCACTGCACACGACTGCTGGAGATGTTTCATAGGACATCAGGTCTCTCCCACTACTCCTTGGAACACCAACAGCATAGTAGTTGTTGCACCAAGAGTCATTCCTGATGTATGGATTGAACTCCAGCTAGGAGCTGAGGATTAGAAGATCCTGCCCTTGACTCCAGGTTTTCGGCTCATGGTGTAGCCTCAGATGCTGGCCCAGGAACCATTTCTGTTGCCTTTAAACCTAAAAACAGCCGTATCCCTGTGTGCCCCCCCAGACCACCAAGGTCAGAAAGCTCCTGAGTATGATTTCTCCCAGAAAACATTTTGCCTTTCTTTTGAAAGGTGTTCTCATTTTACCTCTCACTGCCCTATAAATCATTAGCAAGAATTATCCTTTTCACTCGAGCCAAAATGAAAACAAGCCACTTTCTTTGTTAGAAAACAGACAGTGGATGTTAATCAAAATCCCGATCCAAATTCCAGAGTGGTGGGTCAGAGCTTTTCCATTACCCTCTACAGGCTTTGGATCCACTGTGGGGTTTTTTTGAGGCTTTTACTGCATTGAGCCTTTATGTACCCATTACACACAGCCCAGGGGCCTGGGGGTGATTTTACATGGACAGTTGCAGACTTCAGAAATCCAAAGCAAAGTTTTACCCCCTGCCACTGGTTCTGGCCCTGCACATTCAGGCAAAGATCCCTGATGTCACAGCACAGACAGCATCGCTCATGCTCCTTTTGTTATTACCACACCAGTTCAACCAAAGGCCACAACACTAAAGACAAAGGTCAAGGCATCCGAGGGCAGGTTGGGGCACAGGCTGCCCGGGAGCAACGTGGAGACCCAGAAGCAGAAGAGCATATAGGAAGGAAAGAATGGAAATGAGGAGTCCTGCAAGCCCAGCATGTCAGTTACATACGTTGTCATCTTCAAAATAAATACACACACTCATTAGCAATAAGCAAACATGTCCTCAAAAGCCCTGGCTCCTTTGGCACTGTGATTTGTCTCCACTGTATCCATGGGACAACAGGAAGCCCGTTAGGCACAAGTTTTCCTGCTAGAATGTAAAGGAAAAGCACTGTAGTAGAAATCACCTAATGAAGCCCAGAAATTCTTTCTACAGAGATTCCCAAAAGGAGGGGACAGACACCTGGGCTCCTGCAAATCTCCCTCTGGAGCAATGTGAAGTGACCTCAGGGCTTTCACTGATTTTTCCGAGTCGCGCTGAAAGTTTGGCATCGCATGGATGGGGGCTGCAGATTACTGCTGCTGTGCTTTCCACTGATTGCATTTCAAGCCTAAATGCACATTTTTCTCCTGCACTCTGCCAGCGTATTAACCAGAATTTGCAGCTTTCAATATCTGTTTAGCTAGGATTTCTATATCTTTTTTAAAAATAAGTAGTTCCCTTCCCTGCAGAACGTTGGATGCTCGTAGATGTATCCCATAATATAAGAAAATAGTAGTAGCTACTTCATTTTCAGACAGCAAGCTGGAAATACTCCTACAGCTTAACCTTTGCATGCTTTGCATGTCTGCCCAAGAGCTGTATCCCTCTATGCAGGCACGTTGGTTTTTAACTCTCCCCTCATCAGAAAGCTCACAGATTTCCCGTTAGGCCTCCTTGGTGGAAGTTTCCCCACATCCCTATTTCCACAAAGCCTACACCACAGTGTAAATCTCCTGACTTTGCTGCCAATACCTGTACTTAAATCTAAGATCCTCTGAGTAGGGAATGGCTTTCGGAGCCGGACTGATGGTTGTGGTAATAACCCAACCACAGAAGTTCCCAGCCCCAAGTAAATATCCAAGATAGGATTAAAAACAATATCAATCATAACATATCCCTGGTGCTTACAAAAAAAAGGGGGGTTAGGGGGGATTCCTTTATTCCTTTTGCTGGTAGTTTCCCTGCTGCTTCTCAACCAGCTGAGTATTATCAGAAATGATGGCACGTTACTTCCAAGCTTTCCAGGTAGCTCTTTGGATAGAGGTGAGCATCAAGAGTCCCTGTGCTACACACCACTGACTCAAGAAGTCCCCTCGCACCAGAGAACTGCTGCCTTGCAGCCTTATTCCATTTGACTTCAAAATTCAGGGATTTTTACCCTCCTCTTCCTAAACCACTTTCAAAACTGCATCAGAACACCGCAAAGCACAATGCAACAGGCCCTTAAGAAACCCCTTCATTAAGAGAAGATAAAGTCTGACCACTTACTTGTTCTCTCCAGTTGTTGTCATCTAAATGTGAAGGGAAAAAAACAACCCCAAAACAACAAACCAACACAAAAAATAACATCTAGCTTCATTTGGCACTGTTCATATGAAGGAAAAAAAGTCAAATATCAGTTTTAAGTTCCCAAAATACCTTATTTTAGCAAAGGAAAAACAAGGTGGAAGGCGAACAGCCCGATGGAATCTCGGAAGCGTAGATTCATCCCACCAAGCGCTTCACAGTGTCTGTTATCTCAGCCTTGGCTAAGCACGAGAATGCTGGTGAAAATCTTTGCCTGGTACAGTACAGAGCCTCTGTTTCACAGGCCAGGAATTTTACATTGAATAATTTTTAACTTCAGCTCTGGGAGGCAAAACAGGGTCTCATACTCTCTCTGCCTGCTTGATTAGGTTTTATTTATTTATTTCCTGGAAAGAGAACTCCTAATTGGGGGAGAAGGGGGAGGGGGGGGAACACAGGCACTATCCCTTCCAGCTGCTACCCTGGGGTGGGGGGAACAGAGGGAAGAAGGTAGCGCAGAGACAATGAACTTTTCTGGGAACACAAAGAGATTTCCATGTAGCTGGGAGACTATCTTTCAAGATCCCCTACTTTATTATTATTTTAATAATAATATAACTTTGTGGATCTGTGGCTAATACTAATCTGCAAAGAGCTGCTAATACAACAGTAATTAGCAATTCTAAGCAGTTATTTGTATTATGTTACCTCTGTAGAGGGCCAGCTGTAATTCAGGCCCCACTGCGCCAGGCACGTTACCAACACAAACCAGGAGAGTCTACCTTCAGTCACAGAATAAATATGCAAAAATCCAGGAGAAGAAACAAAGGAACAAGTCACCTCAGCTCTGGGAAGATGTTTGGTGTCAAAAAGGGGGAGAGCTGGGGACAGACCCCGCCTCCTGAGCTGTACCCACACATTTAAAAGATCAGATTTTCACATGGGCTGGTGTTAAAAAATAACTTAGTGCCACGTGAATTGTTTAAGCCCCTTTCCATCTGGCAGCAAGGGCCAGGAAATTGAGAAAGAGATATAGGAAACTGCATCATTCTGTACGAAGTCACTGAACCCCAGGCCCGTGCTCATTCCTCTAGTCTGAGATAGTTCCAAGTGATGCTTTTCTTCCCCCAGGGTGAAGGAGTCCACAGCGAATGATCCCAACCTGATACAGTGCCCACACGGAACAGAGCATCTCATTCAAGGCTGTAAGAATCTATTCCATCACCCCCATTTTTGGCCTCGAATACATTTTACCAGGATTCTGGTAAGAGATGTCTATTCTTTTTAAAAGGGTAGACAATGGACAAGGGGGATGGATTAAAGCTAAAGGAAGGAAGGTTTACATTCGATATTAGGGGGAAGTTCTTTACAGACAGAATGGTGAGGGGCTGGAAGGGGCTGCCCAGAGAGGGGGTGGGTGCCCCATCCCTGGGGGTGTTCAAGGCCAGGTTGGATGGGGCCCTGGGCAACCTTGTGTAGCTCCAGGTCTAGAGGTTGGTGTCCCTGCCTGTGGCAGGGGGTTGGAGCTCTGTGATCCTTGGGGTCCCTTCCAACCCAGACCAGTCTCTGATTTTATGATTCTATGTCTATTCTCACAACAAAGGCTGACATAGGAACTGCCTCCTTTCCTGCAGGCAGGAGGACACGCAGTCACGCTAAACCACAGGCCTGGCAACGCCAACTGAGCCCCATCGCAAATAGCTCGGTCCCTTCCTAAGGCACCCTGTCATTATTGTGTTCATCATTGTTATGCCCAGGTTTGATTGCTTTTCTTCACTACAGCAGCTGCCCTTTCTACACCGAGAGCTGTGGAGTTACTAATATAGTTGCCGAGCACCTGCACAATTAAAGCTTCATTAGAAGAGACGTTTAAAATTGCTGTCTCTGTTGATTACATGTTGTTAGACCAGAAAATTCAGTTGAATAAAGCTTCTGAGCTGGTCAGGGAGAAGCAAACAATATTCCCTGCTTCGTTCCCATCTTACTCTGCAGTGAATACAGTGAACACGTGTAATTCGTTAAGTGCCCGTCCTCCTCAGCGAGCTGGAAGCGTAGCACAGCCAGGTATATTTGAGACAAGAGGGGAAACGCTCTCTTAAAACAAATTGTCAATGCTCTTCACTCAAAAGAATGTTTCCATCTACCTATTGTCCCACACATCATTTGTTGCACAACACAGCTAAGCAAACACTTGCCTGGGACATATAAACAGGTACGCGTGCAGGGATAATGCAAACTGACGGGTCTCAGTGCTGGGCTGCAACAGGAGCAAGGAGCTGGATGAAAAAAAACCCACAAAGTGGAACCTTGCAGGTGTCTGGTGGTGTGGTTCTGGAAAGGGAATTGTTAGGAAAACATGAATATTGGGTAGGAGGTGGATAACAACGCGACTCTCAGCTCTTGTGTTGGTTAAATGTGGGGAAGGGCTTGGCTGGCTCCTAAACTCAGGTCTGGGCTTACAATGGCTAATGAACAACAAGCAGCTCACTGTAATGGCAATAGGCAGCATGATGTAAGAGCCTCAAATGCTTCAGAAGGCTCCATCCAGCACAAGGAGATCAGAACCCTTCTTCTCAAAGCACTCAGCACCACAATTAACAGATAAGTAACATGCAGAAATATGTTCTTTCCAGAGAGAGTGGTGAGGGGCTGGAAGGGGATGCCCAGAGAGGGGGTGGGTGCCCCATCCCTGGGGATGCTCAAGGCCAGGTTGGATGGGGCCCTGGGCAACCTTGTGTAGCTCCAGGCCTGGAGGTTGGTGGCCCTGCCTGTGGCAGGGGGTTGGAGCTCTGGGACCCTTGGGGTCCCTTCCAGCCCAGACCAGTCTGGGATTCTACGATTTGACCAAACTAAGATGTAGAAATAAGGTTTGATCAAAGCACAAATAAAACAGCTTAGAACAACAGGTAATTTCCATCTCAAACCCAGCACTAACAGAAGCATTAAAATTTGAGCCTATAGACAGCTTTTGTATGTTTTTAAAGTTATTTTACACTAGTATTGAAGTGCGACTTCAAAGCCACTCTCACCTGCAAGTACAGACAAATGTTCAGTTCAGCTCAAGGAAAACTGCAAAGATTTTACTGTTTAAACCCGAAACCAATAAACTACCCCAAAATCCAACTTCCTGATAGCCATTAAAAATTTGCATCAACTGCAAATAAAGGCCTGCTGGGGAAGGGCTGCAGGACCGGCTGGCCTGTCTGGCAGGTAGACAAACAGCAGCGTGAATAACAAAGCAGCCAGGCTGAAAGGGCTGAAATAAACCCCCTGCTGAACATCCGTGAGTGACGCTGCTGAAGGTAAACTGAGTCACGCCCAGCTCTGGCCAGCTCAGTGACAGGCACAGAGATGTTTCGGAACAGATGCTGCCCACAGCGATTGGAAACGATCGCTAAGCAACATCCATCGCCCCAGTTCAAAGTCACAGCTCGCTTCCTTCCCCCCCCCCCCACCCCTCTCCAGAGCTGATGAAGGACAAAACCCTTGTGTTTCTTGTAGGGATACAGAAGGCATAGAGGTACTTAAAATTATGCTTACAAGATTCATTAGAGGAGATAAGTTTCCTGATGTGTATGTCCCAGAGCAGGGCTACTTCGTGCAGCACCAGCAGAGAGGGACCCTGCTTTGGCAGGGGGGTTGGACCCGATGATCTCTTGAGGTCCCTTCCAACCCCTGCAGGTCTGTGATAGGGAACCTTCACTGGAAAAAGCAGCTGAGGAACATTAATGAAAGCAATTTTCCACCTTCCCATCTGTAGCAGATGAGAAGGTGCAGCCAGACTGCTTTGTCCTCCAGCGATGCTCAGCCACCGTGCTCTGCCTCCTGCAGACTGATGCTATTAGCCATGAGAACAGCCTTAAAGCTGGGAAACAAACAGGTCCAGCATGGATTACCTTTGTCTGTGGATTCCTCACATCGAGCACAGCTCACATTCACTACTGGGCTTGTACAGCTTGCACTGGATAGTGTATTTATTACATGTGCCTTCTCAAATACTCCATCTGAAATGCATTTCTGTGCCAATAAAGCAGAAGTACCCAACAACCATCAGCTCAGGTCTTCAGCAGGCTGAACCACAGGCAGCAGATAGCCTACCTACTGTACACAGCAAAGGCAACCCAGCAGTTTAGTGCAGCCCCAAGAGGAAAAAAAGGACAAAGAAGCAAAAAAAAAAAAAAAGAAATAAATAAATAAGTCCTAATCTCAGGTAAAATCAGTGCTCAGAGTTAACAATAACCTGGCACAAGCCAAGAAAAGATGGACAAGGATGCTGCCATTTGCTATCCACCTTCTTCAACTATATGCAAAAGCCTCCCAGGTATCCCCCCAAAAAAATCATTCCCCAGCAATCTCCATGTCACAAGAAAACCTCAGGCCAGTATTTGTACAACGCTCCCCCTTCCAAAGCAAACAGACACCATCAAACTGCAGCAGGCATTTCATATTGAGATGCATCAATAAAATGTGATTTATAGCAATGTCACAGGAACGTTTTGTACTTATCAGGCTCAAGATAAGATAGGAGGCACTGAGAAAGGCTCATTAAAGCACAGTCTGGCAGTCAGCACATTAACGAACTTGCTTTTCAAAGCTTATTAGCAAAGAGGCAACCGGTAGAAATGAACAGCTTGCAGGAGTAGGTGTGTGTTGAGAGGGGAGGATTAACCTGCTGGTGGTGATTATATGAAAATTCTGGTTACAACACAACTACTCTGTTCTAAAAGTCCATCTTTTTTATGATCCTGAAATACTCAAAAGCTCCCGTGAGGATGGAGAGCTTGCCATGCTCCTCCCACACATACCTATTCCCAGTCCAAAGTTTAATCAGAGTATTTCAGAAATTAAGTTCTTGGGGTGTTTTTTGTTCCTCCTACAGGAGCACCCTGAGGTAGCACTTGTATTTTCAGTAGCACACAAACACAACAAGGAAATGGCAATGTTAACTGCCCACGTTCAGTCTTCTGTAACCTCTGGATGAAGCAGCAGTTGGACCAAGTCACCAGCTGAAAGCCAACTCATGGCTGAAGCCAGTGCTGGGAGTTACTGTTGGGACACCCAGATGGGACTGGGCAGTGCTGGGTGCCGGGCATGACACCGCTAAGAGAAGGGACTCTGGGGGCTGCAGTCCAGGTGGGGCCCTTTGTTTCTTATCCCAAGAAGAGTTAATGCTGCAAGCCAAAAATTAAAGTCTTTGGAGAAAACCCAACCTTGGGGAAGGAGAAAGGCTTCACTGAGGCTTCATTTCTCTTGCTAGGATGAGCTGGTTGGGGTTTCTGGAGGCGTTTTGTTTGGTTTGGGGGTGGGTTTGGCCTTGTGTTTCGGTTGGGTGGTTTGGGTTGTGTGTGGGGGGGGTGGTTTGGTTTGTTTTGAATTGCTACCAGTTTGTGTTGGCCATCAACCACCAACTTCCCTAACACTCAGGAACCTGAGGAGGCCAAGGAGTACCTCCCGGAAGGCGGGTTTCCCCTCTTCTTGTCAGCACAGTGCTTTGCTGGGAGGCCAAGTGCTTCCTGGCAGGAGGAGGGCCCTGTGCCTTGCATCTGACCCCCCCAAGTGGTCACAGCGACAGGGAGCTCAGGTCCATGGGGTTCCACTGCCCAAGCATCGGTGGGGCAGAAAGATTGTGCTGTGACTGCACTGAAACAAGAGGAAAACTAAAGGAGGAGAGGGGGAAAACACAGCCCTTACACAGCAGAAAGCCCAGGTTTCTAAGGCAGAGACAGAACTAGGGAAACAACGTGAAGGTCTTGAAACAAAGGTCTTGAAACTCAAGGTAAGTACCAACATGAAACAAAGGGAAGGACAGTCACCTGGAAAGATACATCCAACACAGCCCAGTCCACTTCAGCACATGAGTGATGTCCTCTTACAACCTGTCCACTGCAGTAGCATGATTTGGCCATGGAGCCAACGTGCTGCATCTGAAATACCCTCGACAAAGGCTTGGCATGAAGGAGTGACAGCTGTTTGGGGGTATACAGTCTACAGCATTCAGCTCCACCTGCCCTGAGCCATGCAAGCCTTGGGTGTCTGAGCCTCCTCCATCACCAACAGAACCCTGAGTTAAGACCCAAGGTTTAGGACAGTCACTTAGAAGCTGCTTCACTTTCATCCCTCTGTCCCTTCAGCCTTTTCCCACCCTTCACAAACCACCCTTATCACTGCCTTCCTACTTTGGAGCATGCATTAAGATAAGGCAAACAGATAAGTAACCTCTCCCACACAGATTTACTCACATAATCTGATCATTTGCTCCAATTAGAGCACAAAATACTCCAGTCTCCCCATCCTGTTTAACCCAAATTGTAAAGTAAATATTTACCTGGTGGTAGCTCCTATTGCTGAGGGTGCTGGGATGGTACAGGAGAGACATCAATAAACAGATCATTCTTCATCTTGCTTTGATTTGAAAGTGGCCTGCAAACAGGACATGCTGCAGGTATCAGTCATCACAAGAGAGATTAAAGCCTGGGAGCAGTTTCCAGCAGGTTCCCCCTTTTGTCATCTTTGAAATCAAGGCTCGGTGTCTTCTAGAACATCATATCCTACTGCAATGGGAAGTTAAGTGGGTGTCACTAGTTCAGAGTTAGGGCTGCTCGTTTAACAGAGATCAGACTAAGATGATCACTGTGTTTCCCTCAGATTAAGGAATTCCAGCCTTCCCAGCCTCCAGCAGTGAGCAGAGCTGGCAGGAGGAAGGGGCTCAAGTGACCAAGATGATGGGTCTCCATAAACCAGATGTTTATCCTCTCCCTCCCAAAACCTTGAAGTATCACAGGACTTCTGCTGTACCTGCTGCCTATCAGCCTCTCCCAAACTCCTATGTATCAGCTGAGGGTAGAACAGCTACAGAAGAGACCACTGCTGCCAGCAGAGATTGTACAATAGAGAACACAGAGAAACATTATTTACAAATATTATAAACTAACTACAGCAAACACAGGCCTTCAGGTAATCCTAGATGTAAATATCCCTGAGCTAGAAGTGATTTCATGTTTGGAGCAGAACCTCTGAACAAAGAAAAGACAATCTCAGCATTATATCTGCATTCAGCTGGCCCACCCACCTGGAAGTGTCACAAAGGGAAGAGACCTGGCCAGCTCTGCTGACTGGTCCCCACTGGTTTTCAATACTGGTTTGTACATCTATTCTCCAGACAATAACACTTAATGATTTGCAATTGTTGATTTCCTGCTTCTCACAATCATAGAATCAGAGTCCCCTGGGTTGGAAGAGACCCTTCAGATCATCAGTCCAACCCCAGCCTAACCCTGCTCAGCCCACCTCTAGATCCTGTCCTTAAGGACTCCATCCACAGGCCTTTTAAACCCCTCCAGGGATGGGGATCCCCCCACCTCCCTGGGCAGCCTGTGCCAACGCCTGGCAGCCCTTTTGGTACAGAAATCCTTCCTGATACCTCGCCTACATCTCCCAGGTGCAATTCCAAGCCATCCCCTCTCGTCCTGTCACTTGTCACCCGAGAGAAGAGACCAACCCCAGCATCTCTGCACCTTGCAGGCAGCTGTAGAGAAGATAAAGTCTCCCCTCAACTTCCTTTCCTCAAGGCTAAAACTGACACCACTCACAGCACTACAACACTCTGGAGCACGTTCTGTCCACCTAATAACACAGAGAAGTAGAAGGAACCAGAATAGAGACACACAAGGGCTCTGATGCAGCACAAAGTCCAGTTAAATCATGCAGGTTTAGAACCAGCATTGCTTCCCAAAAGCAGATGGTTTGCTTGACAGAGCTGAAGCTAGCAAACCAGTTCACCAAAGCAGCATCGGTGATGGTGCAGTGCTTGGGCCAGGATGAGATCGCTAGTGCTCTGTAGATGAGGAGAGGGAAGAGCTGCCCCAAGGCCCATTTTCCACCTCCTGCTGCTCCGTGAGCTCGGCAGGAGCTTTTTTCCTTCCCAGTTGTGCTGGCAGGAGATGGCAGAGTTGCTCAGGGCTGGCCCAGGGGCAGCTCTGGCACGACAGATGCTTGTGACACCGGAGGGTCACAGCCCAGCAGGACACTTCCAAGGCCAGGTTTCTGCTGGGGGCTGTGCCTCAGTTGCTCACCTGTACCCAGCAGGGTCTGACTGGGAAGTGGAAGAGCCATTTGAGGTTCTTACAATCCTAGAATGCTCTGGGTTGGAAGGGACCCCAAGGATCACAGAGTTCCAACCCCCTGCCACAGGCAGGGTTCTTAGCAAAAATGCCTGCTGAAAGATGGGGTGCAGACCTGTTGTCCAAAAATACCACAGCTCTAAGTAAACCTGATTTTTAAAGATTGCCATGCCTGACACCTTTGGAAGGAATGATGCATCTTAACAAGTCATCACCTCGATGCTGAGTGACCTTTGTGGCTCTTTCCACTATTCTGTACACAGGGAACAGATATTCTGATCTACCAGACTGCTTCATCAGTCACTTCAGATTTTATGTGTGAGCTCAGTTTGTCTCATCCAGCTGAATTAATAATCTCACAGCTGAATTAATAGCATAAGCAATTCATTTTACAGTGTAGCAACCTAGGGCACTCTGGTCCCTTCACCTCATGCTAGATGAGATGTGTTTGGACATCCAGAGCTGGAGACTGGTCTTGAAGCTATGGAGCAAGCCAACCAGCCACGTTTAGTGTGGGAGGTCTGGATTTTCAAAAGCCAAATCTGACACCACAAAGGAGTTGAGGATGTTGTGGTGTTAACTTCTGAAACGAGCCTTAGATGGGGCCACTTGGGATAGGGAGGAGGGGGGTGGAAACATCCTCCCGCCTGTAACAGGCATCCCTGTTTAACCAGAGTGCTTAGGGAACAGAAAGCACTCCAGGCAGAATTTCTTTTAAGAGGCTTTAAAGCCCATTTTATGTGTGCTTGCAGTCGGAATAGTTCCGAATGTGAAGTGATTAGCAAACACCCAGAGCTGTTAAGGATAAAGGCAAAAGGCAGACCAAACCGACTGGCAAAACTTCGCTGCCTCTGTTGCTTTCTGTGAAGTTACTTGAGCGAGATAATCATTTGCCAAAACTCAATCTTAGATCTTTAAATTAGCATATGGTAGGGAAACAAGAGTGAAAAGCAAAATGTTTATGCCCAGCTTTATATGCAGAGGAGGCTTTGTCTGATCAGAGCAGAGAGGTTCCAAAATGTAAACATGGTAATTAAGGCACTCATTCTAATTGCAGGCAGTTAATTGTACTGTATACTGCCTAATTGAACCACTCTCTGAACTACAAGCCCCACATTATTACAGCCTCCCGACAGATCGCTGGAGTTTACTTGGGGAGAGGTGCTAATCCCCTTACCTGTTCATTAGTCTGACTTCCAGGCATCTTCCACCTCCCCATCAGCGTTGTCACTCCCCTGGAACACTAAGCACTGCCCTCTCCAGTGCAGGCATTACTGAAAGGGTTAACGACCGATGGGCGTCCGTGGGGTTAAGGAGACAGATGTGAAATGGGATTTGCAGGAGCACAGGTGGTTTTGGTGCTGTGTCTTCCCGTGTCTGAGCAGCTTTGTGCATCACACAGCACTACAAGGAAAAATACTTCATGAGAAAGTCCCCCGGCTAGTTAAGGTTGTAACACCAATAATAACCTCCCAAAATCGGGTTTGAGACTTCCTGAGAGTAGCAAGAGAATTCAAAGGAGTGATGTTTGATAATAATAAGTTAACAAAGGTTTCCCTGTCCAGTAAGCACAGGCATTGTCATAAATAGAGTGTATGGGGCCCAGCACTGCCATAGAACTGGAGCAGCAAACCCATAAAGCACCTTTCAGTACAGTGACTGAAAAACACCTCTGCAAAGTTCACAGTCCTCTTCCCCCAACCCCTGCTCAGGCACAGCCCCAAGGAGATGCTTTCCCCAAGCCTTTCCCCTCAGGCTGCGACCTGAAGCCTTTGCTGCGTTAGGGCATGGAATGACCCCGCTTTGCTAAACCATCCCCCAGACCCAACCCTGACCAGGTCCACAGGTCAAAGTGTCTCTGATCTCTTCCCTGCTCTGGGTTTCAAGCTGCAGCTGCATTCACCCTCTGATGAAGATGAATTAGCTGCCCAACATTCAGGACAAGCCCAGCTCCACAACAGATGAGCTGGTCTTGGTTTCCAGGCAGACCAAGAACAACCTGCTCCTTGCTCCGTATAAATACACCTGCGGTAGAGGGCTGGCCTTATTCTTCCTCCTTCACTTAGTCGTTTAGATTATTAATTGTGGGAGCCCACATACATTAACTATTTCATATTCTGCAAAGCCCCCAGCAGTACACACAGAGGAAGCCTCAGCATGGATTCAGCAGCTGGGAAAAGGTCCACAGGTAAGGTTTTTCAGTGGTTTCCCCAGCAAGATCTGGCAGTACCATAGCCAGATCCCTTCCAACCCCTTACGATTCTGTGACCCCAAGCTGCAGCAGAATTCCCTCCATGTTAATCAATGCCAAATGAGGGATGAGCCACTCCTTGGAGTATGCCCAAGTTTTGAGATGGAATGGGTTTTTTAAGGAAGGGTGGTCCAAATTTCTGCACAAAATTCCCATTTTCCACAGCAAAGCATGTTCAGTTTCCATCCAAATACTCTTCTTTTTTGTTCTTGCTGTTAAAATTCAATGCATTTCACATCACACACCTGGATTTGCTTATATCCCTGTTCTCTGCTGAAAAAAAGTTCTGGCAACTCTTTGGTAACTTATATTCACTGGTTAACTGACCTCTGGTCCTGGGGGAGGCAGAGAGTCACATTGCAGGAGAACACAGACTCATAGACTACAAGAACATGTATTCACACTGCTAATACCTGTACTTTCAGGGCTCTGCCTTCAACTGACAGTGTCATTGAGAATTAAAATTTGTTTTAAAAAAAAAAAATCAACACTGGAAGTAACGAAGGTTCCACCAGAGAGTAGTTCAGACACTTGTCTCCCTTTTGCAATTAGATAAAGGGCTCTCCCTGCTGAACCTGAAGTGGGAACGGGGATAATTCATGAAATTACACACTCGGTTCATCTTAATCACTGTTCAGCCCTGAATCTCCTGAAAGGATATTTACCTGTAGAGCCAGATTAGCTCTTGCTGCGTTATCTGAGGGCAGCACATGCCTTGCATTAGATTTTCAAATATTAGCTTGCTCCCTTTGTTATATTTTCCAGGTGAGAATGTCTCAGGAAGCAAAAGACTTTTGACAGGTTGCAGACTGGAATTAAATGCAACGTTAGGGCTTCCTGCCCGATCCAGCATAAGCCCTTCTCCTTTAACCATGACAGATAAGATTCTCTTTACCACTCAACTCTCTTAATCAGAAAGAAATGTCCCTCCTGAGATGGTACTGGAGAATGAGGAAACAATGTCTAATGGAAAACAAAGCAACCACCAGTATTTTACACCTGTGATGTACATACTCAAAATTATTCCCAACCAGGCCAGTTGAGGTATCAAATATTTCTGCCGAGCTCATTTCTTGATCTAATATAGAAACTTAACCTGGAGGCTGCTCAGAGACCTGATTCTTTTCCATGTTTAATACTCTGTGTCTGGCCATCTCACTGCTGTGAGCTGCTGCAGCCTGTGGAGACCCAGCTCCAGCATCACACCCAAGCGCCGCCCAAAGCCCAGAGTTTATTTCTAACAACTTCTGGACTGGCAAAACTCCATCAGCTCCTGCTTCGGCCTGCAGGGAGCGAAGAGACAACGACATTTCGGCAACAAAGCCCTCGGGCGCGGTGTGGGGCAGAGCTGCGGAGCGGTCCTGCCTCCCGCTGCAGATGGGCAGGACCGAGCGCGGCTCTGGGATGAGGGAGCGTGCCACAAGGTGTCACTCCTACACCGCTGCTGCCCGGCGCTGCACAGCCAGGCTTTGACAAGGAGACATTAGTTTTTAAATGCAGGGTGGTCCAGAACATCACAGGATCCCTGCTTTACCCGTAGGATCCCTGCTTTACCCATAGGATCCCTGCTTTGCTCAATGGCGATGACAGATACCCCGCTGCGTTCTGACCCAGACACCTCTGCTGCCATCAGAAGTGTGCTAAACTTTGTCAGATCCCCACCAAAACCCCCTCACAACAACACTGGAAGGTTTCAGTGTACCTTGCCGGTGTTACTAATGGTCAAAATGAATTAAAACAACCTTGCAGTTGTTCTGCAACTCTCAGAAAAAGCTTCTGCAAACGTTTTGCTCACCCAACAGCTGTTGGGATGCAAACACATGCCAACAAGCTATACCACATTGCTGCCTTTTGAGTAGCCTGTAAGGAAGTTGGATTCGCTTCTCCAAAGCACATCAGCGGGATATATTAAGGATGCACTACTGGTAGAGAGCTGGTGACGCTGCCTAGCTGTTCCTGGAGAAGAAAAACCTCTGGTAGCTGATCTACGCCAATTACAAAGCATCCCCAGAAGTTTACCAAGGAGGTATTTTAAATAAAGGTAGTTTGTGCAATCACACAGGCAGGAAATGGAGAAAGCCTTGTACAGCTCCAGCAGGACAAGCTTCAGGGCCCTCTGCCTGGGTCTGGCCAGAACCCCCGTGGGCTGGGAGCAGGTTTTGCTTCTGTATGATCGCTTCCTGTCACATCCTCCCCTCTGCCTTAGCTGCTTACAGCACTCTTTAGAAGCACCAGCCACCAAGCCCATCAGGTAGCGGAGTAGATGAACCTCTGGTTGGAGACTGCCTTGTCCTTCCCTCCAGACAAAGAAGCCTCACCTGCGCGTAAGTGGCACTCGCTCCACTCAGCTGCCTGGGCTTTGAGCAGGCAACTGCCCAGGGGATGTTCAGAGCCTGGAGCCTTTGACAAGTCCCTGTTTGAGCATGTAGCACAATGCCAGCTTTGTGTGACTGAACAGCCTTCCCTTTCTTCCTGCGGATAAACATGCCCGCGGGACTCTGCGCCTCCCAGGAGAAGCAGAGGCCTGGAGCGCAGGGCTGGAGCTGCACACCAGAAAGGAACCCTGTTATGTGCTGGCAGAACAATGGGGAAGGGGTGGAGCAACAGCCACGGGAGCATCAAATAAAGAGAGCGCTCTCCTTTACAACACGCTCCACCTCCTGCTGCACAGATGAAGATGCAGGAGCCCTGGGAAGGGAAGCTGCCCGGCTGGTGGAAGGAAGTACTTCAGCACATAATCCATCTTCTGCTCAATGGATACTGGGAATCAAACTGGCTGGGTCTAAGGCAGAGGGATAAAAAGCCTCCTGCTCTGTAAAAATGGGAATTAACTCTCTTCCACGGCCTGATGAAGAGCACCAGGAACCTGAGGAAAACACCCACGCTGCACCCAGCCCTCTGTACCTGACACCCTGCTCGCGTGGACCATCACCTGCCTGCCACAAAAGAGGGTTCCTCCTACACTACACATTACAGACAGTTGGCTATCAGTGTCAGGCTACAGCTTTCCCTTTAAGAGAGATGCCAAATAACACAAATAAAAACACTAAGTGGTGCAAACTACAATCACTAGATGGTTCCTTGCACACCTCACAGCCTTTGTGCACTCACCATCACCACCTTCCTCCAGTTTTTATGTAACAAACCATAATGAGAGATCCTTTCCTTGTAGTTACAGTAAACACCATTAGCACCAGGAGCTTATCACAACCTCTGCTCCTTAGGTGGGTGAGAACTAACGAACACACACACACTCCCTGTGCCTACCCACCTGCCCTTTTAGAGCCCAAGAACTGCAGATCTGGCTGGAACGTGATTTTGCTGCAACAGGACAGGTCCTGTTTCCATACTGGTCACAACCAGCTTTTTGTTTACTTGTGAGAGGCAGGGGTTATAAAGAAAGCACTTATCTCTTCAAGGCATCATTGCTAAAGAAAATTCATTCAAGAACTGACGCAGTCAAAAGCCGTTTGAAAGGTAAACAAGAACAAGCATGGCCAGCCATCTCTTCCCTGGGATGTAGCTGTAAAACTTGTTTTCGGACTGATTTAGCACTTCTAACAAGAGGAGCATTCTTAGAAAGAAGTCATGAGTGAGAGCACTTGTGAGCAGGGCTAGTGTTTGCTTTGAGCTATTTCTAGTTAGACATTACAACACGATTCTTGCCCCCAGAAAGGGGCAGAAACTGCCCTTCCAGCAGGCATTCAATGCAGGGTTTTTTTTCAATTTTCTCCTGCATGAGGACTCTGGAAATCAAGTTTTGTTTTGGAGAGGCGAAATTCTCCTTCACCTCCTTGTCTTTTGAAGGAGACAAGGAAAAAGGATTTTAGGAAAAGCATCATATCACATGGGAAGTGGAGAGGCATAAAGGGGATCTTGTAGATGGAGTGCATCATGGTTTTCATAAATCAAACTTAGCACAGTTTGACAATTCCTCCAAGTCAGGTTTGAAAGAAATGGAAGCCACCAGTATAGAGATTTTTAAACTAACTTTTGATACACACAGATCAAGTAACAGCCACCGCTAGATCCCTGCTACTTCACTGGAGAGAATGCTATAAAGCAAATAAATTAGGCAGGGGACTTGTTCCCTACTGCTTAACTGCAACAACCAGCAAGAAAAGTCAGTGATTTACTTGTGAAATTCCTTAGGGGAGAGTGAGAGCTTTTCCAAAGGTCACGGCCCTGGACTTCGTGTCAGCCAGCAATAAAGAGCTGTGTGGAGCGCTGTGATATGGTACATCAGGAAGATATACCTTGTCTTCAAACAGTATTTACTGGGATGCTGGTAAAAGCAAGAATAATCAGCCTGGTCTCACAGATAGTGCCTGAGGCAGCGGGAACCGCCTCGTACGAGAAAGGAGTAGGGTGGCAAGGCACAGGGGATTAAAGAGCTCCTTGTTAGCCCCTCATCATAGCCCTACCCTCAGGAGAACTACTGAGAAGTCAGGCTGGAGCATCTCCTAAGCAAGGGGTCTGGCTTTTTGCGCTTCAGACAGAGAATCAAAGCAACCACACCAGAGATCATGGAGAGTAAAAACCTGGTTTGTCTCTCAAAATAGTTATTTGTGAAGTCCTGGTTGAAACACACAACCCGTGGGCCTTGGGATGGGTGAGATGTGTTGTTACCTCATGTTATCCAACCTCCTGCCCCTTTTTCAGACCAGCACCACAGCCCCTTCTCCCAACAGCAACCTGTCACCGAGTGCTCTGTAGAGTAACAAGCAACGACAACCCCCCTCCCAGTAAAAAGCCACCTCCATCAAGGGTTTGCTTGGTGACCCAGCTCCCCTTGGAGCACTATTTTAGCCACGATTTCTCCCCCCTACTCCCCTGGCTCCTATTGCTGGCCCAGCACTGGATTTAGCAAGCTTCAGCCTAAGTTACTCTGTTAACAGATCTTCCCTGCTCACGCTCTCTCTTCACCAGTACTTCAGCATTCCTTCGCAGCTAAACAAGGTATGTCAAGGAGGGCAGGGACACGGGCTCACAGACAGAGCTCTTGTGAGCTGGCTCTGGGGCACACACGCCTGAAGCTGCTCCCATAAACTCCTCTCTCCCTGAGTTCTCAAGTGGTGCTTACACTCCGTATTTGCACTGCACTTTGTAACACCACACGGCTAGGAAGCCTAGATACCACATCACACACTGACACAGAGCCCCAGCACTTCTCAGCCCTTAATGCACTCTCCAGCAAGTCTGAAAATAGTGCTGCCTTTTTGTTCTCCATAACTCATTGGAGGTCGGTGAGGAAAGCCCACAGAAAAGGCTCTCAGTCACAGCACTATCCTGCTGCTCACCGTGGATCTCTGCAGAGCAGCAATAAACTGGGTGCTGCTCTGAGCACAGCGGAGGGGATAAGGGAGAAAGGGGGTGAAGCTCACAGGCTTCACCTCCCAACCCTGACCCAAAGGTAAATTCCAGCACAAACAAGAGTTTCAAGACAACATTGGCACCAACAGGCATTTGAAGGCACACTGAACCCATCAGCTCACAAAAGCACCTGGGATCAATGCTGTCCACGTGCAGACAGCCTGATGCAGCTGTTTCCACATCTCCTCCTCAGCCTAAACCCTCACCCCACGTCCAGGGGGCTGTTAAAGCCATAAAGCTTCACCCATGCAAACACACACGTGGGAAGTATCGTTGAGAGCAGGTTTAAGCTGATGTCTTTCAGGAGACAGCAGTTAAAATGTCTCCTGCATTATGGAAGCAGACCCACAGCTCTATGCTCAGCAGACTGGAACATCAGCTCCCTTTTGGAATTTCTTGCTTTCTCCAAGTAGTTGTAAAAATAAACAAAAGAAACCACAGTTCTTTTGGGTTGTGGTGTAAGTTGATTTTTAATTTTTTTTAAATAAAAAGGAGGGGAGAAAAAGCTATGCTCCAAAGGTCTGCAGCAGTGAGGTGTGCTGAGGGGTTCAGAGCACACCCTAACCTGTCCTGCAATTAACCTGGGTAGGATCCTTGCCATCCTCCTCAGAAATGGATGGAAAAGTAATTAACAAGTGATTGACAGAGTGATTGACAGCCTGTAAAGGAGGGAAGTGCTTCTGTGTAGAGAGCAGCAACAATATGAACACAGCCGACTGCCTTCCTGGCACAAGAACAGGTTCCCACCCCACTTGGTAACCTACCTGATCTCTGCCCATGGCTGAGACCACTAAGACAGGAACAAGTTCCTCATGGTTCTCATTTTCACAGCACGTGGATCTGGATCCTGTCTGAGACTCTCAGATCTGATACCTGCAGAGATACTGAACACCAGCGTCACACCAGCCCAGCCCAGTTTGGGCCGGTAACCCAAGTCACCCAGCACTGTCAGGGATTTGCAGGAAGAGACGCTCGCTGCTCCTTTCTACACCGTATTCACAGCGTGCTGCAGGGCAGGCAGAACAACTAACAGCACAAACCCTGGAGAAGGAAAAAGGCAAGGTAAAGATTTTAACACTGTCAACTCAGTCCCCAAGTCAAAAGAGCCTAAACCAGAGCTTCCAGCTGCCTTCAGACAGCACTGCCTGGCTGCAGGTGGCACCCAGGACCCCAACTCATGTCTCAGGGATTCATTTTTTTTCCCCTTCTTTTTTTCGTGAGCATTAACTTTACTACCTCTAAGTAATCCACTTCACCTAACCTGAAGAGCTGGAATATTGATATCTAAAGGACTAACTGATACAACTCCTGGCACTAGGGAGTTCTGCTGTTTGCTGCCTTACCAAAGTCAGCCTGGGCAGTGAAAATGAAAAGTCACCTCCTCTGCAGTCCTGTGTTTGCGACAGGATGCACTTCTCCATTAAGCCTTCTTATGCTTTTTCACTGCTTTTTCCACTTCCCATCTTCAAGATTGAAAACATTAAATCCAGATAGAATGACACCATTATTTTCTGTGAGTTGGCCTTAGGTTTCTACCAGGTTCATAAAACCGTCCCGGGCATCAGGCTGACCGAACTTCCTGGGGAGTTTCTTAAGAAAACATGGCCCTGCTTTATTTCACTATAACCTGGCTTCCTAATTATGTAAAACATAAGGGAAGTTAAACAGCAAACCCAGCAACCTTTTCAGATTCAAGATTGCCAAAGTAAATACATTTGGAAAGGGTTTACAGTCAGCAAGACTCTTTCCTGGAATTGGAAAGAAGCCCCGAGCCGTTTTGCCCAGGAACTGTGCTGCACAGGGCCAGGCCCACACAAAGCCACCACCCAGCTGGAGACAGATCCAAACCCAAAAGAAAGCCCAGACCAAGCAGTGACATCACCCAGCAGTCATTTTCTTGATGCCTCCCATCAGCAACACATTCAGAGTACTGACCCATGAAGTTTCCTCTGCTGTCTCCACAGTCCCTGCAAGACACCAGCACACACAAGAGGTTGTGTGGAGCACAGCTAAACACAAGGAAAAGGAGGCAGCAGCAGCATCACTCTCACACCCACAAGCCAAGACTGACAAGCAGTTTTACCTGACCCCCTCCATCTCCAGGAGCTGTGCTGCCTGAGAAGCCCTCCCCAGCCTGGACCCCCAGCCCCTGGGCAGCCTGCTGAAGCTCCACCACGCTGCCTGATGAAGCCACACACATCAAACAGGCAACACAACGCAGAGCACTCAGTGTGCCTGCACTTCAGCAAGTCTGGGGTGTTCAGCATCCCAGATTCTCCTCTGCTTGGACTTCTACTGGTAGGAGGGGTTGTCCCACAGTTTGGGAAGAACAACTTCTGTAGCCACATTGTTGAAATCTGCACATAGGATGCTTCAAACTCTTTGAGACTCAGACTGTCCTGTGCAACCTCAAGAGAAAAGCCAGAGCTATTTTTCTGGTTCATCTTGCTTGGGGATATAAACAACAATGACCCAGAATATTAAAACACCCACCAAACCCCAAACACCACACAAAACACAACACACTGCTCCCATGCCACCCAGCTACAAATGTCAAAAGAGTCTGAGGAAATTAGTGCCATATAAACACAGAAATATCAGCACTGGGCTTGTGACACCACCCACTGACTTATGGAACACAAACCATACCAAGAAATCAGGGCACGATCCAAGTCAAGAGCCAGGGTTTAATCTCGTGCCGAATCCCCGTGCGTAACACCATATTCCACCTCCGTAATTGTCTTTATCACTCCTGTAACCATCTGGGCCAAGCAAAATCTCTCCCAGCCCTGCTTTACGCAGGCTCTTCAGTTAAGATACAGACCATAAACCCTCATCAAAGGAGAGTCCAGTTCAGGCAACACTTACCCTTCACCGGTGCTCTTTGCATTTTGGCAGCTATTTAACCACTAGAATTGCAGGTTGAACCTGTTCCTGTGAGGATGAAGACACGGTTTACTTCATCCAGTCAATGGAAAATTTATACAAATTGATTATCACAATTAGTATCAACTGTTCCATAACTAAACCTGAGCTTTTGTCTACACAGCATGTCACAAGCAAAACCAACGTGGGTGCTAAAGGCTTAGTGAGAGAGCAGCGTGCTGTAGAGCATGTTTTTCCTCAGCTGCCTGGATCCAAAGCACAGCATTAAGCTAATCATACCTTCTGCCTTTTTGACTTCTCCTGAATGTGGGGAAGGTTCCCAGTGGTTTAATTAGACAGGTTTAATTTCAATAGGTATGTGAAGTACTGCGATACGGAGAGCCAGGGCCATACGCACAGAGCTCTCGTTAGGCAGACATGGAGAACTGGGTATTAGGTCCCGCCAGCTCTCAGAGCCAGCAGGACAGGAGCCAACACTGATTCAGGAGCTGTTTACCCACAGAGCTAATAAGAACCCATGGCTCTCGGATGGATGCGTTCGCATGGGCACACTTCCACGCTACCGCGGCTGCAGGGCTTTTGGAGGAGAAGCTGTTCAAACCCTGCTAACAGGAGCAAAGCTACCGAAGGGCTGTTTGCACCTACCTATGGAAACTTGCTCTTATCAGATAAGGTCGTGCTAAAAATAATTCTGTGGGGATTTATTCTTCCCAAGGCCTCCAGGAGCTTTGCTCTCATCCATAAGGTCTGCTCTGCCACCGCGGATAGGTAGCTTGCTGCTGATTTTAAAGGTCATGGTCCAGCCAATATCTGGAAACACGACTGCCTGATGTTTTTTTCTCTGAAAGAAACACCCACCCTTATTCTTGGATGCAGAAGACACGATGCATTTCTGCTGAGAGGGAGGCAGCAACATCAACCAAACCACCCAGTGCCCCCGTTCCGGAGGCCTGGGATGCAGTCAGCGATGTGCTGGGAAGCAGACTGCCCACCTCATTCCACAGCAGCCTGACTGCAGGAACGTGCAGCCAGTAGTGATTTGGGCCTGATGGGGATTGGCAGCGGACGCTGATGGAGATTTTTCTCCTCATCATAACATACCTTATCACAAATGCTGTCAAGCACAGCTCCTGAACCTGAATCCTTACGGCTCATTTCTCAGTGTGCTTTAAACCAGCAGCTCCTTATGTAATAGGGAAAGCTGCATGCAAACGAGACTCCTTCTCATGGTTAACTTATTCTTACATCATCACCTTCGGCACAGTTACCATTAAACACATTTCCATAGCTGTTTTAAGCTCTGCCAAAAATAGTTTGAGCAGCATATGAAGTGAGCTTCATTTTGCGTGTGTGTGTGTGTATATATATACACACACACACACACTTGTGTGTACATACACATAAAATTAACTCTCTTTGCAGGTCTCCCTTTTCCTTACCCCCACAGAAAGTTTCAGGTTTCACAGGCCTGGGGATTTTTAGTGCTCTAAGGAACACACAGAAATGTCAATGCCACCTCCTGTCCTTTGTAGATTCTATCTTGGGGACACACGGCGTGAACACGACAGCGATGACAGAGGGAAAGTAGCAGAATGAGTTTAAGTTTGTAAGAAAAGATCGTGCTCTGGGAAAGAACAGTTGGTATTTAGAGAGGAGTAGCTGCTATCAGAAAAATCATTGGAGTTGTAAATGCCTTGACACCGAGTTATAGTAATTTGATGAGCACAATACTAGAGCATTGTAAACAGCCTGAGCCGTGCTCCAAACTGCTGCATTCCTTTGGGGACTGGGTTTGGGAAGCAGAAGACAACACTGCCATTTGATGGATGTAAAATTGCAAAAAGAGAGATGACTTATTTATAAACAACACTCATAAAATTGGTATGACACGTCTGAAACCTCATGTTAGCCTTCCATATTAGTCCTGTTAGAGAACACAGCAACCTTAATGGTAAAGGCCTAATAATTGGGAACAAATACCTCAGAGCTGCATCACATCTTATTGAAACTATCATTTTCATTTTAAAACACTTAGTGCTTCACTAAAGAACATAAATCACCAGGCTCTGAAACAGGAAGTGCAATTATCTGAATACTGTTGCTTCTAATCAGTTAGCCATAAAAATATGTCAAGGCTATTAAAGTGATAAACAGCATATAATTTCTTTTTTTCCTCTCCTCACCAGGGAGCATTAAAAATAAATGACAAAAATGCAAAGCAGCCTTTAGACATCTCAACAACCCTCCCTGTGTTGGTAGCAAGAGCCACAGGAGCACGCTTCAGATACTGGCAGTATCTTAAGCACATTCTTTCAGACACCATAAACCAACAAACAAATTAATTCTGAGCACACACAGGTACGACTTCTGTTTGTTTGTTTTCCTACTCAATGGAAGTTGCTATCACACCACGTAGGCACCAGCCTGGCAGAGCACAGCTGTGCTCCCCTGCCTGGCTCAGCCTTTTGTAGCAGGCAGCATCTCCATGCAGTCATGTACCCCACATCTCTCCACCCAGTTACCTACAGAGGAGATCACCTCGCTCCAGGGTTTGGACCAGCTTCAGTGTTCTGTTCTACTCTGCCATTCCCTTTGCCCACACAACTTGGATGGCATCTTGGGTAACTGGAGAGGGACAAGAGCAAAACCCTTATTGTTCCTTTTTCCCAATTAGCACCAATTCCCCCCAGCTTCTTTTTCCACTCCCCTCCTTATCTGGTTTAACAGCTTTCAGCCTTCACATCTTACTGGCAAGAAGTTACAGACTTGTGCCTGAAATCCCAGGTGTATTTCCAAGCAGTGTTCCCAAGAAGCTTTTGATGGAAGCAGGGGAGAAAAGAGGGAAAAAAACAAACAACAAAGAACCAACAAACCAAGACCCCAACAAACCAAATCACAAAGACACAAGAGAACCAACCTCAGGACAGAGTTTTTGTGAACCTTGATTAATACCCAGGGGAAGGTAGGTCAAACCAATGTAATGATGTTTGCTCAAAGCTTTCACTTAACCTGGCAAACTTCATGCAGTTTCTTCAGCAGAATACTTGGTGCAAAATCATTTCTGCTTCATTTTTAAGCCTGTGACACCAGCCTTCTGGAGAGCCTGTTACTGGATAACAGATTTCACTGAAACACAAGGTTTTACACTCACAATTGTCAGTCTATCTACAGTGCGTTCACCTTCAGATGGTGTCATATGGATAAGGGAGACTGCCCCTCTCAGGTGTGTAAAACAGCCCCAAAGTGTTCCCTGCCACTGCACATCCAGCTCTCCCCAGCTCACTTACCACCAGCTTCACCTGCCAAGTTCAGTTGGGTGACTAATGGCAGGACACGTAGCATTTCCTCTTCCCAAAGGCTACAATGTTTTGGTGTGCACAGTGGTCAGAGTCCATTTAACTGACAAATCCTCTCCCAGTGGGATCATTTTCCAGGCCAGTTTCCCTTTGTATGCGACACTGTCACCTTGGCTTTGACAACAAAGTTGATTAGAGTTTCCACAGTGCATGCACAGCAGTCATTAAAGCACTTGGCTTAGCCTTCCTCATCGCCCTACTTCACAGGGAGCAGCGTCTCTGTCCTACGTCACACTGCTTCAGCTAGCTCTGGGAGGGAAAGGAACACTGCTAAGTTTAAACCACCAGTATTTCAGAGCATATGGTTCAGTGTCCTGATTTCCTTTAGCTCACCTCTTGCTATTAGGGATGGTTTTTGGCAACTGGAATTAAGAACACAAGATACTTTCGTAAGGCAGACAGCCCAGAAGAGTACCCAGGGAGCAATGGGAAAGGGGGAAAAGAGAACAGTTAAAAACTGATCTGAGATCAGATGGAGGAAGATATCCAAACCCCCAAGCTCAAGCCCATAATAAGAAATTATCCTGCTTATCTCAGCTTCTGGCACATTTGGCATTGTTCAGCAGCCTCATCTTGCAGAATTCTGTTGCTACTCCTGCAATCTTTCAATGAGGTTTAAGTAAACATCCAATAATGTAAAACTCCTGTCTCTTACTAGAGCTACATTCTCTCAGGAGTTACTTTCACACCACTACAGTTAAGGCCATCATGGCTTGAGGTGAGAAGACACAGCTGCAGAGGAACAGCCTGGCTCTTCTCCTGAAGGAGTGGGCAGGATCATCCAGGGGACTTCCCTTCAGCAACTTTAGTTCTGGTGGGGGCAACAGGCCACAAGAGCTGAAGCAATGACCTACCTTGGGTGCTGATTCTGCTCCCTTTATTCTGTGCTTGAAAAGGAATCACATGAACAACCTCCACAGTCATTTAAAAAAAGCTCAAATATGTTTATTTTGGCACAATTTAAAAATATACAAATACATTAAATATCAGGGTTCATTAAAGCCAATTTTAAAAAATATATATAGGTATGTGTCATCACTTTGAAGGGAGACAAACCAAAACACAGCATTATATATTTCATTTGACAGTGCAAACGAATGAGAAACTGTTTGGAGTAGGAGTCCACTGTGTCAGACAGCAGTAACAAGAGCTGAACAGTTCCTGAAACAAACAAATAGTAAGAACATCTGCTGCACTGAAAAGAGGGGTTTTTTGGGGGGTATGGGAAGGGGAAGAGAGGTGTTATCGTTGAGAGAAACCTGACTGCACAGAAGTTAATGCTCTAAGGTACAATATGCACTTGGGGACAAGATAGGGTTCAGACTGCACAGTGACAGGAATGATCCTTCAATAAGTTACATGTAGAAAGAACATATTAGCAACTAAGCAATACAAGAATGCACTATCAACAACAGATTGGCAAGCAGAAACTCCCTGCTTTCAAAGGTGCAGTTCCTTGGCATTATTTGCATAGTTACTCCTTTTCCTTACTGGTTAGGAAAATACTCAGCAACTAAGTTTAGAGGAAAAATAACCCAAACCCTATGAACTCCAGACATAATTTCTACCTGGGGAAAACTGCAGCAGCACAAAGATCAAAAGACAGAAACAAAACTGCCACCTCCTGAACTTGGAACATATGAAACACACTTTGTATTTCATATTGAAAGCTGAAGGGTCCCCAAATGGCACTGCCCACTGTCTTTCATTTTGTCCCATAGAACAGGAGCTATTTTAATACTGACAGAAAGAAAACCTTGAGTTTCTCCATACAGAAATTCAGGCTGGTTTTTGGCACAGGGGTCTCTATGGTTTGTTCTTTATCCCTATTTTTCACCCTCGCTTGCAGCATCCAAGCATTAGCTTGTGAGGAGAGAGAAAGGTAAATCCAACTGCACTGAAACATAAATAACATTTTTCTTATTAAAAATCCTTATCTCCTCCATCCCAGTTCTCATCTTAATTTTGAATAAACTTTTAACCACAAACAAAAGGGAACCTGGATCCTAAGGTCTGGACTCCCCATATGGGAGTCATGTCAGCTCAAGACAGTTATGTTCACATTTTCCTGGAAAAGAGAACTGACTGTTCCAGTTTATGCTCCTGCCAGAGGATGCTGATGAGAAGCTTCCAAGTAATTTATTTTTGGAGCTCAGACCCATAAGGGAGTGCCAGCTAAACCAAAATAGGCAGTAGCAACACAGGTAGGTGGGAACACACAAGCTGCATAGTTATAGTTTCACATATGGTGACAGTGACACTCAAACCAATTTAGCAACCTCAGGTTTTTCACTTGTTTCCCTCTCACCCACTCGTATGCCCATACCACTGTGTCCCTTCTGCTGATGTACGTGTTCATATGGCAACAGTCAACCATGCCAGGAAAGAGACTGGTGAAGGATAACCTAGCACATAACCCAGTTATTTTACAGCTACTTTAATTCTCCAACAAAGTGACTACTCAGCCACACGACTGGTCTAAGATGGGCAAGAACAAGCATTGAGGGCATTTTCAACAAGGAAATGCTTGTTGATCTCTGTCATAAGGTGCTGGCCTACAGACATCAGGTGTGTTAGTGAAGGGCTTGGCCAAAGAAACCCTTAATGCATCAGCAGAAATTCACCTGACCTCTCCAGTTCATCTCACTACTCACTGACACATCCAATAGATGCACAGCTATCAGTTGTGGCATTTCAGTTTTCCTTCAACTGCTGCTTTAAGGAAGCTAGCAGAGAGTCTTTGCAGGACAGACATAGCAACCAAGCCATAGCAAATGGCTCTTTATCTAAGGACCAAGCTGAAACCATCAGAAAGAACTTCCCAGCAAATTCCCACACTTGGGATTGGGCTCATACTAACCACAGCCTTCAAAAGCACCAAGAAAACAGTATCTGGGTAATGGGTCTGTATTCACAGTTAAAAACCAGAGTCAGCTAGGTCATAGGTAGGCTGAAGAGGATGCTCCAGGAGGCATCATATTCTTTTTTGCTTCAAAAGGATACTGCACGCTAAGTATTGTGTTGTTGTCCTACAAGGTGAAAGCAGTGGCACTTAGTGTTAGCATTTACAAGTGGGTCCTTCAAACAAGTCCACATCCTTGAGTAATCCCAGCCTGCAGCACTGAAACATTCAGCTCTGGGGACACAGAACACATCACAACACAGGAAGAACTTGCCAAAACCAAAAGTGTACCAAAGAAAGGCAGATTCTTTCAAGACTTTTTTAAACACAGCATCTGTAGGAGACAAATGAAGCCACAGAGCTGGAATAGTGCATTTCAAGATCACCAAAGCAGTTCCCCAAGCTGGATGTAGCCTGCCAACAGCATCTTTGCATTAGTTCATTTCTCTGTTAACATTTGGCACAAACCCTTTGACACAGTCATTTGGCTTCCATTTAGGTCAGCTGCTTGCGATGTTTTCCTGGCACTTCAGTGGATTCAGAAAGAGTTTCTTCAACACTGTGTACGTTTATGAAGTCCTCAGTCAAGAAGGAAGGCTAAACATTGCTGACCCTGGTTTCAGAAGAAGAGATCATAGCAGCAGATGAAGATGTCACTAGTGACCGTTCTCGCCTGACATATCGGGGCTTCCGAACTGCAACGGGGGCACAGGAACATGGTCAGCATCTGCCACGTACACATGGCTTCATCATTCATCCACAGCTCCACAAAGCCACTCTGGACCTTAGGAAAACCCCACAAAACAAGCCAAAACCCACAACACAGAGCTGATGTAGCAAGACACACTCTTTAAACAGGCTTTAGTGGCCTCATATGCAAGATGCTCATTACAAACTGGCACTTCAACTATTCCCAAGTGTTTACAGAACACGCAGCTTCCCATTTTCAGCCCTAACACCACACACCCCTGACAGCTGTACTCTCTTTTTAAACAGACCTGTAAGTTACAGTAAAGAAAGCAAGCCTTTTCACAAGCAGCACTGGCTGTCAGTTTACCAGCCAGACCCAGACCAAGTTTGGAACACAGCTAAGAAAAAGGTTTAAAAGCGAAGGATCGCATTAACAAGAACCAAATGTTATACCATCTTGATAAAAACCCCTATGTGCACATGAGAAGTGAGACCAGAAGTTTTGCTAAGCTTAGAAGGCCACTATTCCTTGAAGTTTTTTGGAAGATTTAGTCTGTCTCACTTTTAAGTCACCACAAGCTCTGTCATTGTCCTGAAAGTTCAGACACAGAGATGAGATACTTTATTGGCAAAACAAGACCACTTTCCTAGCCACTCTAAATTAATTTAGCAGAAACCAGAAAACATGTGTAGATATTTAATAATTTTATAAGAAACTAATAATAATTTGTAAGATATTAGTAATTTCATGTGTAGATATAATATTTTCTATCATTTGCAAAATAGATCCCCTACTACCTACTTCTTTAACTTTGTTACCTGGTCAGAGACACTTAAAGGAATGCCTTGATTTGATTAAGTGTAATCTGCTGCCCTTTTAAATATGTATTTTGGGAGAGTCATATTTAGATATTTCATGCCTTATTAGGCTCTCACTGGCTCATTAATAATATGAGAGCAGCATGTGTTTTTTCCTAGAAGCAGCACAAATTTAGAGGCCCATCAAAAAAGCAAGGTTTTGCACCTGGATTACCCAGACCTGATCTGAAACAGCAGATTAGAGTAGGAACTTCAGTAGGAATATGAAATTATGAAAAATTGGGGAGGAAAATTGACACAAGCCAATTAGACAAAACCTTCCACAAGAACTAGAGTCCTCTTTCAGTTTCACAAACATTCAAAGCTTGCCTTGCAAAAAAAAGATACATCTGCACACAAAACTGGATATTCCAAACAGTCTCTGTTTTTTCTTTCAAGAAGCTGATACATTTCAAAAGAAACAGCCTGAAAATGAGCCAGCATGGCACTGGAAAGAAGATCCTAATCTTAAAAAGAGGCCCCAAATTTTAAAAATTATTTTTGACCACTTAAAAAAAATACTGCATCTACTTGTAAAGGCTTCTCTATTGGGACAGAGGAGTCAAAGATCTATTTTAGGAACTGACAAAGATCTATTTTAACATAAAGCACTCCATCAATACTCTATGCCTGCATTAATTAAAGCAATAAATCCTACCAAAAAGGTCTACTAGACAGATTTCATTGGATTTCTGTCCCCTTAACAGATTCCACAGTTCTAAGCTGGGCTTGACAGGTAATTGTTTTGACTTGATGTGAGTTCTCAGCATATCTACTGTGAGACAGTTCACCTGCTTCTCAATAACAAGGTACATAAGAGGGAAGCCAACAGGTAAAATATTTGGAGCAGCATGCCCCAGAGGACAGTTCCTCACCTGAAGAAGCTGGGGGAGGTATCATGGATGCCTGCATAAAGGAAGAACAATCATGTCAAACAAAGCACTTTTTGCCTTCACAGTCTTTTCATTAACAAAACTGCAGGAATATTTTAGGGTTCCCATAATATTTACTGTGTACATAGTCTTTCTTGGAGAAAATAATTCTATACAATCCATATGGTCAGTATTCATCTTTCACCTTTTTTTCCAGTTGGGACAAAAGAACCCCAAAACATCTTTTATTTTGATTTCAGTCTCTCATACATGAGATTAAGTAACTCCCTAGAGAACTGTTAAAACTTTAAGTTATTGTGTACTTCATGTTTTATGCTTGCTTGTTCCTACTGGAAGGTCAGAAGTTACTTACTGTTTCACTAGGCTGGAGAACAGATGCTAAAAGAAAGAGAAAGAGAGAGACTAACCATCATTAATCTAGAAGGCTAGAGCTGCTAGTTTCCTAAAAATACACACTTATGACAGAATAGTTCTATTGTTAAAAAATAGTTTTGTCAAAGACTACCAAAACCAGATCAGAACATTCAGAAATCCCATTAGCAGAACACATTGTCTGTAGGACTCTTTTCAAGATTACAGATAAAGGGTTGCAAAGGTCTCCAAGAATGACTTATTTTTGCTTTCAAAGAAGGTAGCCCCAGCAGTATGTCTTTAATATGAAGAAGCTTCAATGGGAAAAACGGCACTTTGAGCCAACTACCAGAAAAAAGCAGTAGAAATAGAAAACAATTGAGCAGTAAAAGAGACAACCCTTTTATGTAAGAGGTCGCTGCCTTTATTGGCCACATGATAATCATCATCCAGACAGAATGAAAGCTAACAGGATAATAAGGCAGAGAAATGTTTCTGATGCTTCTCCTTCAAAGGACATCAAGGCTTCAGCCAGAGTGAACTATCAGCACAAAATGTGGAACTCAGACTAGTATCACAAATGCCTCAGAGGTCTGGTGTCCTGCCAGCTTAGAAATGTCATAGCCCAACAGCCCTTGACCCACTTAAACTGAAGGAGAACTGTGCACTAACCATACTTACTTGAAGATACTTTCAAAAGCAACCTTGAGCTTCCAATATGGCAGTTGGGATTGGGATACCAGCAGTTCCTGTGGCACTGATCAATTTAGACCTTAGGTACTGCTGTATGCTTTTACATGAAAGGATACCACAGAGACTGGAAACGTGGTGTTGCACAGAGTTACTGGGACTAGACACACCACCCTTAGCCAAATAATGGAATTGCATTACCACACCCAACCCCTTTTTTCTGTTTTTAAGCTTATTTCTATTGTGACAGTCTAACCTGAGCTTGGTCCTGCACGACATGAATGAAAATAACAGGTCTATTTGTTAGCAGACCTCAGCAGTAAACAGCTTGCTTTCAACAGAAGGAGCTCTAACACAGCAAATACTGTGCTACAGGTTGTCATGGGAATCATTCAAAGTGACTGCATAGAAAGGGTGAGACACTTATAGATCAGCCTCAGCATCACACAACACACCAGGCAAAATGCAGACATCTTCCATGTATTTTGGTCACCACCTTTCAGGATTGAAGGCCAGTAAACTGTGAACACACAGGACACCTTCACAGAAACTGAAGCATCTGAAAGAGCCAGATGTCTACACAAAGTCTTGGTGTCCTGTGGTCAAGCACATCCCACGTGTTCTTTCCCCCAGGTTTTCTGGAATTGCTTTAGCATGAAGTCAGGGCAGTGCAATTCAGTTACATGGCTCCATTTCTCAGTAGCAGGGATGGCAGAAATACTGAATGCATTTCATGATAAAATAAAAAACTAAAAGGTCTTTCCTTTAGAAATAAAAAATAATCATGCAGTTAGTCCTTCCAAGCCCCAGTAAACCCTCCATTGAAAGGGCAAGCACAGTTGAATAAGTAGTGGAATAATGAGGACCCTCAAATTCCTTTCCCTTTCTCCTGCTGCTGACACATCCATGGTAAATACACTGCCCTTTAGTACTACAGTTCCCTTCTCTCTAAACCAAGAACAAACAACTGCTTTTTGTAAGGCTCTATAAGCATCTGGCATTTTGTGTAACAAAATAAACAAGTATTATTAAGTTCTACAAAAATGCCCCCTGTGCAAAGAGCAGACTGATTTTTTTTGCTTGTTGAAATCAGATATGTTCAGTGACAACTAACATCAAGTATTGCACTCCTGCAAACCTCTGAAGGCTTCAAAAACAGCTGAGTCAGTGAGAGATTGTAACATACACCTAAGCAGACTTACACTGAGAGCAGACATCCTCTGCGCTGCCATGAAAACATAATAGGATAAACACATAGCAGGAAAAACAATTCACTGATGATCAAAGGAGACAGCAGCAGCTACATTAAATTAGAACACTGACACAAAGAAATTCCAAGTTTTAAATTAAGAACCTGAGTAAAGGCCAAACTTTTAGGTGTTAAATAGATAATGAGAGGTATTTTACCTTTGTTTCTCCTGTAGAAAATATTAGGAAGTTTATTGGCACGTTTGAGGTAGAAGAAAGAAGCAACAGACAGAATCAGGAATAAACTGATGAAAAATGTCCCTAAGATGAGAGAAGCTGCCACTTCTGGGCCCCCTGTAAAGAAATACATAAAAAGAGAGAGGGAAAAAAAATCAAATCACACTGTTACTCCCCAGAAATCTCTTCTAACACAAGGGTTAAACAAAAGAAAGACCAACTTCGTGATACTCATAGGAGGAAAAAGTGTTGGGGTTTTGAGACAGACATCACTGAACCATTCACAAAGGTCTTTCAATGCTTATTTCATTATATGAGCAACTTCCCCAGCCCTGATTGCCAGATGTCAGTGAAGCCCCAGTCTCCTCTCCTGAAGCTAGCCACAAATTGAAATCCATCGTATTGCTGCTTTTATATAACTTTCCAAACCAGTGCTGGGAGGAGGTCAATACTAATATCGTTCTTTTATTCCTTAAATGAATTCTCCTGAAGACAGAACTTGCCAACAGACAATACAGCCCTGGCAGAATACACCCAGTATTATGTTTTCCACAAGAAACTGATACAGAAGCCATCCCAAGAAGGCAGACATTAACAGAAGGTGTCCTCCCTCTCCTCTAGCCTGCTTTCCCTGCCACAAACACAAATTGCCCAGCACATTTACTTTGCTGTTTTATTTAAGATTATGATCCCAAAGAACAGGTATTTTAAGAACCAAAAGTTGTTTATGATCTTCTTACAGGCAAATTTTACAGAGAGAGTGGTGAGGGGCTGGAACAGGCTGCCCAAAGGGGGGTGGATGCCCCATCCCTGGGGGTGTTCAAGGCCAGGTTGGATGGGGCCCTGGGCAACCTTGTGTAGATCCAGGCCTGGAGGTTGGTGTCCCTGCCTATGGCAGGGGGTTGGAGCTCTGGGACCCTTGGGGTCCCTTCCAACCCAGACCAGTCTGTGTTTCTATGAAGTGAGGACAATTGATTTATCAAACAAGCTCTGCTTGATAAGTCCACGTTCCATGGAGCACTTGATACTTCAAGTATACACACAAGTGGTAGAAAGTGGTGGGCAGCCCCCAGGTTTGACATGGCTGTTTAGCTTTCCTTTTGAAGGGCACTGATGATAATCACTCTCCCTCTAACACTAGATCACTCCATTTAGCATCCTATCTCTTGCAAAAGCATGCAATGCTGCTCTCTGAAAATAACACAAGCTGAGAATATTTACAAGCCTCAAATAAACATCTTCATGAGATTAAACAGAAAGGACTGTGCTAAAATCAACCTATGGAAATGCTAACCCATATGTAACAGATGTGTAGGTCGTTGCCTCACCCATAAAAACCCAAAACTCTTGCAGCATAAGGTTTAAAAACCTCAAGTTATGGAGTTTCAGAAACCTGTACCAGAAAAATCCCACACACGAGGTCATAGGACAAGATGAAAGAACCATTCAGTAAAACACAGTTACCTCAAAATTCAACTCTGAGACTTAGAAAAGACTCTTGTTGAGAACAAGCCAGAAGGAAAATAAATGGCTGCTACTTTTAGAATAAAACCTACGCTACAGAAAGATACATTTCACAACCTGTTTCAAATGCCATGTCACCAAGGGGCTGGTACACTGAATAATCACAAAGCCTGTGCTCAATAGCTATTTCCATTTACTCACCTATGTTCTGTATGAAAGGAGTTATGGTGCTTATATTCATTTGGAAAGTCATTCCTCTGACACCAGCTGCAATCAAAGAGATTTCATTTTTTAAAGTAAAATCTGTCAAAAAAAAACCAGTCTTGTTGAAAATCTTAGTAAAAGGCTATTCTGCTTCTCCATAATTATTTGAAATTGTATAAGAATCCTGATTTTTCCCCTTAAAAAAAGCATTCCTTATATCACTTTTGATATTTTTCCAAAAGGAAGGAAACAGCCAACACCATAATTTGGTCAAAAAAGAAGATAATTCACTAGTGCATTTCTCAGAAACTTTGATAAAAATTTATGTCTTTCATTAAAAATATCTACAAGGAATTGGATGGTTCTCACCTCTCCCAGCACATGTACAAAATTAACCTAGCTTTCTTAATATAGATTTTTCAGAGAACTCAAGTACAGCCTGAGCTATTTTGTGCTTTAGAGAAGTCCCTAGCAAACGCCCACAGCAAATGCCTTTTTCTTACAGCAGAGATTAAAGCAGCCATGAAATTCAGTGCTCACTGTGTGTCTGATACAGGTCCCACCCTGCAAGTTTAGTCATTTTGGGGTTTAGATTTATTTTAAGAACTTGCATCAGGCAGAAAGGTTTTTTTAAATTTTTTTTCCCAATGTTGCATTTGGCTCTGCAGACCAGGTACTCCAACACAGAACAAGACTTTGAGTTTTCCCCTCCCAGCCTCTGGAATGGTTCCACAGGGCTCTGAACAGTTTCTGCAAACTACATTTAGGATTACAGAAAAGGTTAGAAGTGTTACAAGGTGGTGGTGGTGGGAAGTCTGCAACATCTCATGCCTTCTTTAACAATCTTTGCTAGACCACACATGCAAGAAGAGATCTCAGCCCTAAAAAGCACCCATCAAAATCAAGGGATGGTAAGTGACTCACTATTTCTGCATTCAGTCAGGTTGTAAACAGAGGAAACAGGAAGGGTTTCGTTTTTGCATTTAATGCAGCTGCTGCTGCCATCCTCATTCCATCGTCTGTAACAACCTGCACAAGAACAACACATACAGAGGTTTGAGAACAACAGAAGCAACACTGGAGAGAATTCCTAGTCTTCAGAAAGAGGTAGAGGCAACAGAAATTCCCTGCCTTTGGTCTACTGATTACAAACATCTCCTGCTTCCTGTTCCAACACAAGAGGTTTCCCTTCAAAGGGTTTACCCCAGAAAAGACACAACCTTTCAAGGGCCAAGCAGGAGAAAGTGTTATGAGCAAACAGCTCCCAGGGGGAGATTTCAACATTGCTCCATTCACAGCTTCACATGTTCCTAGTTCTGAGAAAAAACGGGAAGTGTGTAACCACCTGCAACTACCCTCAACAATACTCCAAAGCAAAAGCAAGCAGAGTCTTACCATTAGAGAATGTGCACTGTCAAAGCAGAATGTAATGCCATTTTAATCTAGAGCATTGGAAATAGGAGCAGGCAGGGACAAAGGTGCTAACAACCAGAAAGAGCACACTTGGATGAAAAAGGATCCTTGCATCCTTATGGTCAATCACTTGAAGCGTGGCAAGCTAAAAATACAAACACTGCCACAATGCAGTGCTTTTGCCATGGCTCAGCCCTCTCAAGTACTGTACTGTTTGCTTCACTTTAAGGAGAGCCCATGCCTCTTTAAACTGTCCTGTGACAGATGGCAAGTGTTCTACATCAGTCACCCTACCATGCAGGCTGGAAACAGATTAAACTTTCATCCTGGCCTGTGCCTTGATGTTCAAATCTCCCCATCTCTGTTTAAATGCACTCACTGCTATGTCTTTGTTAAGAAAAAAAGTATTTAGGGCACATCTTCAATAACAACTTCATTTAATACAATAAAGCTGTGGTGGTTTCACTTGAGGCTTAGGCTTGAGACAAAGATTAGAAGGATATTCCTACTAGACCACATTACAGTCTACATTTAAGGAAAAAATAAAACTTACTGTGCTGGCTAAAATCCAGTTCTATAGAGCCTTGAGCCAAACTGGTATCAATTATCCCATAAAGCAAACCATTAGCAAGGTGCTGATTTGAGAACAGCTCTGCTGCTCTGCTTTCCTTAGAGAGAAGCAGCATGTTTGATGCCCACAGTAATAAATTACATCTGACATTTAATCTAAACACAAACAGATCCAACGTAAGGGCAAAGGCTTTCTACAGTAATAGGAAGGAAGCATCAAAGCACTTATCTGACACCAAAGATATTGGTAGATTATCAATTACCAATAAAATTTGAGAGGACAATCCCATAACTTTGAGACAATTGGTTACACCCTAAGATAATTTAGAAGCAAAAATGAAGACATTAATTGAAGCGACAGTTAGAGCAGCTAACGAAGCAGTGAAAACAGCTGGGCTTAAAATGCTTTAACAACCATCACTACATCCAGAATTGGAACCCAATTTTTAAGTCACTAATTCTCCTGTTACTGTGGGCTCTGAAGCCATTTTCCTGCTTTCACTCTCTTAGTTTAGAGAAAATGGCATTACAAAAGAAAGAGGCCACCCTGCTGGAGAGGGGCAAAAGGAGGTTTTAACTCCATGTAGAAGGCAGCAACTGGACAGATGTGGCACAAGCAAGAACAAGGCATTCTGTGCTAACAAGACTAAAGTTATTCCTAATGCTCCCTCATTGCAGCATTTTTGCTTTTTATGTTCATTATATGGGCTTCTAAGCATTTACAACAGCTCTTAAATAACCTAGCTGCACACTAAATGAAAAAGATAAATAATAACCTTATTAATAGCTTTCTGTTCTCCTTACCATGCAAGAACATTTGTGAGTCAGAAGAAGCATTACCTTGTGCATACAAGAGGAAGAAAGTACAGCACTTATTATTTTGTTTTCACTCCCCATTTAATCTGGCACCATATTTTGGTGTTAACTGTCAAAAGCAATCTGGAATTTTATTAAAATACACACTATACCTGGACTGCACTGGTTGGTTACAGGACACGAGCTGTTTGAATCTAACATATCCAGGCAGCATTCTGTTTCTGAAACCTAAGAAAAGAAATTACATCACATTTCACAGAGTTGTTCTTCAGTTTACTGAAAAGCTTCAACAGCAACAAAGTAAACCTACTGGGGCTGTAGAGGAATAAGCAGTAACTGCAGTTAAAACTTCTTTTAACATTTTATTTTTGCATTAAGCAACCTGAGAGAGAGAACAAACTAGCTGCACCAGCAAGCTGATTTTGACCTGGCAGCTGCTACCCAAAGTAACACTTTTGAGAACAAATACACAGTCTACTGTTGACACTGGACAAAGCCTCAAAAAAATAAAAGCCACCAAGCTTTAGAAATACACTTTCTAAATTCTTCAGTGAAGCACAGTTCAGAGGGGAGTTCACCTTCCCACAGCACCACACAAACACCCTAACAGATCTGCTCAGAAACAGTCAGCAAAATAATTGGCAAAACCCAGTTTTCACTGAATGCCCAGATCACAAGTGATGATAACATCTACATTCAGCAGAGCATCCCAGCAGAACTACAAAAGCTTCTTCCTTCAACATTTAATACAAGAGAGTATCCTGAAGGCACACAGTTTGTTTTTATTTTTTGGTTATTTATATAAAAAGACAGATTCACAATTATTTACAAATTACAGCAAGCTGTGACACAGGCTTGGAGATAAGTGGTTGTTAGAAACTCTGTGGTTCTCTGGATAGATACTAGTCCCACCCTGTGTAGACTTGGGCATATCCACTCTCTGAACCTGTACAAGAAAAATAAACCACAACCCCCCAACACCTTTTAAAGTTTTGCAGGTATGTTCCCCTAAAGAATATATCAAGTCAAATCAGTCTTAAAAAGGGATGAAATCAACAGTAACAACACCTGATCTATATTCAGCCACAGAAACAGCTTAAATATATTCAACATGTAACAGCTTGTATTAATCTGCTAATCAGCAAACCCCATCAAATCCAGGGGTGACAGATCAAAGCTATTGGGAGAAATGGGTGGGACTGTCAAAACTGAAATTAGTAGGCTGACTTCACACTGTTAGTGCATCATGGAGTGACAGACAACAGCAAAGAACCAGAAGATATACTAACAACATGCTTAAGACCTGTTTCTTAAAAAGCTTTGTTAGTGAAACTCTCCTGCAAGCAGAGTTTGATAGTCTGACCTGTTTCCATGATGCAAAGCAGCGTTTGCTTCAGAGCATTTCAGTCACTTCACAAGTGGCCTTTTGGGTATCCATGTTTGAATTAAGTTAAACTGCCAAGCAGTGTGAAAAGTGGATTTTTTTTTTAATCATCAGGGTGCTTTTTCCACATGGTGCAAGGCATTACCAGATGCATTGTACAAGCAGGTGGCTATGAAGAATTCAACACTAATTAACAGGCAATCAGCCCTCACAGCAAACTGACCCACTGCAAAAGTTTCAGGTAATGACTGCTAGCAGAATGGGCCATTTCTGTTGAATTAAAGATCTTTATATAAATGCAAAATGAGGGGAAAATAATCTGATCCTTCTGTTTTTATAGCACATAGAATGACAGAGCCAGTGGAGTACCTACCAGACTTTCAGTAGATTTGCTTGCCACTTCTGCTACAAGTCTAGTTAAGAGAAGGACATACGGCACCTCCATGCCCAGGAAGACACAGGTCTAAAGAACAGGGAAAGAAATTAGAATGTCTTATTAATGACACAGAAGTTCTGCTTTCCTTTTGTTAAGGAACTTTTGCCAACTCATTCCCTTTATTTGAACTGAAAGGCCTTTAAATTAAATACTCTGGGAGGAATGACTTACCTTGGCTCAAGATACAAATTCGAGACATTCAGAGTTTTCCCTCCAGCTGCACAGGGGCAGGTTTCTGGCTATGGCAGACTGTGGTTGCTAAGAAACAAAGAGCCTTATCAGTCTGCTCCAAACTGGGCCATGCAGAGACTATTCCACACCCAGGATCTAAAAATCAATGTGATTGCAATGGAGCGGTAACCGCCTGGCACCACCGCTGATAAGGCTCCCACAGCTACAGGCTCCTCAGGCTGCAGCCCTGAGCTGTGATGGGTTTGTATCAGGACAGAGAGCACACACCACTTTGCAAAGGCAACACCATAGTTAATTTCTCCCATGACAGCACAGCTGTGAAGCGTTAATGAAGTCTGTTAATAAGTAGTATTCCTCAATTGCCTGAGAACGGACCTTGTTACAGGGCAATAGAAGATTTTGGACAGTCTGCTCCAAGCCTTGGGAGGTTTTTTTGCCCACCCCTCTGCTTGTAACTCCACACACAACCTACAGGAAGTCCACATTTCTTACATCAAATTGTTTGGATAAACTAAAAGGTGCTACATCACGCTCAACCTGCATTGCTCAGACACTCCCTATGTCAATATTACAGTATCTGCCTATAGTCAGGCTCACGTTGGAAGCCTCAAAACCTGCAGCCTCCTGGCTTTAGGATAACAAGTCTTTCATACTATAAATAAAACATGGGGACAGACAATGCCCTCTAACCAGAGATTAATAAAAGGAAAGTGGCCAAAAGAAAGCCTTCAGCCATAGGGGGAAACTCCTTTAGTGGCTCATCTCAAACCAAAATCTGTTACTGTTTTTTTGTTAAATAAAAGTCCATTGGAGAAGTTTTAAATTACTGTGAAATATGTATCATGATCCTCATCAAGTTGCTTTTCTGAAGAACAAAATCTTTGAGCAGTTCCTATGATTAACTTCCACTCAGTTTTTTTAAAAAACACTAACACATAGTCTGTTGCCTGAACTTCAAAATAAGATTAGTTCAGCTCAGTGGGAAAACTTATTATTATCCCCTGCTATCAGCTGAAAGCTCCAAGATCAAGGACTGAAAATCCTGAAAACCAAATTCCAGTCTTACTGCTACAACTCATTTCTACAGTCAGCAAGGACTGGGGCAGAGCAGGAAAAGCTTGTACCATCCTGACACCTTCCAACATCAGCATAGCAACGGGTATCAAGTCTACCAGTCGAGCTGCAGCACCCATGATTTCATCAGGTCACACTTACATACATGTAAATAAAATGACACCTATGCTGGCTGACAGAGGCCAGGACAGCACCTGATTAGCCTTGCTGATGGCAGCACAGGTTATAGGAACCAAGGAACGTAAGCAGCAAGGAGCCTTTGTGCTTAGATTCTCCAGCATCACAAGAATTAGTTGGGTTTGGAAGTTGTACCACTACCTAGAGTGAAAATTAAGATGGATTACAGCAGTTTGCTGAACTGCTGGAAAGTGATGGCACAGCCAGAAACAGTGGGGAGAAATTTAGCTTTGGGAGCTTTACATAAGGATGGAAAGAGACACTTGTAATCTACAGCTAAGCTCCCAAATCACTGAAAAGCTTTGGAGTTATTTTTCAACAATACCTGAGGTGACAAGATACTTCAAAAGCAAATACCTTTAATAAACAGGTAAAATCATCTCAGCAGATGAAAGGAGACAACCTTTCTAGGGTGCAGTACATACCCCCATTTGTGAAACCAGCCACTTCCAAGTGCCTGAACCTCTCTGCTCTGTGAATGCAAATAGCTACACAGCAGCAGCTCAATACTGGTCCTATTTCCATTTCTGAAATAAATGAGGATACTAATCAACGATACTGCTGCATTGATGAGCAGATATTTGTTCCCAGCCACTAGTGATTTTAAACTAGAACATCTGCCCTGTGGCTGTTCCAGTAGAAATAGGACATGAGAGCTATTTGCCCTCAAATCATCTGCCAATATTTTTTATCTGAGAGAGACACACACAGACACAGAGTAGCTACACTATATATAGACATATGAACATATATTTGAGTTTGGTTGGGTGTTTTCTGTTTGAATCTGTTTTAACTGCAGGAAAAGGAAAGCAGAGATAAACAAGCTGGTTTAAAGCTTCCAAACATTTTAGACTTATGTTGTATTCACTCAATTTACATTTTGCTTCAGCTTCCAGAACTGAGATGCATTCTCTATTGGCCAGTAAAAATTAGAAGCCTATTAACACAATAAATAAATATTATCTGTCAGAACAAGGCAGAGATTCAAGCCATGAAGGTAACACTAGGCAATGATCATGAAATACAGACTTAAGCATGTATACTCTTTACATGTAAAATATGAAAAACATCTATAGTGTTCCTACAGCCTGGTTGTGCCACACCTCACTAAGGCTTGAAACAGCTTGTGACTTGTAAATCAAAGAATAAATCAAGTGCAGAACTTCCAACAAGACAGCAAGCAGGGATTTGTACTGCTAATTGGTCTGCCTGCATAAAACCACAGAAATAACACAACTCATTTTAATACTTCCCAGCCACAAGTCAATCATAACTGTTCTATTGCCAACCTGAACAATATTTAACACCAGAGTTTTAACATTAGAAAGGACAGAGTCCTACAGCCTCAGAGACTTTGGTACACACAAGTACTAACCATGCCTCTGAATGAGGTAGCTGAAGGTTTAGTTAAGTCAAGTATGTGTATTTGATCAGGATGCAACACCCACAGCACAACAATTTACAAGCCCAGAGAATCTGTTTGGCATGTTTGGCAGTGTTTTCTCTTTAGATTACAGGGGGAAAAAAAGAAAAGATAATGTCATGCACAAATTGCAGCCCAAATAAGAAAGTATTTATGCTTGAGATGCCAACACAGCTCTGAGAACACAGACACTGTAATTAAAACAAGTATTTCACACCAGAGTTCCACATTTGAAACAAATCTCAAATCACTGTCAACTTGTATCTCAAGTGCCACAATACACAGAAGCCAAACACATCAAGTTTCACTGAGGGAATTCTTCCTCTTGTTGCTTTTAAAATGCAGGCAATTCACAAACACTAAGCACGAGAAGACTTCTTCCTCCCACTCTTAAAAGCAAGTGCTCTTTAATTCATCTTGATGCCTACGTTTTCTGTACATATAGCTGTGTATCTATTACTTCTGTTGTCTTATCAGTAGCTTTCTCACTTGAAGTGTTGCTGGAGCATTTTTTGAGCAAGGTAAATTTTCCAGGTACACGGAAGAAGATGGCAGTGAAAAGAAACACTGCCTAAATTCCAAGTGGTTTTATAATTCACTCAGGAGATCAGGGCTTCAACCTCTATCGCACCCATTCTGCTGCCAAAGGCTTCTTAATTCCAATGTGACCTTGAATTAATCACAATAAACCAGTGATGTGTTCCAGCCCCATCTGGATGCCTCCCTGTGTGCCCTGTCCTAGGGACCCTGCTTTGGCAGGGAGGTTGGACCCAATGAGCTCTGGAGGTCCCTTCCAACCTCTATGATTGTGTGACAGCAGAAAGCCAAAGCACAGTCTCACAAACAACAGACTTGAAAAGGCCTAAAGCTCTGACTTACCTGGCTGCTTCAGAGGGATGAGCTGCAGCACTGCATCCTCCCCAGGTAGCACCAGCGCTCGCGGTGCGTGGCGTCCCCCTAATTTCTCATTGATGCTGCAACTGTTTCACAATAAACCTGCATGATAGAGGAACAGATAGGGGTTGTGCTTAGAACAATCTTTGTATAAATTAAAGCTGAAGGAGGACTTGTTTTTCCAGCTTCAGCATACGCACCTATGTAAAGGACTACTCTTCCTACCCTTACTTCAAGATGATTATGCAATGGGCCAGCGCCCAGCAATTAAAAACACACACCTTCTGCTGGAAACAATTAAAGCCATCTACTTTAGGCTAGGTTTTGCTTCAGAAGCAGTTAGGCACCGGGAAGGCGCCTAGAGCAAACCCTAGTTAACACCAGCACCGAGTGTTGTTCAGTCAACACAAACTTGGCAGGAACAACAGCCCTCGCAGCCCCACAAACCGCCAGCAGGAACGCACCCCGGTGCGGCTCGGTTGCCAGGAGGATGGCTGTGCGCTACAGGGACCGCTGCTGTGGAGACTGAGCACAGGGAGACCGTTTAGTGGGGTTTTCCCCCCCTCAAAGGCGGGACAGGGTTCCGTGCGACAGACACACTGATTCGCGGGAAGTTTATCCAGCGAAAGCAGCGGCAACTCACCAAGAGTCCACGACCCCAAGAAGCCTCAGGCTACAAACCCCCCCCCCCCCCCCCCCCCAAGGAAATCGAGCTAGTTTATTAGGAAAAATACAAGCCCGTCCCAAGCGTTGACGGGCCGGGAGGAGAAGGATGAGAAGGGCCGTTCCCCGCCGCGCCTCGGCGGTACCGCACTCAGGCGTCACGGGCACCAGGAAGCGGGGAGCCCGCAAGGAGCCGGGCGAGGAGGGGGAGGAACGAGGGGCGACTCTTCCCCGGCTTTACCCTAGATGGCAAGCGGCCGCCGCCGCTCCCTCGCCCCACCCCGGCCCCGGGGAGAGGGTCTGGGGCTCCTGCCGCCGGAGCCGCGCTCCCGCCGGCCGCACCGCTCGGTAAACGCGCGGCCGCTGCCGGCCCCGGGACGCCGCTCGGGGAGCGGCCCCGGCGCCCCCCGCCCCGCACGACGCCGCTTCCGCCGGCGGCGGGACAGCGCGGGGAGGGAGGGAGGGAGGGAGGGAGGGAGGGAGCCGGACCGCGGGTAACGGACCTCTCCCCGCCCGCCGGCGCCGGCAGGGCCCGCCGACCGCCCCAAGGGCCGCGGCAGCGCCCGCGCCGCCCGCTTCACCTGCCCCGCGGCGCCTCACCCGCCCCGAACAATGGGGCAACGCCCGGGGGCTTACCGCCCACCCCGGGGGCTCGTCGCCCTCCTTCCCTGCCGCTGCTCCGCGCCCCGCCGCCGCCCGAGGGGCCTGGCCCGGCCGCCCTCCCCCGCCGCCGCCTTACCTGAGGAAGCAGGCAGCGGCAGCACCGGCAGCAGGTTCCCTTTCGTACCCCCCGCCCTCAGGCGGCGCCCTGCCCGCTCCCTCCCACGGTGCCCTGGGAGCTGTAGTTCCCCGGCACCCGGGCTCCCGCAGAGGACCCGCCAGCTCGGAACTACAAGTCCCAGCAAGCCCCGCGCCGCGCCCTACCTGTGCCCTCCTCCCCGCAGGTAAATCCCCTCCCTCGGCCCGGTCCCCCAGCGTCTCTGCCGGCGCCGCTCTCCCGGGCGCGGAGCCTCCTGGGAAAGGGAGTCCGCCGACCGGAGACGAACCGAGGGCCGGGCAGCTCCCGGCACGGCGACTCCCGGTGGGCCTGGCGCGGGAGCGGCCATTTTAAGCGTTGCTCGGCGACGCGGACGCCCGGGAGGGGGAAGGCCGGCGCAGGTAGCCTGGCGGGAGGCGGAGAGGCCTCGGCCCGTCCCTCGAGCCTTCCGCCGGGGGAGAGCCGCCGTGACGGAAGGATGACGTGTGCCGTTAAAGAAGCGCCGGGCTAGGGAACGAGAGGAGGCTGCGGCACGGCTGAGCTCCTCCCAAGCCCTTGGAGGTTAGGGAAGGCCTTGGTGATGGCCTGGGGAGCGCGGCAGGTCGGCAGGGAGGAAGGGGGCCCGGAGAAGTGGGGGCAAGGCTGGTGTCCAGCAGCCCCGCCCCGAGCTGTGCGCGCCCCAACCCCTCACACCTCAGCCCAACAGCTGCAGCTGAAACCGGGCAGCAAAGGGCCGGATCTCCCGGCAAAGCGAAGGCGTGAGGCGGCCAGCAGGATGAGGGCTGAGCTTTACAGAATCACAGGGTTGGAAAAGGCCTTTCAGATCATCGAGTCCAACCGTTCCTGTCCTGTGCTAAACCACATCCCTGAGCACCTCATCTCCCCTCTGTTAAACACACCCAGGGCTGGGGACTCACCCCCCTCCCTGGGCAGCCTGTGCCACAGCTCAACATCTTCTTTCAGGGAAGAACTTTCCCCTCCCATCTGCTCTGACCCTGCCCTGGGGCAGCTTGAGCCCATTCTGGTCCGAAGCCTGCGCCTTGGAGCGGCAGAAGTTACTGAGGCCTTGGGGAGGTGAAGTAAGATTGGAGCTGGCAGTACGTTCTGTAACAGATGAAAACTGAAATCAGCTCTACAAATCACAGAGCGTTAGGAGTCCAACCCCCCTGCCAGAGCGGGATCACCCATCCTGAATCCCACAGGAACACATCCAGGAGGGTTTGAATGTCTCCACAGAGGGAGACTCCCCAACCTCTCTGGGCAGCCTGTCCCAGGGCTCTGTCACCCTCACTGTTAAAAAGTTTCCTATATAGATGGTGTAGAGTTTCTTTTATCTGGAGAAGAAACAAAGGCAAGGACTGCAATTTGCTGGGGTGTTTTTCCCCTCAAAGTAGGCATGTTTCAGAGTGGAACCTGGAATTCAGAGAAAGACTTAATCACGTTACTTGTTCTCAAGGCTGAAGAAATGAGCAGGAGAACGCTCTCACCAAACTTTTGATAGAACAGTGCTAGAGTTCCTCCCATGAAGTGTGGCTACATGGTATAATTCAGTACACTTGGCTGAAGAGAGATGAAAATGAAGAAGGGGGCGGGCAGGCTGGTTTGCTTTCTGCTCTTTGTGTGTAGCACCCAATGATACACAGAATTCACCTTCTGACATGTATATAGGGTAGCTAAAGTGCCAAAACTGTGAACAAATTGTTATCATTGGATTCCTTAGCAGAACTTCCAGAGATGCATCATTCACACGTTAGCAGAGCAATTAATTCTTAAATGCCTCCCTGGATTCAGTGAGTTACTGGGTGCAAGCACACATAAAATTATACTATGACTAGGCATTTTGACTTAACAGCACTACATCTCAATATTAAATTAATCCTTATCACTTCAGAAATGGAGCTGCCTGCCTTTTCATTGGGCTCACTAGCAACAAAACAGACAACTTCATAGCCAGGAAAAACACTTCTCGCCTTTTCTTGGCTGCTTATTGTGGTTTGCTTTACTTCATAAATGTGTGACTTGAAATTTGTTCTACAGTTTCCTGAGCTTTTTGTGATCCCAGCCCAGCCTTCTACCAGCATTTCACAAAACAGGACACTTGGCTGGCTGCACAGTGCGACAGCGTGAGCGGAATTTCTCCTGCCTAACAGATTCACTGCATGCAAGAGGCTGAGATTTCACTCCTATGAATAGTTGAGTAGTTGACACCCAAACTTATTACATTTCTCCATAACCATAGCTACGCTATAAAACTCAGTATCTGTCTCTACAACGTGCCTGTGCAGGACCAGAGATGCTGCTTTCAAGTTTATAGATGGAAGGAAGGAAAGGTAGAAATTGTGAGGTTTGAATTTAGGGTCAACAAACATCCTAATTTATGAGGGAGAAAAAAGTTCTGTGCATGGACAGGCATAGCTGGGTTTCTGGTGTGGGTTGGGGCTTTTTTTACCCATTTTTTTTTCTTCATAATTCAGAGGGCAGCACTGCTATGGAATAAAATTGCCAGAAAGGATTTGTAGATGCTGGGGAAACAACTGAATACACTAAATATCTCTCGTTCTGGCTGGTCCCACAGTCAGTCATTGCCACTGCAGCACTAAAACTGAAGCTCAGTCCTTTAAAACTAGGTTGCTGCTCATGAGCACGTATTTTACCAGAACAAAGAGTGAGTAAATCAACAGGACCTATGGCTCAACCCGCTTTTTGCAGTGACCTTTCTAATCTGAGGGTGGGGGACGAATGGGACGTGATGCAGAGTTTCATTGCCTGAAAAAGCACAAGCCACCATGGCAAGTAACTACACCCAGATACAGGATTCGTAAAACCTTTCCAAAATGTGTCTACTGCACCCCAACAGCGCTTTTAGAAACACTCTTCCAGCACAGCATTTTCCACTCAGCTCTGTTTATTAAGCTTTTCTCACACAACATGTCCGGACATCTCTTCGAAGTGATGCTGGCAGATAACAACTTTGGTTTTCACTGTTGCACGTTTGTTTTGAGAGCTTGGCAGAAAAGGTGTCGAAATTCACATTCCTTTAGCAGACAGCAAAGCAAACAAAGCAACTTTTATTGCATGTTACTTAATGGAAAGATCTAATCCAGCAACTCTATTGTCAGCCTGTAAGGAAAACAAAATACTCTCAGATTTTATTATCCCGTTTTCTCTGTCCGGCGTTTCCAGTTGGTCTCCGTAGGTATCTCCAGAGGTTTGTAGAGCTGAGAGGAAGCCACACGGTTTCTGCTGTGTTTAGGAGGTACCTCAGCATCCCACAAGTCTTAAGCTTAGCCTTGCTTCTGCTGTGGGTGTTATATTGATTAGATTTCTGTACTCCCCTCCCCGACTCACTTCTTTCTGCACACAACCGCCGCTCAAGTCTCCTGTCACTCCGACTTCCTGATTTGTGGCTTTTAACAATTGGTAGAGACAGTCACCAAGACTTCCCCTCCCAGACAAAGCGAAAACACTCTCACTCCACATGTGACACAGCAGCTCGGAGACAAAGCAGGTAACCCACGGCGTGCAGCTGCTCCGGCGATGCTCGGCTGCAGAGAGATTGCCCTTCTCTGCAAGTCACCACCGGCACACCAACCCAGCCCCCCTTGTCCACGCCACAAGGACCAACTGCTTCCTGCTACTGCTGCCTGGAAGGACTCTTGGATAGGTTGGGGGAAAGGGGATGAGGCTGCAGGTTATTGCAGAAAGCAGGATGCCTCCGAGCTGTATTCCTGAGCTCTTTGAGGGATGGCGTTTTCCAGTGGATGCCATTTCAGGTTCAGATTAGATGTTGGGAAAAAAATGTTTACTGAAAGAGTTGTCAGGGCCTGGAACAGGCTGCCCAGGGAGGGGGTTGAGGCACTTAGAGATCTGGTTTAGCTCAGGATGGGAACGGTTGGACTTGATGATCTTAAAGATCTTTTCCAGCCTTGTGATTCTGTGATATCCTTAAGGAAAAACACTGAAATATTGACTCGTGTAGAACATAACACTGTCTGTACCAACACTGACAACTTTTCCCAGATCTGACTTGTGCTTCTTGCAAATTAAAGCATCGGTTCTTAGACATACTCCCTCCTATTCAGCCTGCCCCAAATTAGTCCTGATCTTTATGCTGGAATTCTACCTATTAGGCTGCTGGCCCTGCCAGTGCCTCTAAATGACATCATCTCAAGCATCCAGGGTTTCTCTTCATTAAGCAGGCACCGCTGATTTCGCAGAGACATTTTCAAAGGTCTGCTGCTGATCAAAGCAGGAATAGGAAGGCTTAAGCCTTTTCTCTTTCAAATCAGCTTTTATCATTTAAAGTCTACCAGTAGATTTGCATTAATATTAAGGAAAAGCTCAAAAGCTCTCTGGATTTAAGAACAACATGCAAACTACTTGTAAAATTTGTGCTAAGACTCAACCAATGCATACCAGATGGCAAATGATACTCCTTCTCCCAAATACACTTGCTCCTCCTGCACCTTTCCTGGAAGAGTGACACAGAGCTCAGCAGCCAAGCAGAACGTTATTGCTCTTGAGCAGATATGACCTACATAACAGAAGTAAAAACATTAGTTGCCTTGTCAAGAGAATGACTGCTAGCATTGACATGATTTTATGGTCTGCTAATTCACCAGCAATATTTCTGTTAACTGGGGAAACATCTTGATATATTCCTGACACATCCAGCAGCACGTCAGGAGAGCTGTATTACCGGTGTAATTGGATAGATTGAGGCAGTTTAACAGTTGTCATTCTGAGATTACTTAACTGCTAATTGAGAAATATGAAGAGGATTCCTGACTTCTCCTTGCATGATTTACAGGAATTAAAGACCTCCTTGAGAAACACCTTTCAGTCAAGCCAAAGGATGTCTCCAACACTAGCCATTTGAACTAAAGTATCTGTCTACTGCTATGAAGGATGCTCTTGTCAAGCAGAAGCCCTTAAGATTTTCTGCTCCCAATGCGCCTTTTACTTCTTTCATTTGCTAACTTTGTTTTATCTTTTTTTTTTGGGGAGGGGGGGGCAGTGCTAGACCAGTTTTCATGGATAATTTGAAGCTAATAAAGTGCCATCAAATTGACTTGCTCTAAATATTACTGTTAAGCTAGAATTTTTATTACTACCAGGATGAACTCACACATCATGACTTACCAGCTATATTTTATTTACAAGTTCCCTTTCAATGTCTTTTTTCCCCCCTTAAGGTAGTGCTCTAGAAAGGAAAATGAAATCACAACTGGGATTTGTGGCAAATCCTGAAAGTTTAAAAGTGGGAGATGAATGAAAAGCGGTCAGATATACAGGAGGTGTTTCCAGAGTTCAAAAGAAAACAACAGACGGGCATAATAGCTGTCTGGGTTACAAAGGTTATGGGATCAGCCACTCCCAGGCTACATGCAGCCTGATAATGAGCAAAAGGTGTTCAAAACCAACAAGAAATTATTCTTATGCCCAAGGTTGCTGCAATTTATGACAGAAGAATTCAAGTCCTTTTATTTCCCCCAAGCTAGAACCACCCTCTATTACCTCCCTGCCTGTTCATTTCACGGTGCAAACCCAGAATCGCCTTCCCAGCTCACATATTTTGTGCTTACAATATACCAGCTGAAATCCAAGTTTTATCCTGAGAAATACAGCTAGGAAGAACTGGAGATAAAAGCACAGGAGAACAAAAAAGCAGTTCCAGAAAATCCAGTGAGGTATTAATACGAATATCACATCAAAACTGAAATAATTCCTGTTTAAAATAAACAAACCCCCCAAACCAGGAAGGCCAGAAGCATACAGTCCTGTCCTTGTTGATGGTAAACCTTCTTTCTGTTGGAAATATGGAAACCAATGCTGTGTAACTATGTTTACTGTACAAAGTATTGCCACACTCACTAGCAATCTAAAGCTGTAGCCTGTGGTTTTATTGACAGCAGTGGAAAGCTAAGAGTTATTATGAGCATGCTGCTTATCAGATAGTTAAATGGCTTTGCCTTGGTAATTACCCTATTTGTATTGTAACAGGAGAGTGAAGAACAGAAGCTGGAAGACTCCTGGTTTGTAAGGTGCTTTTCAACCATTCCTGCTTTTCTATTTCTTTCTTTAATGGGGGTGTAGAGTCCTTTATGAGAAATTCCTGCACAGGAGAAAATACCTTTGTTTTTCTTTGCTAAATACTGGTATGTAAATCCCTTGGAAGTAATCTACACGTTCTCAGATAGCTGCAAAACACAGATAAGGTGCCCAGGCACAGCGTGTTTATTCTGTAAGGCGCTGGCATTATTATGGATGATTTTCTTGTGTGCTTTGGTTTTTAGGTCCCTTTAATCTGCTGCTATTTTACATGTATTTGAGGACTAGCAACCTCCCCGATTCTAGAGCTATCCTACCACTTTGGAGCACCTATATATTTATATTCAGCATTTCTAATTCAACTACTGGTTTGCATCAGGTATTTTGCCACTGGGCAACAGTTGCAGGGTGATGACAGAGATTTAAACTGAAAGAGGGAAGATTGAGATTAGATGTAAGGAAGACATTCTTCCCTGTGAGGGTGGGGAGGCACTGACCCAAAGGCGTTGTGGATGCTCCATCCCTGGAAGCGTCCATGGCCAGGTTTGGGCAACCTGGCCTAGTGAAGGGTGGTGCCAACTTGTGGCAGGGGGTTGGAGCTGGATGATCTCTGAGGTCCCTTCCAACCCAAACCATTCCAGGATTCTATGAAATTAAAACCGTTTCAGGCTTGATCTGGAAGTGAAACATCCTGGGAAGGGCTCAACGCCTTTATCTTGCCTTTGCCCTATACCCTGCAGCATGCTAGTAGACCCCACGAGCTGCTGCCTCCCCCAGCTACCTTTGTGACTGCTACTGCATCCTTTGTCCCCCATCCTGAGCACCTACCACACTGCAAAGTACTGCCCAGCCTGCGACACCCTAAACAAGATCCAAGCTGGGAGGAACCTCAATGTCTTTGTGAGGTGACAGGGACCATACATTCCTGAAAGACAATGTCAGTTGTTAGATTTGTCTAGATTTACGATGGAGCCTTAGAAGTTAGCAGATATTACTCCCCCCACATGGGATACAGTGACCCTATGTGCCTCCTGAGCAGGTAAATGCTGATATACAATTCAGAAATTTCACCACTGTATAAATGACAAGTGTAAAATGCAGCTTTTAATTGTGTTAGAAAACCTAACAGCTGGAGCTTGATACATGACAGGTCAGAACTTTTCTGTTTTCTTTGGTAAGGAACTGTAATTTCAGCTTAGAAATTCAAGACCATAAATATTAATCAGCCTCAACACCTATGTGTAACCAAAGGACTATAAACTCAGCAGAAGATTGTCCCACACTGAACATTAAAGAAGTTTGCCTGGAAAAAACTATCAAAAAGAATTACTAAGGTACAGAAATAGCCTACAGAACTAACCAGTTTGTTTAGATTAATGAAATAGCGATTGGAAATTCATTAGATGACACTGTATCCCCTGCCCCCTTGAAAACTATCTGCTGATTTATAATATGAGGATAATCCAGCTTTCCTCTTGAGCTGCCTCTGTGCACACGTGAAAGATCTGTGATGATTTAGGATGTTGCTGTTGGCTAAACTTTTCTAGTGCTAGAAGTTGCACCTGCAAATTGTACAAGGGATGCTCCAGCTTTGTTTTTCTCTCCCCTTTGGTGTTTGTTCTTTGTTATAAAGCAAAACAGTGCCTTCATATGCAAATATTTGTAAAGCCCACAAAGGTAGGAGGTGTGAAAACATAAATATTCATTGGTCTTAATGAAACATTTATTTCTGCATATTTAGTTGAAGGTAAATTTATCAAATATTATAATTATATGAATTATAGATATTAAGGCTTAAATCTTGCTCAAGTTCCATGGCTTTGGAGGAGGGGGAACACTAGGGGTGGGGGAATCACATTTGAGGCTCTTGCTGTGAGCACAAAGATTAAATACAAGCTACATAAATATATGTGAAACAGTATTAAAATCTTAATGCTTCCAGTAATATATAGCTTTAATTACTATCCCATCAAAAAGAGATTGTCAGTGATATATTGACTTCCATTTAAGTTTTATTAAAAAGTAAATTGCATTCTGCTTTGGTAGGATTTTTCATTTGGCTTGATAAGCACAAAAATCGATGTCAGTGGATGTGTATCTTCAGTCTGAAGAGATCAGGGCATTGCTTAGGTGTCCCAGCATGTAATACGTGCTGGCACAGCTCATGCACTGCAGGACTAACTGGAAGGGGCTGGTGAACGAACGAGCAGGACCTGGGCAGGATGAGCAGTGGGTCCTACCAAGCTGAGGGCAGGAGTGAGACCATGATAATCTTGAGCAATCAGAAGAATTGCTACTGCATTTTAAAAACACAGTGGCATAGTTTCTGCAGCCCCTGGAGGTTTTGGGGTGTGCTGCTGGTTTGGGCTTTTTTTTGGGGGGGGGGTGGGGGGGGGGGGTGGGTTTGTTTTGTTTGCTTTTTTCCCCCGTTGGTGAATGATGAATTTCCTGGAGAACTGCTTTATAGAGTGGTACCTTTTTAAAATATAAGTTGTGCTCTTAGGATGACAGACCTGCACTTACAACTTCACTACCTATTTCCCATGCAAGGTTACATATTCTCTCCCTCTCCATGTGGTCCAACCATCTTCCACTGTCCACGTAACAGGATAAACTGGACATCTGTTTTTATTTTTACAAACTCTCCAGCTCCATGACCTTCTACAAGCCATTCACAACACTCCAATGCTTGCCTTTGACCCTAGAGCATCCAGAAGTACTGCTAAGTGACCCGTGCACACAGCGTGTGACCAAAGTCGCTGCTCTTCTGGGAGTCTGTGCTGTTGGACAACACAACTGCTAAACAAGGTGGACATACAGCTGCCCCATGTGTATTTTTATCTCCCCAGCAGATACTCAGAGCAATGACTCAGTAGATGGCAACTTTATAGATATATAAAATAGACATATATTACTTTATCTTTACATTTGTGTGTGTGTGCATATGTAAGTTCAGTCCTTGCAGTACGTGAGGTATATGGTCACATAGGCAGAAGCAACTCACCTTTCCTGGCCCACCCAAGAAAGGAGTCTCAGGCATCCTAGGCACATCTGAGCAGCACAACTTCAAAAGCTGTTGAGGGAAATCTGCTCTATCCCCCTGAATATCTTCTTTATCTCCACTGTTGCGACCTCCTGCCTTTTCTAGCATCACAATTCAGTGTGTTCCTCCTTTATCAGAGCCTCTTTCACTTCTCTGCTCTGTTCACTGAAGACTCAGTTGCCAGATCATGGAAAAAATCAGCTCACAATTCAATACTTACAAATTTCCCAGAGCAGAAAGATCACTTAGAGCCTCTTGAGAGAGCCAGCTTGGCTTTAGGGTTTCTCAAAAGGACCGCAGAGTAAAGCAAGGAACAAATCTAGGCACAGCAAAACCTCAGCTCCCTCAGTCCTTCACAGCACTCAAGACATGGATTGTTTCTGAAAAAAAAAAAATTACAGCACAGGAAGCAACAAGGAAACAGGTTTGTGCACCAGGATTTCCTGCCGGAGGCTCCTGTCACCACCACTGGAACTGGGCAATTCCATGGCTCTCCTACTACAGGAGTAGGAGGTTTCTGCCATTTACTCAGCTGTCCCTGGGGGCTCAGGTTTTCCGTTCCTGAGCAAGGACTTGATGGTTTGTAAATCTCACATCCAGGAAATTCATGGCATACTTCAGAAGGCATGCATGTGGCTGCAGAGGGAGGAAGGAGTCTGGCATCTCTCTTTTACTGCTTTTTGAAAGTAATTCCCATAGTTTTGGGGAACAGCAGCCCAGAACACCCAGGCTCTGCTCTGTATCTCTGGATCTCTCCATTAAAGCTCAGGGTAATTTTCATTCAGCTATTCTCACAGCAGAAAGCTTAACAGAATTTGTCCAGAAAAAGCTACTACCCCTTCCTGCAAAACCCCACTTGTGCATTCCCAGACTCTCCCACAAACTCAGCTTTAAGCTGTTGTCTTGAATACCAGGAGAAATCCACTGCTAGCTTCAAAATTTCTCCTTTGATTCACATTAGTTCAGCTTATGGCAAGAGAGGCTTAAAGAAAATTACCTGTTCAGTAGGTTCAGCTACTCAATACACACACTAGGGAGGAAATTCTCCTTGAAGCATCAGCCGTGACAACCTTGTGGTATCTTCCATAAGACTTTGCAGAGCGCCGTGGCTTCCATCAAACAGAAATCACCACCAGCTTCCACCCTGCAGTTCACAGCCTGTCCCATGAGACATTAATGGGCATCAACATTATAATTACAACTCACTTTCTTCAAGTTAATCTGGCAGCACTTGATTAGCACCATCCTATCTTCAATTTGTGAAAGAAAAAGACAAGGAAAAGAAAAGACAAGGAAAGAAAAGAAAAAGACAAGGAAAGAAAAGAAAAAGACAAGGAAAAAAAGAAGAAATCCTTCTGAGCCTTGAGCTTTCCTATTTATATTCCAACCCTCACAAATTAACACCTACTCAGGGGTAAATCTGCAGAAGCTTACTAATCAACTCTCTAATTGACAATGGTTTTAACCCTATTTGCCTTGTATTAAGCAAAAGATACAACAATTTATCTGTGTGTCTCCCTCCTAATTTAACAGCTATTGCATCTCTCATTCCCCACCTCCAGCTTTCTGGGTCCAGAAGCAAGATGTCATCTCCACATGGAGCAGTATTTAACTGCTACTTTGTTCACAGTAAAGACAAATAAATAAGTAAATTAAACAAAAATTCTGTTCAATTAATGTTGATAAAAGAGTCTACAACAAAAGTAAATAACTAGACCCAGGGAAAAGCATAAACAAGGAGATGGTGACCCAGTGTTACACAACACAAAATTAAGAAATTCATCTGCCTGTTTATGCAAATGCGTGTTTAATCCTTCAGGGAATGAAGCCTAATGCTCCCCAGAGTGTAATTTCTAGTATTTTGTCTCCAGAACTAAGGATGGGATGAATGATGGGGAAGGTATGTTCTGATCATGGCTCTGACACGCTTGTCTGTGCCCAAGGCTGGAGCTCCAAAAGGGCTCCCGGGAGCTGGGTGGGCACTGGCACCTCGAGGAGTTCTGCCTCTCCCTGTCCTACGTGGTGGCTCATAAAGCCCTCATGAGCACTGTGAACACAGCCCCCTAAACCAGTCTGGTGCTGGGTCCCTACCATGGTATTCCTTCCCCATCACCCGGGGGGATGAGGCAGCGTGTGTTTACGTGGGGCTGGAAAGCCGGCGGGCACCTGCGTCCCTGCAGAGGCAGGAAGCCAGCAGAGCAACCAGCAATTTTCCAGCCGCTGCCGCGGGCTGTGAAAGCCCTGCTGAACAGCACTAGAATGTGGCACTCTGAGCTCCCTCTTGCTGGAGGCTACCGTGCTGGAAGGGCATCTTGAGGGCAGAGGTGAAGCGCCCCAGCACACAGTGTCAGCTTGAAGAGCTCTTCCTAGAACCGGCAGCATCTTGTTACACAGAAGAAAGCAGCCAGAAGCGAGCAGCATCTTTCTGTCCTGGGGGGTGGGTGCTTTGGGCAGGTGAGCACAGGATCACAAGCTCCCAGCTGCAGCTCTCCACACAGGAGAGGCATTTCCTGAACAAAAGGCACTTGGAGCCTGTTGGGTTTGTGCTCATGCGCTGAACAGCTTTGCTTTTCCTTCCTCTTTCGCTGTAAATCTACAGGGACCAGCCAAGGCTTCCTGTGGGTCTTGCACCTCCCAACCCCAGAGCACCACAGTTACAAAAAGAAAACCTGCAGCCCTCTCCCCCTGTTACTAACAGTCAGACTGTGTAAGGTGTTCCACAGCCAAACAACAACCCATGGAGGTGACTTGTCCCTCCTGTAAATGCTTCATCTGTCTCTCCTGAAGTGACTCCGTTTGCTAAGCAGTGCAGCTCCATCTATCCCACTGATCAGGCAACAAGAGCTTATTTTTATGGCATCACAGTCTGTTTCCAGGACTATAATTCTCCCATCAAGTCAGCGTTATGATTGCACTGCGTCTGAAAGGCGAAAGGAGTAGGTATTGTTGGGTGAGGAAAGCAGCTGTATGTCATTTGAACTGCCTCAAGAACATTTAAACCAAACGTGAATGATGCACAACATAAAAAGGGGATGGCAAGGAAAAAAAAAATTGTTACAATCTATTTTGTTGTAGAATTTTTTTGTTACAGAAAATTGTGAAAATGCACTAAGTGGAAAGACAAATCTTCCTTATGGTTGAGAAACTGAAGCCCCCAAATTCCCACCTCCCTTCAGAACTGCCAGACCTGTCAGTATTTACCTTCCCTTCTGTAAAGAGAGTGCAATGAAAATAATAGGAACAGTCCTTGATGTATGGATTTGCATTTGGGTACTAATTTGAAATACTGGCCTTAATCTGAATTGTGACTCTAACAGTTGCCATTAAATATTATCTGAATCATTTTCAGGTCACAGAAGAAAAAGAACAGCAACTGGTTCTTGAGCTTTTTAAATTCTGTATCTCCTTGTCTGTGTGAAGAGGTACATGATGGACTGAGCAGTGCTAATGAAGCAGTCATTTAGCCTGGCCAGTATGTCCAGTACTGGAGCCATGATCCAACCCCTTTAGCACCAGAGCCAGACCTTTGGGAACTGTTTTACACACCATGAAGGACTGAGACATACAAATGCCAGAAGAGGTACAGAACCGATGGAGTCGCAGTACATCTCTCAGATCCAGAGAGCAGCAGACCTGAGCTTGATTTGTTTTCCTCTCCATTTTTTGCCACCACTGTCACAGTTCACCAAAACCTTCCCAGGTCTTTTCCTCACCTCTGGTTGATCAAAGGCCCTTTTATAACACAGAGACCTGCCGCCCTCGTGACACCTACGTCACAGCCAATACTTATTTCCCTAGGGGAAACCACGCTAAGCCTAACTTGGGCTGTCCACAGGTCAGGAAGCACAAGATGTGGGAAAGGAAGGCACTCAGGAGACCCAGGGAAGCTTGATGCTCTTCAAAAAAACCAATTTTACATCAGAAATGTTGATCATTAGCAAGAATAGCAAGAAGGATTAGAGAAATTTAATTATTTATTCCATGTTGGCTGTACAAATATTTAAGACTGCACTTAGGAAAAGCAAATTGGTACACAATTAGTTTAGCTGTTAATATCAATCCATTTGTAAAACACTCACCGTCTGCATTGGGTGCATTAAAAATACATCAAAGCCCCTCCAGAGGAGCTCTGCTCTCCCTTCATGTTGTGCTCAGTGAAAACTCTTTACATGTGGACTAACTAAACTCAGGTATTGGCCTTCCAGGAGGATGCTGCTTCAGCAAGAGATGGAGCAGCAGGTAGGAGGAATCTCTGAGACGTGCAGCTCACATAGTAACTCCAACCACGTGTATCCACACCGCATCCTTGGAAGTTGAATTGAGACTCAGGTCCCTGGGGCTTTGCTACCTCAGATCCATAATCTATAACTTAATCTTTCATCCTGCTAACTAGGTGGAGGATTGCTGTGGAGAATCTGCAGCAGTTCTATTTCAGCTCCTCCTCTGTTGGAGCGCAGCGTGTCGAGCGGCAGGACACGATGCTGAATTTGTCTGGGCGCCAAAGGTCTGTTCCCAGCAGCTGCTGAGCATCCCCCTTCTCTGCTGAACTCGCTGTAAGTAGTTGCTGTTTAGCACAGGATTAGACTTGGAGGAAGTGAGTGTTAAAAAAAAACCCCACAAACATTTGCATTTTATATGTAAACGAGAGTGAGTATCTGTATTAACAGATGGAAAATGTTTTGCGCTGTGAATACAAACACTGCAGCGTTCCTCTGAGCTCCATCACTCTCAAAAGGGATCCGGCCTTCCCATTAGTTGCAGAGGGCCAAATCACACAGCCCTCTTCCAAGTTCCTGCTTCCGCTCTGCTGGGACAGCCAGCCCGTGTCTGGACAGAGATCCTGCCCAGTAATGACACTGGAATATTGTTGTTAGGCTAGTGCTGCTGTGCTGTGCCAAGCGCCCAGCAAAGGATATGGGGCATATTGTTTGAAGCATCTGATGTGCAATGACAGCAGCAGGAGGATGTGACCAGAGTGGGGGCAGCATTTACCTGTGCAACTGTGTGCACACTGAATCACAAGGTTGGAAAAGACCTTTAAGAGCATTGAGTCCAACCGTTCCTGTCCTGTGCCAAACCAGATCCCTGAGCACCTCATCTCCCCTCTGTTAAAGACATCCAGGGATGGGGACTCAGCCCCCTGGACAGCCTGTGCCACAGCCCCACAACTCTGCCAGGGAAGAACTTTTCCCTCCCAGCTGAGCTGACCCTGCCCTGGGGCAGCTTGAGCCCATTGCCCCTTGTCCCATCTCCTGTCCCCTGGCTGAAGAGACCATCGCCCACCTCTCTGCACCCTCCTGGCAGGGCAGGGGAGGTGGGGAGAAGGTCTCCCCTCAGCCTCCTCTTCTCCAGGCTGAACACCCCCAGCTCCCTCAGCTGCTCCTCAGAGGATTTGCCCTCCAGTCCCTTCCCCAGCCTGGTTGCCCTTCTCTGGACTCATTCCAGGACCTCACTGTCCTTCTTGGAGTGAGGAGCCCAGAACTGGACCCAGCACTCAAGGTGCAGCCTCCCCAGTGCCCAGTCCAGGGGCACAATCCCCTCCCCAGACCTACTGGCCACACTATTTCTGATATAAGACAGGATGCCACTGCCCTTCCTGGGCACACTGCTGACAGCACGCCAAGGCTCTGCAAGTGCCAAACTCCTTATCCTCAGTGACTGTGAGCACACCAGGGAACTCCCGAGTGGCCCAGTGGAAAACCCACTCATATCCACTGAGGATTTGGTGAGTTAACCCCTAGTTTTGCTCTCTCTAGTCACACACTTACGGAACACCAGCTTTTGTGGCTCTACCTGTCACCCGAGTGAACGCCAAGTGATTTGGAGCTGCCAAGGGCTCCAGTGTCCTACTTTGCTAAAATAGCACAATAAATATGTATATGGAAAATAGTAGAAATACATTAAAGGGACATCACTCATGACTGCTCTTTCCTTTTGAACCATTAACTGAAATGATGTCTCTTGCTGGAACACCGAGCATGAGCCTGTCTCTCCAGCTCAGATCCATATGTCAGGAAGTGTTTGGGGACAGAACCAGGCTCAGGGATGAAGTTAGAAATTAAACTTTTATGAAGGCAAAAAGAACATCCTTATGTTCCTTCATCACCTCTGTATAAGGGCAACGGTGATAAGTGATCTGCTGCCCTGGAAGGACGTTTTACCCTTGTGCCAACACCGACTGCTTTTCATGTTTCCCTCTGAGGCTTTAGAGAAGAAAATAAACAAAAGGAAAGACAAAGAGAAGAAGTACTTCCCAAGTATTAGGACTGACTGTGATACGGCTCAGGGAAAGGGAAGGAGACAGTAGGTGGAGTGCTGTGCTTGCTCAGCACAGGAGAAATACAGTGCCACTGAGACCGAGGTGTGATGGTGTCACCCCAGCTGGAAGTTAGAGAGGTCACCACATCCACCACTACCCTGCTGAGCTTTGTGGAAAAGTGTCTCTGGTGATTACTTACGTCATACACAGGGACTGTGGGATGACACCTGTGGGGATAGGAGAGGGAAGGCTGCTGGTTCATCCCTTGGGGTGGGGAGGACGTGACACAGAAATGAGCTTAGGGTCATGCTTGTCCTTGGAGATTGCTGAGAAGGTATGGTCATCATCAGATCCTTCTCAAGCTGGTGGATTCCTGCAGGGTGAAGAAAGCAAAAGGGATCAACCCAGAACGTGCTATCTGTAACCAGAAGAGAGCAGTGCTAGGAGAGAGCTCTCGGGGTGCAAGCAGTCACCACAGCCACCAGAAAGAAGCCTGTCCCTCGTCACCACTCGTGATCTGATGGTGATCCACACACCAGAGCTCAGGTCTGGTGTACCTGAGGGTGTCCCTGGTCAGCAGCATTAACATCCCAACACCCCTTCCAGGCTGGATGTGCTCTGATGGGTGCAAGACACCCCAGTGGGGTGAGGCATCCTGTGCAGGTGCAAGTGGTGCTGAGCCCGGTTGGTGTGTGGAAGAGCAGGACTTGGCCTGCAGAGGGCAGGTGGCTTGTTACGTCAGGACGAGTCAGGAGAGGAGGCGCAGGGTGTCCCTCAGACCTCCCCTTCCTCGCGCTGACATCACAGCCCGTTTCCCGAGTTCATCATGTCACCACACGGGCCGGGAAGTGAGTAACACTGCTGGGACACAGCCTCCGTGGACAGTCAGGAGGGCAATTAACGATGTGGTGGTGAGAGCTCTCTGCCTTTGCACTTCCCCTCGCTGCTGTTGCCGTTCCTCTAGTCCTGGTAGTCTCCTTCTTCAACAATGTGCTCTGGCTGCAGCTGCCCCTGGAGAACTGATTCAAGGACCAGCAACAACAGCAGCTACCTTACTGGCTCATGGGAAGAGCATCCCGTTTGTGTTTTGGGAGAGTGACAACTTTGGTCCCCACACACTTTACACGCATTAATCGCAACTCCAGCTGCACTGGAGCCTCTCACAGCATCAAAAGGAGCTGCCACTGCAGTTCTTGGGAACATCTAACTACATTCCATCTAGCCCTGCTCCTTTCATGGGCCACATTGTGGCTACAGCTTAACTAAAACTGCTGCCACGCTCACTGAAAGGACCTTAATTCTGGTGTGACTTACTCTTCCTCTGAGCCACTGTTTATGTTTGTCGATACCAAACTTTCCTTGCAAGCCACTACAGAAGCAACACGGACACCTGGAAAGCCAACATTCTCCTAGGTGTGGTATCATGGATCAGCAATGATTTATAGACCCCAGTTCAGCCAAAAGCCACTTACTCCTTCAGAAATAAAGGGCTGGGAAAAAAAAAGGACCTGACCTTATGTCCAGGGAATGGATGCTATCCTTGCTATTTGAGCATCTAGCCGTGAGTGGCTGAGTCATACGGCCTCAGGCCACTGAAGAGTAATGCTCACATGAGTTACAGAGTATCAGCAAAATTGCTATGTTGCATCTGTGCTTTGTAACGATTATCTAATCATGGTGCTCTCCTGGTGCCTACAGGAAGCGCAGAGCAGCACACAGTGTGGTGCCAGCTGGATCCAGTGTTTGAATGAGGTTAGGCTACAGAGCCACGAGCTAAGGACACAGACTGTGGCCCAGAGGACAGGACCCACCCGAGGGCCACAATCTGTGTCCTTAGCTAACAGGAGCACCACGGGTTTTCTCTAGATCCTACCTTAGTGGACACTTATCTTAATGTGGAGCTCTGAGGGTGCTTCCCACTCCAGCATCTCCTTGAAGTCTTACCCCTCTGCCACGCTAAGGGGCACGCTGTGCCCAGGCACTGCCGCTTGCACAGGGGTCACAGCAGCATTTCCCAGCCCTGCCCCGGCTTCCTGAGCACCACGAAACCTCCCCAGCTGCAGGAGGAGATAACGTCCTGCACAGACAGAGTTATTGGAAGGCGCAGTTCACCACGTCTGTGAAGTGTCTTGAGATTGCCTGATAGAAACAGTTAGAGAAGGATAAAATATAATTACATTAGAGTATCCCACAGCGAGTTCCCGTCTCACTTATCTGATGACTCACCAAGGCTCTTTCCTGACAGCACACGGTACATACTTTGGAATTTAAATAGCCCAGTCTAGCCGTAGGTGCAAACTACTGCTGCAATGATAAGACTTCATGGTGAACACCTGGCTGGGCAGCTAGCTTCACGTGAAGCCAGGCAAATAAAAGAGCTCCATGAGCTAGCATGGGAAACATCACTTAATGGTGCTGTTTACCACCCCGGAGCATTAATTGCAGAGAGCATCAGGGCTCCTCACTCTGAGGATCAAGAAGTGATGCTAGCTCGAGGCCAAAGAATTGTTTGCCAGGAAAACTCAGGCAGTGCTGGTTCTTACAGCTTCTTCTGCATCCGATTAAGATGTGATAACAGCGGCAGGGGAAGGTGGAGAGCTCAGTTACTGAGCTGGACCTGGGCCAAAAGGCACAGGCGCTGGGGGAGCCTCTGTGTGTATTTTCACTGGCTTTCAGTAGCTTGGGAGCAGGCACGTGAATGTCTGAGCTAATAGAAAACATAATCTAAGTCGTATCCTCCTGCTGCAAGTGTTTAACCTGGCAGAGACCTCTGTTCCTCACTGAACAAGGGTGTTTGATCTAGACAGCCTTGTTCTCACCCGGTTAAAACCAGCACGTCTGTCCTAAGCCTTATTTTTGCCTTTGAAGGCAAGGGGCAGCTCTCTGAACCTAGGAGGCACATCCTTTGTAGGCAGGAAGGACACTACGTACGCTGGAGTTTCAGCCTGCAAAGGATGAGTCCAAAGCGATTCGGCTCTCGGCACTTTTGTCCTTCTGTAGCAACTCCTCCCTCCACAAACAGACTTTGAAAGCCTTTCCAGGTTTTATATACAGCCTTAGTATGTATCTTAGCAAATCAGAGCCATCAGCAACACCCAAAACATGAACAAAAAGGCAGCACCCCCAGATACTCAAAGTGGTACATAACAACGAGAAACTAGCTAGCCTGGGATGGGGAGAGATCAGATGAGGCTCAGTGCTCATTGCTTGGTGGCTTCTGAGTTTGAATTTTTTTCCCCCCCACCCATCTTTATTTGCTGGCTTTAGTTTATCCAGTGAGGCAAACTACATGGAGAATGAGGGGAGTTACATACCTGGGCAGTGGTGGAGGTAAACAGAGGCCAAGGAAACAGCCTGAAGCTGCAATCAGCAGTCTCTGCAAGTTTTCTCATGGTTACATCCAAAAACCTTCTCATTACAGGCCTTCCTAAACCCCCCAAAAAAGAACACATACCGTTCAGAAGATCTCATCACTTCACCCACAGTCCTGGATGGGACAGCAATGGTTACTGATGCTGGCAAAATAGGGAGAGGTGATGGTGGGAAGGGTCTGACAGTTGAAAGCTTCAGTATTTCAATCACAGTTGGTGACTGCAGATAGGATCCTATGTTAGGTGTCTGGCTGAAGCCCCATCCCTCCCAGGTTCCCACTTAACTACACAATCCAGACAAAGTCTGTGACCAAAAGGGAAAGGCTCGTAATCCCTTTTCTTAAGTTTATTTATTTCCTTTATCTAATGATTTACTTAGGAAACAAGACACAGAAGTCCATGGGAATTGTTTTGCTCAAGGTCACGGTGTGGATGCCAGGTACCTGTATCTCCCACATCTCACCCCACTGTTCCAGTCACATCATTGTCATTCCTCTGTGGCTTAGCAAGAATCAATTTAGAAGCATTTCCATACTGCTGTTTGCATAGCCCTGCACACAGAGAATACCTTTGAGAGGCACCCGAGGTGCCCGTGTGTCATGCAAGCCCAGGAAACAGCAGCATTAATAAAGAAACTGTTCCCACTTAGCACCACAGTTCCTTTCAGTGCCAACCTGGAGGTCTGTGCTCCCACACCTGATGCTCCCAACCCTCTGGGATCCACCCCAGACCAGCTGTAGCTCCTGACATGCTGCGTTTATTCCTCCAAGCAGCAGATAAAAATAACAGCAAGCCTCCCACTCACTTTTGGAAGCCAAGCCCTAGTTCGTCATCCTGGTACGGTACCTGGTGCATCCTTGCACAGGGAGGAGCATGTGGGCACGTGTAGGGCGGCCCAGTTTGCCCCAGGCTCTCAGCTGCTGGGTCGAAATCAACCCCTTCCAGTCGACAGCCTCTGAAACACTGAAGCTCTGACCTGGCTGTGGTCTGCTCACACTGCAGTCCAGCACTCCTGGAATCATCAAGGCTTAAAACGTGCCCATGTCTTGATTTAGGGCATGATCAGACTGTGAATCACCATCACTCCGCTGACTGCCAGGGAGAGGGTCTCAGCCAGCCCCAACCCCAGGATTCACATTACCAAGCATAACATACCCTGGTACACTCCTGAAACACTTAATTTTGAGCCCAGTTTACCAAAGTGCTCCCACAAGTGACTAAGTGAGCAAGACTTCTAAAAACCTGATTTGCATCCACGCATCAAACATCCTGCTCTGTCAGCCGTAGGCAGCGGCGTGCACTTCCCAGCCTCCCTCAGCCCTCCACAGCCACATAAATAGATGGGGTGCACCCTGGTCGCAGGCCCAGTCTAGGGTAAGGGCTGTTACTCCTAAGGGACGCGTGTACATCATCGAGGGAGCAATCCCAGTGAGATGCACATCTGGGAAAGTTCAGTCTTAACCTGCATTCTCCACTGAGGAGTTTGTCTCTGAGAGCCACCCATGGACCTCATCACAAGGAGCAGTACGCTAACCCCGATCCTTCTAGCTGTGGAAGGGTCAGGTAACCTCAGTTTTAATCCTAAAACTGGTTTAAAACTGGTCATTTCAACATGCTTCTCATATTAAAATCCTCCTAGATTTCAGCTCACTAGAGCTGACCAGTGTGACCTGAAATAGAGCCACGTGGAAGCCAAGCAAGCTGCGGCTGGCTGCCCGTGAGGTCTGTGGGGTTCAGACACTTCTCTGTCCCAAGGGATGAATGCTGCTCCCTACATTTTCAGCATGAAGTTTCTCAACTTTTTTTTTCTTTTTAAGAAGGGGCTTCCTGATGCCACCCTGAAAAAACTCCACAGGGTTTCGGGTTTTTTTGTTTTGAGAAACTAAATAATAAAAAGATGTATTTTGCAGCAAATAAGGACCAGACTAAATTGTCAATGTTTGTTACTTACCACCACCACCACCACACACATTTGTTTCCTCATCCATCTGTAAGTTTAAATTTGCTGGGTCTTTTTTCTGGATCACAGACTGATGTCCTTAGAACCACAAAAGGTTTGCAGGTCAAATAATATTTATCTATGTAAGTTATTACCAAAAGCCACAAAGGATGAAATCCTGCCTCTGTAACAACCACAGACTCACAGAACCGTAAGGGTTGGAAGGGACCCCAAGAGATCATCGGGTCCAACCCCCCTGCCAAAGCAGGTTCCCTACTATTTTGAACAATTCCACAGGAGCTTGAGGCAGCTGTATGATTGTGTATAAACAATTTATAAACAGCTTTCAGGCTTTCAAAGTTGTACTGGATTTTTCTATTGCAAACACTTCTTTTTTCCTCAACCAGTCACAAGAAATTTGACTGCCAGGATCCCGGTTTTGTTATTAATCTAAGGCACTTTTCAAGGGATTTTTTTTTGTTTTCCTCCTTCATGAAGAAATGAGAGAAGAGTAACTGCCCTTTTTTAGGTGTTGTGACATTTCCCTTTGGCAAATTTGCTGCCCTGTGAAAATGCACCCAGTCAACCTGCTCAAACTGGACCAGACTGAGGAGAGGTTAAAAAAACAACCGTAAAGCTAGAGGAAGAACCCTGAGAATTTACCAGCACACAGGTAGCCTTCCCCAGCCCTGAGAAGATGAAGGATTTAACATTTCTCCCACGGCTTCCCCAAGGCAGACCCATGCGGGTGTCCCCAGCAGCGCTGCCCCTTATCAGGAGCATTCCAGCCTGCCCTGTTTGTCATAGGAACTGGCTGGAGCGGGAGCGCGCAGCCAATGGAGTGATTCAGGGGTAATGGGGAAAGGCAGGTGGAGCAGGTAAGTCACCTCCAGACAGGAAGGTATAAAAGATACCTGAATTACAGCGCCAGGGCCACTTGTACACAGGGAGCTCGTAGAGGTTACTCGTCTTGCCAGATCTACCGTGCCTGGAAACAACCTGGGAGGCTACGGGGGAGCTCGAGTAGCAGAAGGAGGCTTAACAAATACAAAAGACCCTGAGCCTAAGACTGTCCTCTGGAGAGAAGAGCCTTCAGGGGTAGAAATCAAGAGCCCAGACCATGCTTTACTCCTTCTGAACGGCACTCTGAACAGGTATTTATAGACTTTAATCTGCTGTACACCTCTTAACTTGCTGTGTATTCAGTTGCTCAGGGTTAAAGATGCCGTTATGGAATCATTACAGAGTGGTGCTGGTCCCTACCTTCCTGTGTGTGCTCCTTTGCCTGGTTTTACAGTGTAGAAAGAAGCTTTCCTGAACTCTCTGGGAAGTAAAAAGTACTTAACTGCTTAGCTTTAAATCTGAGTTTATGTGTCTCTCCTGAATGGTGTAGTTATTTACTCGTGTTCCCAAAGTTGCTGGAAAGCCCTGGGCTGTCAGTGAGGTAAATAGCTGCAGGCTCTGAGAAAAAGCAGTAGGAGCTGGGAGGGCTGAACAATAGAAGCTACTGTCTGGCATTAAAAGAATTAATAATAATTTTAAAAAAATTAATGTGATTGTGTAGTGCAAAAAAAAACCCAGCAGAAAAGCAGCCAAACCAACCCCCCACCCCAACTAGTTCTAGTGAGACCCCCCGCTGCGTGTGGTCATTGGGACCCTCCAGCTTTAACGACCAGATCTCATTTAGTAGTATAGCAGCAGCAGTGCCCAGGAGAAGAGAGCTTGATCCCTGCGTGAGGCTGCTGCCCAAACTCAATTTAACTCTCTGAGCATCAGCTCTAAGGCAACACACCAGAAGCCACGAGGTGTGGGCAGGGGCTGACCTCTCCAGCACAGCAGAGCAGGAATTCAAACCACCTGTCCCACATCTCAACTCTGTGCCTTACTCTTCGTATCTACCTGCGTCACGTCTGATCAAGGTGCCACGTAACACTAAGATGCTGATAAAAATAATAGATAGGAGATTTATCATAAACCAACGAGCATCTGGAGCGTCACAGTCATCTCTAACGAGGGGAAAACGAGGGCAAAAGCTTGCAGCTTCACTTAAAAGCAACTGTCGTGAGTAAACTTCCTCAAGTCTGCTCTCAAGGTGCTGCTGCTGCTCTAAGCTGTCGTATTCCTGAGTAGTAAAAACAGCTTTTTCCAGACAGGTTATGAAATGACAGCGTGTGCAGGTAAAGGCTCCCTGTGTCCGAGGTTACCTTCTGCCACCCGTGTGGCTGCTCGTGGCTTCTGATGATGGCTCCAAGCAGAGCAGCTCCAACAAACTGGGTGTAGGGGCTGGAGTTCTGCAAAACAGGAGATTTAGTGAAAAAACCCACCCAAACCCCTACAAAACCAGGGGTTTCCCTCACCTCTGTGCCAGTTTGGGCTCGGGTTTGTAAATTCATCAGCATCTGCCAGACTGTGCTAATAGGTGCATTGAGCCCTGCAGCCAGGAAAAGATACATTAAAAACCCCCAAACTCCCCCATTACAACTCGCTGAAAGGCACAGATGATCTGTGACTGAAAATTTAGAGAGGCTTCAGCAAAAAACGTCTCTGTTTAGAGCAAGAGAAGGAAAAATAAGCATGGTTCTTCGAGCTGGGTGCAGCTCTGGCCATGCTTGCTGTGATGGGAGAGGGAAGAATATTTCATCCCTAAACAACAGAGCCTTTTCCTGTGTGATGTGAGGAGTACAGGGTCTTTCTGGTACCTTAAATCAGCCTCTCATGCTGAGATGCAGAGTCTCTAGCCCATGCTGGTGGTGAGCCATCGCTGGATGGACTGGAGACCTATAATTACAGCAGCAATCTGAACATACTGGCTTGTCATGGGTAAATCTCCCAGCACAAAGAATCAAGCCAGGCTTGTCCAGTTACACACCCTAAAAAAATGCTCCCCAGGCACACGGCACCGGAGCCCTCGCTGGGAATTTCCTCCAGCTAGAGGCTTGCTTTCAGGTAAAACTGCTCCAGAGCTGAAAAGTCAGGTAGCTGAGTAGCAGAAGGTATGCAGCCAAGGAGAGCTGGGATCCAAGGCAGTGCTTAGGTTGCTGGAAAGGCTGGAGTGAGCTGAAAAGCAATTTGGTGGAAGCAGTGTATGAGGCGTCCAAGGCCAGGCCCCGGTCTGAGCACCACAACAAAGCAGAGAGCACATGGCAGCACACGGTGAGGCTGGGGCCGTGCTGGCACACCTCCAGGGCTGCAGACAAGGAAGAACTGTTTCCCTCAGGAAGCCAGAGCAACAAGGAAATAATGGAGAATTCCCCTCGCGCTGGCACCAAGGCCACTTCCTCCAACCTTGCCTTTCTTGCTGTGTCACGGTGACGAGAGACGCTCCGTGTGCTGCTCGGGGGCCAAGGATGGGGTGAAGTTTGTGAGAGAACAGCATTTCCTCACCTCCCTTGGGCTCTCCTGTGACGTGGGGGAGCTCAGACCACTCCTGAGGCAGACAGACCCAGGCAGCATCGCGGGGTGGTATCTCGCCTGCGAGCTAGGCAGCGCGCAGAGCCACGATCCAAGGCACAAAGCTCTGTCCAAGCACACCAAGAAGAGATTCACCCCTCTACTACCTCCACAACTGAACAGTGTTATCTGTCTCTTAGGCCTTGCCTATGCTGCCACCATAATATCTGAGTGCCTCCCAGACTAATAGGCTGCCATAGCGAGGTCCCTACTTGGCCTCATGGAGTCTTCTGCTCTCCTCCCTGCTCAGGTGTCGGGCAGCACCAGCCGGGGTAGGTGGTTGTTGTTTTTTCTGCCCAGAGGGAGGCATGTACGGGGAAAGGCTGCACCCATCTCTAACGCCATGGTGGTTCTGGGGGAGAGGCTTTGGCTGGATGGTGGATCTCTGCTGGTTGCTTCCTTCTTTGCAGGACATTTAACTTTACCTGTGGTACGCAGCTTCGGACAGGCCACCTGTGTCGTTCTCTCCTCTAGCAGGGATCTGTCCCAGGTTCAGGATGCAGCGGAAGCAGCGGACTTGCTCTTGGTTCCTTTTAAGGGGTTAATCATAGCTGTGGTGACGGGTGTCTTCACATTGTTTGAAATGAAGGCTGTGCTTCTGTTCTCTTCCAGAGTCTCCCAGGGCTCTCTTTGTTTCCCGGGGCTCCGTCATGTCGTGCTTCACGCAGCTGTGGCACTCCAACACGCCAGACTCTCCCACCAGCCCAGTCCCTGCATCTCCCAGTGAAATCCCCATCCCCATCAGCCCCATTGTTGTCACATCACCAGGAGATGGCAAGAGGAAGGCGAGGTCCCCAACCGACAAGCCAGGCTCTCCGAACCCGACATCCCCGAAGCCAACCTCCCCTGTGGAGTGCTCCATTTGCTTCAACACCTACGACAACACCTTCAAGACTCCCAAGCTGCTCCAGTGCTCCCATGTTTTCTGCCTGGAATGCGTGGCCCGCCTGAGCACGGGGCTGCCCCCAAACCAACCAGAGGACCAGCTGCCATGTCCCTTCTGCAGGCAGCTGACCAGCATCCCTCTGGAAGGTGCCCCGGCACTGGAGACCAGCAAGGAGCTGCTTGCCACGCTTCCCCCTGAACTCCAGCACGAGAAGGTGCTCTGGATGGAAGGGACCAAGCTGTGCTGCCGTCAGTCGTCCGATGACCCCGAGAATCCAGACTCCTGTATCTCCATTGATGTTGCCATGAGCAAGCCAGAAAGCCCGGAGGCCCCCCCGACGGGGCTGGCTGGGAGGCTGTCCCGCTGTGACATGTGCGATGACTGGAAGCGCATAGTCCTGCTGTCTGCATTGATCATCATCCTCTTCTGCATCATCCTGTGGCCAGTCCAGTGTGCCCTGAAGACAGGGAACCTCCGCTGCTTCACAAGGACTGTCGCAATGAGCAGGCCAGAGTACCTCCCCCCTAAACACACCACGCCAGCAACACCAGTGACACAATCCCTGTTCCAGTAGCAGCCAGGCAGCCCCTTGGTCCCGTCCCACAGTGTGCCAGGGAGGCAGGACCAGGACCTGCTGCCCTGATGGCATCCCTTGGCCTGCTGGCAGCCCCTGTGGCTGCTCCCCATGCTCACTCTGTGCCTGCACTCGAACACACGTGTCCACGCTCTGCTGAAATACGTGTCTGCCAAGCTGCCCCCAGCCCAGGAGCTGCCTCAGCATCCCACTGCCAAACTCTCCATAGAAACCAGAGCTGGGAAAGCAGCAGGCAGGTTTCTAGGACTGTTTGCCTGGAGTGGCACATGGCCATGTGCTGTCTAGGCTGGGCAGCAGATGCCAGGGGGTGCAGTTCCTCTAACTCCCTTAGGGAATAAAGGGCTATTTTTGCAAGCTGAAGGATCTACATGATTATTCCTAAGAGGAGCTGGGACTGGGAGGGTAAAGACATGTCAAAGCCATATACACAGATGAAAAGTAACCCTGTTCCACATGCTTGGAACCTGTTCGTTGATTTACTCAGGGTTGGAGGTGTAAATGCTGCCTCCTGCTGACAAGCCCCGGAGCTGCCACCCCTCCCCACCCGAGGTGGGTTTCCATCCTCGGAACTGAATTAAGAGCAGCCATTCCACTCGCTTTCCCAAAGACGACGCTTCAAGCCCACTCACCCCTAACCTGGTGATAGATTTTGGGGCCTGGAGCTGAGCTCGGTTAGGCACAAGCAGTGTAACCCTGCCCCTCATCAATCAGCGAGCGCCACTCGTACTTCTCACGGGCAAACTGTTGCCAAACCAAAAGGAGCTCCAGCTCTTGACAGCTTTACCCTCCTAACCTGAAAGTGTGTCAGTATTGAGACACAGGCCAGTTGCTTACAGTATATCTTTACTGAAATGCAGTGATTTTCTGACAGTGATTAAGAAAAGCCTTCGTGATGAAGGCGCCGTTTTCTAGTCACACACAGGGCTGTAAGACAGTATTGTATGCGAGTGCCATACGTGTATCTATTAAATTATGTTTTGTACAATGCAAGGTGTCCATTTGTAGCAATTACTCCACATTTCCCCTTCTGACTCGCAGTTGGAGGGGTTCACTGAGCAGCCCAGGGGCCGGCTGCGTTCCCAGACCACGGGAGCTATGGCACAGGGGGCATGTCCATACCCTGGCCCCCACGCTGGCTGTCCCCACGCTGTACAATCCCACACACATGGACAGCTTTTCCCTGTAAATTCACACTTACCTCTGTCTAGGCAGTGTTGTTGGCTCTGTGTTTTACCTGACTGGACCTGGAAAAGGAGAAGCTGCAGACTGCTGCTCTTTTGCTCCTTCTCGGCTGGAAAGTCGCTTCATCTCCCTTCCCAGAAATTCTCATTCCAAATAGAAAAGGCTGAAGCAACAGCAGAAGTAACTGGAGTCTGTTGCTATGCCAAACTTCAGGGGAAAGCTGCTGGGTGTGCTGTACCTGCAGCACCTTCGCTGCTCAGCTGCAGGCTGGTGTTACCTGTGCCAACCACTGCTCCAGGCGCTGTACCAGCTTCTGCCAAAGCCCCTGGGCCCCACAGCCATTCTCACTGGTGTCCCCTGTGTCCTCACCACTCAAAGGACATCTCCACACCACCAGTTTAAGTGTGTTCTCAGAAAAAACAACTCTCTCAGACTTATGGCAGAGAAAGCACTTCCATTCTACCCGAGGCACGTGTGTGGCTAAGCCTTAAAAACAGACACCAGTAGACATGAAGGGCTTCGACACTACAGCTTTGTTACCATCCAACCCCCGCTGATGAAACCCAAGGGCAGGGCAAGAGGGGGGTAACACCTTCAGCCTCAGAACATCTACTGTCAGGCTGGCAGAAGGGACAGAGAGATGCTCCAGCTCTTCCCAGGAGTCTGTCGCAGCATCCTCATGGGGCTGTCCCTCTGCACGTGTCCCCTTGCATGTCCCCTTCCCACCACATCCTCAGAAATGAAGGTTGAAGGCTTGGCTAACACACAGCTGAACCTCGTGCTCGTGCACAGACACAGGAAGATTCAAAGCAAGTGAAAGGAGGGCCCTGAGACATTCAGGATGCTCCCCCCATCCATACCAGCTGTCAGCCACTCTCCCAAAAATCAAACCACTTCAAAAGAAAGGGAGAAAAAAAAACAGATTCTTGAGAATATTCAACATTTATTAAAAGTGCAATAAAAATAAACAGTTCTCCTGTCCCTGTGACAAGGGACCAGAACAACCAGCCAGGAAATACAGCCAAGGTACGTCATTGTGCTTTTGTTCAACCCCTCCTGTTGAGCACTTGGAGCCAGCCCTCCCTCCAGGCACTGCAAGCCCAACCCACAGCAAAGCCCCTCCAGTTCCACAGACCCAGAGGACTTCAACACGGCGCACGCTCCGGAGGCTGGGATGCTGGTGCTGGGACCCAAGGTCACACACTCACACACATGGCTGAGTCCTGTGGGAAGGGGCTCTTTGGCAGGAGTTACTTGCAGGACTTGAGGCTGGTGCAGCAGGAAGCGCTGGCAGTCACAGGTCAAGCCTCATCAACACTTCACTCGGTGACACACTCGTCTTCACAGCACTGGTCAAGTCACAAACGCTCCTACAACACCCCTACTCAGCGGACACAACACTTGCCTTGCGAGTAGTGGCAGGGCACAGAAGAGGGCGTGCAGCAAGGGAACAGCAGGGCTGCAGCAAGCTTAGAGGGGCCCAGCTCGAGAGGTTCAGCTCAGAATAGCATCCTAGGCTGTTACTCGCTAGGGGTGGCTAAAAGCACAGCACACAGTCGAAGCCGCTTTCCTGCTCTTCAACACCCGTCAAGGAGGTGGGATTTCACGTAGCTCAACGCACAGAGCCAAGGATGGAGATGCTCACCCCTGTCTCCCAGCTCCACCCTGCACCCCACGCACACAGAGCAGCTTGCAGACTCCCAGGCACCCACACAGGCACCCGCTGGGCTACAGCAGCGGGGCTGCTGGGTGTGCTTTGGCAGGCTTGCATAGAAACCTCAAACTGGTAAAGGCAAAAGGAGGAGGAGGATGAGAAGAAAAAGGATGAAGGGAGGTGCAAATACCTGGGCCCAGGCAGTGCTCTCTGTTTCTCACCCTCACAGGCCATGAGGCTACCCCAGGATTCAGCCTAAAAAACACTTCTCACTTAGAAATGATGGACCTAATGAAAACATTCAAGTGTGTTTAACATTTTACTAATGCCCTGAGTGGGCAACCCTGGGGAAGCTCCTAAGCAAATAGAAAATCCTGTTCCATTTGACAATTTGTGTGTAAAAAATAAGAATCTTAAATTAAAATTAAAAAAAAAAAACAAAACAAAACAAAACACAACCCCAAAACAAGATAAAAATTCAAACCAAGCCTTGATGCCCTAACGAATGTCCAGAGGCACTTCCACAGGGAGATCGACCTACTGATAGAGGGGAGGCTGGGAGAAGGTCCTTCTCATGAGTAAGTCAGGTCAAGGCATGTTTCTTAAGGCGCAGACACTCTGCTTGCATCTTCCAGGCAGGTTCCCACTTCCTCACTGAGTCCCAGGCGCTTGGGCAGGGCAAGGCAGGCAACAAAATACTGTCCGTGGCTGCAGAAGTTGGGGAGGGTGGACGTAAACACTGGATAAACCTGCGTTCCAAAGCAAGAAGGAAGGAAGGATGATGTGATTTACAACTGGGAGTAAAGCACATCGATAAGGTTACGGCGCGGAGGCACTCCCAGTGCGTGATGCTCTTGGGCTTGTTTACAGCGAGTCTGATAGCCTCAGGATGTGAGAGTCCGAAAAGCAGGTACCCCCCCACCTCTGCTGGGGATGTAAGGGATCCCATTCCCCATTCTCTCCCCTCCCTGTTTCCCCATCCACATCTTTAGGCTCTGCCAAGCGTCACCACAGCATCGCAGCGATGCAGGCAGCATCACTGAGATCAGCACAGGCTGAGCTGAAGAGGAGCTGGGTGAAACGCAGCGTAAACAGGCTGGGGTGAGTCTCCCAGTTAATCACAGGACACATTCCTACCTGCACAGCCTCCACACGCCTCACCTCCGGCTCCTTTATCGCCCGGCGTTACTCATCCCTGAAACCTTTGGGCTTTTGATGTTGAGGTTCTCGTAGACGGAAGCTGACTCATCATCACCCCTGCCAGGAAACAAAGCCCTGTTATTCACTGCCTCTGCTCCGGATCTCTTCCCAGAGGCAGGTGCCCAGTGGGAAGCGGGTGATGGCCCAGCCTAGTTCCCTTCTTCCCTCCCAGCCTCAGAGATGGGATGACAATGGGTTACCCGCTGCTCTCCATCCCTGGCATCTCTCCCTCTGTTGCCCTTCCTGGGTTCACATACAGTTTGGGGATGGAGCCCTGAACCTTCCTCCACACACCAGCCTTTCATGGATGCAAAGTTTCTGCAGGACCAGTGCATGGAGTTCCCACTATTTCCCACTAACGCACAGCAGGACCAGAGAGGGTCTGCCTATCTATGCCTAATGTATGTCCCTGCCTGCTCAACCTTCAACGTACAACCCCCTCAGCATCGCTATCCCAGTACTCAGGACAAGAGGGAAAACCACAGTTTGGGGTATTTTCTCTCTGCTTATATAAGGAACTCATGGTACTTGGCACAGACTCCCTCCCCACATGGGTGTGAATCCATCTTCCTCCGCTCTCTCCGCATCCTCCTTCAGATTTTGCTGTGAAGCTCCCTCAGTGGCAGCAGCAAGTTCACTCCCTAGCAGGTTCTCCAGGGACATTTGCCAGAGGCAAGGACATGGGGGTATGGCTCACTGAAGGCTGGGATCTGCCTCCTCCTCTCCTTCCCAAAGCAGCCATGGAAATCTAATCACTGAGCAAGGTGGGCGGCTACCAGCTCTGCTGGCAGCGTGGTGGGATCACCGGTTCTCTTTCACCTTCCCATACGACAGCCAGCGACTGGTCAGGCTTCAGGTATTGGAGATACAGGGGATAAACTCCAGGGCCTCTGCCCAAGCTGTTCTTTGCTAGAGGCACAGAATCCCTCAGCCCTGGCCCAGACACGCTCAGCTTACCCAGACTGGGTGCGCGGGGACGGCGGCTGTGCTTTGGCTCTGCCCTTTTCCATGGGAGAGTAGCCGATGTTCAAGTAGTCCCGTTCCTTCCTTTTACTCCTCTGGAAAAGAAAGCAAAGACAATGACCCCCCATGCACGGCAGATGCAGAAGAAAGCCCCATGGGAGCAGGGCAGTGTCGCTGTTTGGAGCAGTACTGGAGTTCCAGGGGAAGGCTGGGAGTGGAAATGGTGTTTGGTGTGGGCCAAGTCCTGCCTCTGCTGTTCCAGCCCAGCCAAGCAGGACTCACCTGTTCTTCTTCCAGCCTCTTCTGCTCGGCCTCGATGTACTGCTGAACAGCCATGTAAACGAACTTGTACTGGGCCTCTGTCTGCACCATGCCCGAGCGCTGCCGGCGTACCATCTGGATCGTTTTGGGGATGTCAATGTCGCAGTCCAAACCTGACCCAGAGCAAGGAGGTGAGGCTCAGGGAGCAGCAACCAGGCTCAAAAATGTCTTGTATTTTTTTTTTTTTAAAAGACAACTTTGGAAGCTTTCAGCATCTTGCCAAGCACAGTGCCAGTGAAGCCCTGGAATACTGTGAAAGGATTTGCTGCAGCTCTGTGCCCAGGAGATTAAAATATATATATATATACATATTTAATTTATATATATATACACACACACACATATATTGTATTATATATTTTGTGTATATATTTTCATATACAAAAATATATATTTATATATAAAATTACATATAAGAATATATATACCAAAATATATTTCCCCTGCCAATATACATATACAATATACATTGTGTGTATATATATATACACACATTTGGTATATATATTTGTGTATGTATATATATATATTTGTATATATATGTATACAAAATATTTATATTGTTTCCCCCTGCCAGAGCATCTTGGAGTGGGAATGGCTGGGGCAGGGCTGGTGTGTTTGGAGCAAGGGGAGGGGAATCAGGTCTGTGTGGCAGCAACTTCCTACCAGGGTTATGCTGGAACAGGGGAACAGCCATGAGACAGACAGGGACACTTACCTTGCCTGTGAATAATATCCACCAGAATATCTATCACGATGATGGTGCCTGTGCGGCCTATTCCAGCACTGGGAAGAGAAAAGAAATAATAATAATAATTAAAAAAATAATAAAATCACTGTGGTAGGAAACATTCCCCACTCATCCACGTGCCTGTCCATCCCAGGCAGGTCTGGAATGGCTGCTGTAAGATAAACCCAGCCAAGCACCCACCCTTAGGAGACCAGAGCCCAGCAGGCTGCATCAGTTCCCAGCTCCAGAGCAGGGCTGTGCTATCACCCGTGAGGCTCTGGTTGTATTTTCCCACGTGTCCATCACCTCCCAGTTGCCCACCATGAGCTCAAGCGCCAGGGGTGTAACACACAGAATCAGAGGCACACGTTTTTGTGACCCATCCCCAGCGCAGTGCCCTGCTCACAGCCCCCTGGTCCGTACCTGCAGTGCACTATGATCGGCCCCGTGACCGGAATGCTTCGCTGCGCACGGTTCACTTGGTCCAGAAAGCTCAGAACCCCTCCTGGTTCATTGGGCACCCCGTGGTCTGGCCAGCTAAAATACTGATAGTGCTTCACCTGCCTCGGGCGCTCGTCCTGCGGGGAGCAGAGACTCACCACCTCGTCCAAAACACCTACTGGGAGCTTCCCCATCCTTGCTTTTTCAATCAAAGCTGGGACAAAGAGGCCCAGAACTTCAGCAGTGGGGCCACGAAGGTAGAGAGAAGCCCCAGGTCCCTCCCCAGCAGTGCCAGCACCAGCCCCTTCCCAGCACGGCGGGCAGACAGCGGCAGAGGACGCACCCGGTCGGTCCGCAGGATCTCCAGCTCCCGGAGGTAGTAGCCCTGGGCCTCACGCTCGCTCACGTTCCGCACGCAGATGCGCCCGTATTCCTTGCTGCACCCCTTGTCAGGCCAGTAACGGAAGCATTTGTTCTGCAGCAACAGCAGACACAGGCTCGTTACAGGAGGCTGAGGAGCTGGAGGATGAGCACCTTGCTCAGGGACCACAGAATCACCAGGTTGGAAAAGACCTTTAAGAGCATCGAGTCCAACCGTTCCTGTCCTGTGCTAAACCAGATCCCTGAGCACCTCATCTGTGAAACACATCCAGGGTGGGTGACTCAACCCCCTCCCTAGGCAGCCTGTGCCAGACCCTGACAACTTTTTCAGGGGAGAACTTTCCCCTCCCATCTGCTCTGACCCTGCCCTGGGGCAGCTTGAGCCCCTTGCCCCTTGTCCCATCTCCTGTCCCCTGGCTGAAGAGACCATCGCCCACCTCTCTGCACCCTCCTGGCAGGGCAGTGTAGGCAGTGATAAGGTCTCCCCTCAGCCTCCTCTTCTCCAGGCTGAACACCCCCAGCTCCCTCAGCTGCTCCTCAGAGGATTTGCCCTCCAGCCCCTTCCCCAGCCTGGCTGCCCTTCTCTGGACACACTCCAGGACCTCAATGTCCTTCTTGTAGTGAGGGGCCCAGAACTGGGATGCTGCAGCATTCCAAGGGTGTGCAGCCCTGGTGCAGAGTCACACACATGGAGCGTTCCCTCTGAGCCAGAAAGGGCGGTTCCCATAGGAAGGATGTGATCCCAAGGGGAATCCCCCTGCTCAGCTGCCCCCAGCCTCAGGGAGGCATCGCTTTGGTGACAGCACCTCAGCTGTTGGTCAGGTCACTGCCTGACTCCTGAGCCAAACCTCCATCCCAAGGGACTCTGTGGTCTGCCTATACCCCTCCCACCCCCAGCCCACGCCCTCCCTTTGCTCTAGTGACTTCACCAACACAAAAGGCTTGCAAGCAGAGCTGCCTTTATCACACCTCTTCCCTGAACCCCCACCAGCACAGCCTCCCCCTCCTCCCTAAGCAGAGCCAGCATGATCAGCCTCTCTCTTTCCTCAGGAAGGCTGCTCCAGCATCCGGCTCTGTGTGGCATTTCACCACGGTCTTGGGCTTCTCCCACCCCACTCCTAGTGAAATGGACACCGGTGGTACCCAGGCAGGTCGTGTAATTACTCCTGCCCTCCACTCAATCAGCTTGCAATGCCCTCCCTCCCCCTCACCCCATCTTTCAGCCTGGCTGTAACAAGCAGGATGCTCTCTCTCTCTCTCTCCCCACCACCCCTAATTCCCCAGAGCCCTGAAGCGAGTCACGTGAGGGACACGCCATTAATATTGATGGGGCCAGGGAGGTTGGCTGTGCAGAGCAGAGCAGCGTGTTTCTCTCATGAAGAAGAGCTAAAGTGGCATTACAAGACCGAAGAGAAATGAAATGAAAGCTGGCTGGAGATAACCAAGCCCTGTCAGGACAAGCAGCTTCCTGGGGTTTGTGCTTTGTCATGGTCAGAGCAAAGTCAGGCTCTCTAAATCGATGGAAAATCTCCCAAGAATCCCCATCCTATCCAAGCCTGGCATGGAAAACAGCATGGATTTGCAATAGAGTCCATTCTGAAATGAGAGGTTGTTCCCTGAATCCCTGCTCTTATGGACAAGGACCTGCAATGGTCCAGGCAGGATAATATAGTTAGATCAACTGCTCAGGATTAGCTCATCACTGACCCTGCTCCACACTTCAGTACAAGCCCCCAGTAACTACCCAGCTTGCTGCACAGAGCAGCTGCTGCATCAGCCTCCCAGTTTGGAAGGCTCAGCTCCATAACTAGCTCTGGTATCCGACCACAGAGGCCAGCACAAGCAGCAGGTAACATTCAGGCTCGGGGACAGTGCCCTGTGGGTGCTCACCCTGCCCCGCTCCACTTCCTTGGTGGTCATGACAATGACATGACTGTTCTCCTGGTACACCATGGCCCAGAAGTCATTCACTGTTGTCTGCAGGCAGCCCTGGGTGGCAATATAGATCTTGCAGTGCTCGGAGTTCCTTCCATCATCAGGGATGCTCTGAGGAATAAAGGAGGGCAGGGGTAAAAAAAGCCAAGGACCCTGGTGTGAGGAGTGGAGAGCTGCCTGAGTGCACCGTTAGCAGCACGGACACCACGCTTTGCCAGGCAGGATCTCTGAGCCAGCTGATTTCCCCCCACTCATCAGACCAGCTTCAACAGAGTCCCCAGCAGAACAGCCTGTGGGGACCACAGCAGACCCCTGCCAGCAAGGCAGCTGCTGGAGTTGTGGGTGGACGTGGCTGGAATGAAGCCACCTTGACGGTCTCCCAAAGGCTGGTGTTTAAGTACCAGAGCAGCACTGCTGGAAACAGCTTCAAGCAGCCCTCAGCTTGCAGATGGCAATGATAATTAGACCTCGGAGATAATGGGCAATGACAGAAAGTCTGGGTCAGTCCCCTAGGACCTCCTGAAGAGGTCAGCAAAAGAGGGGACAGTGAAAAACTCTTATGAGGCAAACAGGACATGGCAGAAGGATGAGATCCCTTGGGATCCAGTAGAAAATCCAGTGTGTGGCCCGGACCCAGAGCAAGATACTGGTCCTGCTGGGCCATTCCCTCAAGACTCACACCATTACTGCACTTACACACCAGAAACACAGCACTGGGCTGAAGGCAGCACACACACACCCCCCTTCCCAAGTACCTTGATGTAGTTGGCATTGATGTAGTCTGACCCAGGCACACTCTCATCTACGTCCCGCAGTGCCACCCGCGTGGTGTCGACTGGAGAGGGGACAGAGAGCACAGCAGTGAGTCCCACCCAGGGCTGTGGGTGGGCTTTGCTCAGTGGGGGAGCTCTCACAAGGCTCTTACCATGAAACTACTTCAAAAGAGGGGGTAAAATGCTCTCCTGGTGACACTTAGCCAGTGTGGACTCCCACTATGTTTCCAGTCTAGTAACTGGGATGGATATTAGTGATAGGTGGTGCAGTACCCTGACCTGAGCTCACGTTTTCCAGAGCTTCCTTTGGAGGCTCTGACTCCTACACTTAAACTACAATTGAGCTCTGGAGCCTATCTGGACCCACATCACAGACAGAGGCAAGCAAGTCACCAGTTTCCCCATGGGAAAGGGAAGGACCAGGTCAGAAAGGGGATGGAGAAGGTCACAAACTGGACCACTCCACTGGGACACATCCCATCTCAACTCAGCTACAATCAGAAAGCTCTGCAGTGTTAACTACCCCAGAGAAGGCTGTGGAAACTGTGGTGGGAGAGCCCAAACTGGTATTCAGTGGGTCCTTACAGGGAAGGATGTTCTTGTAGCGATTCTTAGCCTTGTTCTCTGGCCGCTGTCCCTCCTTCCTGGGGTAGAGGAGCTTGCACTCCTGCTGCTGCAGCATCTGCGGAGCACAGAACACAAAACCAAGCTGTTCTGGGCAGATGAAGGGAGGCAGAGGCAGAGGAAGGACCCTTTTGGCTAGCTGCTTGGCTTCCTCATGCTGAGGAGAGCAGAAGGAGTGTGAGCTGGGAGGGAAAGGGAGCAGAGAAGCAGCTTGATGAGAGAGTTAATAGGGGAGAAGGCACAAATCCCTGTGGTTAGCAGAAGGCATGCAGTTCTAGGATGGGGAAGGGGAAACTGCCTCAGACATGAGAAAAAGAATGGAAAAAAGGAGCAGGAAGTAACTCAGTTGAACACAGAAAACAGGCAAAGAAGCAAGTGTTGCAAAGAGGTGCTAGAAACCAGGGCACTTCCAAGTGAATACAATGCTCTTGGGGCCACAGGCACAAACAGGACAGAGCACAGGAGCATCCTGTACCTCGAACTCTTCCCAGAAGCCTTGCTTGGCCTTCTCACTGTGATCTGCCATTTTGTTCAGCTCCTTCACTCTGTTTTCGATGTTGGCTGCATTGATGCGCGTGGCGTTGAATGGCTGGGACAGAGACACAACAGAAACTGCTTCTGATAACAGATAAAACTTTCCCATTGAAAAAACCCAAAGCCACCCCAGTTCCCAAATCTCTTGGGGTACTGGCAGGAGTTGGGTCCATTGCTGAGTGTGAGGATGGTTTTGGGGCAGATCCACACAACCCCCAGGAGTGTGGGTAAGCCCAGAACCAACAAATACATGCTAAAGCAGCTATTACCTGCTTCAGGTGAACCACAGCTCCAGATTTCTCCACCATAGGGTTTTTCTTATAGTGTTCCACCAGGTCTGTGAGTGTGTCAAACCTCTCTCCTCCCCCCACGTCGTACTTCCCATCCAGCTGCAGGACAGAATGGCAGAACCACAGTGAGACTCAAAGGCTGAGCTCCCAGCTGGCCCCCTGCCCAGCGCCCATCTCAGGGGAGCACAGCCCCTGTCCCACCTGGTAGTGGATCATCACGTGGGTCACGTGTGGTTTCCGGTCCCCAGTCTCCATCTTGTCCTCAGTTGTCATCACTGACAGCACGAAGTCTCCTGGTTTGCTCTGGCTCTCTCGCACCAGAAAGCTGCCTGTTTTCCCCTTCTCTGTCAGAAGCTTCTCTGCCTCTTTGCCAGTGAGGTGCCCATGGTACCACCTAGGGAAGAGTGATGGAGCAAGGTCAGCTCAGAGCCACACAGAGCATTGCATCAGACAACAGCTACACGTGCTGCTGGGGGTGGCACCCACAGGAAGCCCATGCCAAGGCTCAGCCCACCGTCACGATGCTGCCTTGAATTGTTTTAGAAAGAGCCCCTAGTGATTCTCCTCCTCCACTCTGCCATGTCCCACCAACCCCTGGGAGCACCGTGACTTTGCTCAGTCCTCTGGTCAAACGTGAGATGGCATCAGAATATTGAACTGCCACGTGACCTGGACGAGCACCATCACCCAGGGATGGGGCTCTGAGGCGGCTCTAAGACACACAGTCCTGGCAGGTCCTGTCTGAAGGTGACTACGTCTTCCTTTGGATTTTTATAAGGAAGAAAAGGAGCACTTGGAGTCACCAGGCTGCAGCCAGGCAGTACCAGACACGAGCATGACCAACACAAACCAGGAACAAGAGGTTTTCAGGTGGGTTGTCCCAGCTATAGTCGTGGCTGTTCCCATCCCAGGTCACTAACTCAGCTCAGGGCTGGCAGAAGCATATTGCACACTCACCTGGAGTGGCAAATCCAGGACCCCACTGCGACCAGGAGGCTTCTGCCCCTCCAGCCCTGCCTGCAGCCACACATCTGGGCGCTCACAACGTGCAGGGCTTTGTGCTCAGCTCTTCCTGACCCTCACTGTGCAGCCACGAGTTGCTCCACCGCTCCTGTCCATCGCCCACCTCTCTGCACCCTCCTGTCAGGTCAGTGGAGGTGGTGATAAAGTCTCCCCTCAGACTCCTCTTCTCCAGGCTCAACACCCCCAGCTCCCTCAGCAGCTCCTCACAGGATCTGCCCTCCAGTGGTGCTGCTGTTCAGGTTGCTTTGCCAGGAGAGCCAGTTCCCACACAGGTCTGCGTTCTGGAGACACCGCTCCCCTGACAGACCCAACTATATTCTGACCACAGCATCAGCTGGTATATTTAGGAGACTTGGGACACTTTTTCCTCCCCCCCCCCCCCCCGCCTTCCCAATGCCACCGAGCCTGTGGTCTGGAACATAAATCATTACAGATGTCTCGTGCCAAGCCAAACTTTCCTTGGCCAGAACAGAAGGGGAAACCCAGCTGAAGGGGGTTTCCACTTCTCCAGAGCTTCTGCTACCGCGAGCAGCTGCCCGGCTGCCTTTCACCCTGCCATCTGGAAGGAGCAAAGAAACCTCTGGGGCAACCAAGGAGCACATGAGCTGAAAGGGACTTCCCAGCACCTTCAGCTCACAGGAGGGTGTGGAAGGGAGCGCCTCTGCTCTGTTTCAGGAGCTGAGACTGGTCACAGCTCCAGCTTAACGCGGCTGCTAAAGTTGGAGTACGGAGGAGCCTGCTGTGGCACAGCCAGCCCTGCGAGCCCTTCCCCTTTCCAAGCCACCCTGTCAGCTGCTGCCTATGACACAGGGGAAACTGAGGGGGAGGAGAAGGAAAAAAGGGGTCACTGGAGTGTCACGGAGAAAAGGGAGGAAAGAAAGTCACTAAGGGGGGGCTGGTGGAAACATCCTGAAGTAGCCTGAGGCAAGTCACTTCTCAATCAGCCATCCCCATCCCTGGAGGGACAGCAGTTACAGACCCAGATAGGATGGGGAAGGCTTTTCACAGGTCATTTCTACCCAGACAAGTCACTTGTACATCCTTTGATTCGTTTAAAAGCAAAGCTGTGAAGGTTTTAGGATCCACCCCCAAGGACATACCTGCAGGACCTTTGCAGGTGGACTCATACTGCTCACATTGGGTGGTGCTCTGAGCCACCTGATCTAGCTGAAGATGCCCGGGCTCACTGCAGGGGTGGTTGGACTAGGTGACCTTTAAAGGTCCCCTGCAACTGAAACTGTGCTATGATTTTATGTTCCCAAGTTGACTAAAAGCTGCAGAAAGTTTATTAACACGTGCTGACACTGAGCAAGTACCAGCTTCTGGGCCTTGCTAACGTTACCCAGCCAGCTTCTGGTCACGTCTGCACACAGGGCAGCTGGGGAACCGTGTCCCAGAGATGTGCAGCTTTTGGGTCAACAGAAGCCAAATCCCATCAAAACACACTCTGCTTTGGGCTCCTTTCCAAACTGTCCAGTCTGAGCCACCTGAGAAGGAAGCATCACACCACTGGACAAAGCTGTTGGAGAGCATGGCTTACCTCTCCGAGGTGGGGTCCTGGCAGTTGAGCGGGTATTTCAGCTCGATGACGTTGCTGTTCTTCTCCCTCAGCAGCCCCTGCTGCTCGGTGTAGTACTGCACCAGCTCTGCGAGGGTGGCGAACTTCTCCCCTCCGTACAGGTCATAGTAATCCCCCGTGTTCTGGATCTTGATGTGCGTCACCTCGTCGTGTCTTCTGAGGAAGGAAGGCAAAGACGACTGAGTGTCAGGGGCTGGGAAGCCAGCGCTGGCCTCCGGAGTCCAGCTGAACACCACCCACCTCTCTCTGCAGTAGGGGAAGGGAGGGATGCTCCTTGGCCAAGGTTACTCCACCTTGCAAGCCCCCAGCCTGCTCTGCTCCCCACACAACCTCACAGGGGAGGTGAATAATTCCTCCTCTGCCATCCCTTCCACTTCCAACACTCCTTACCCTCTTCAGCTGGGCAGGGCTGGGACCTCACTCTGGCTTACAGTGAATGTTTTTTTATGCACAGGGCTACTCACTATCATCTAACTCATTTCAAATAAAATAATCATCACCCAAAGCAAGATGCTGCCTGCTATTTGTAAACCCTGTCAGCCGCACTGAAAGGGTCAATGCCTTCCCCTCTCCAGTGATGCCCTCGGGGAAAAAGGCTGGGTGACTTTCTCAGCAGGTTCCAGGAGCTCTCTCAAGCCAGCAAAGCCCACTCTCCTCCCTCAGAAGGCCATGCTAATCTCCCAGGGGCAGGTTAATTGCATTTTAAATGCACTTAGCAGCAGCCGCCCTGAGCAGAGACGTGGCTGGAAGCCCGTTGCTTGATGGATGAGCTGGGAGAGAGAGAGATTCGGAAATCTGGGCAAGTTTCTTGTTCCTTTCCGCTCTGAGCTGCTCCCAGCCTCTCTCAATTTGTTGCCAAAGCAACCGTGACACGGAGATGAGGAGACTCGAGGTAGTATGAGCAGCGTGCTGGGTCAGACAGAAAAGCCATTTCACGGAGCAGGGAGTTGGAAGAGCTACAGTGGTCTGTGCATGAGGTTAAATGCAAGGAAGAGCTGGACCATGGAGTGGGCTCTGGGGCTCTCAGCAGTGGTTCTGCCCCCATTTCTGCTGCCTTTCTGCAGCAGGGTACAGCCTCAGAGCAACACAGAGACAGACCAGGTGTCTGGATGGTACTGGATATCTAGCCCCAGCTCCACATCCTCTCTGCTTCAGCTTTCCTGGGCTGTAGGTACTGTTCACCCCTTGATTTCAGGGAGGGGTTGAGATCTGGCCCTCAAACACAAAGCAGTGGCAGAAGGCTGTGGGTGCACAGGAGGGGAGAGCTGCAGGAAGCAGCCCAGCCAGGCACATCACTCCTGGCTGCTGAGGCCAGGTGAGAACCCACCTCCCTCCCCGATCCGATCCCTGTCCTCAGGAGCAGGGCCCTGAGCTCTGCACAGGGTGGAACTGAGGGCTGGCTGTGAAACCCAGACCCCAGCCAGCACGCGATGACAAGGCTTCATTTCGGAGAGGAGTTGGCACATGAAGTGCTCCTGGCAGCCCTGCCAGCAGCTGGACCCAGCAGCCTCTCTGCACACAGAAGGCAACAGACCAAACTGCGGTTCTGCCACTTGGCCCGAGGCTCAAAGGCTCCCTTCTTTCCAGCTCCATCCCCACATCCCAGCCCCATTACAGACCTACAAAGGCTCAGTTCAGAGACCCACCCCCAAGGCCTCTGAGCACTGGGATGAAAAGCAGAGAGATAATCGGGGTCATTTATCCCATGCGCCCTCAGGGTCATGCGAAACACAAAGGGCATTGATGGACCCCAATTTCCTTCCCATTTTCCTCTCCTAAAGCTCCAAACTGGGCAGCAGAACTGGACTGTACAGCAGCAGCAGACATTGAACATGTGAACATGTTGGCTGGTGAAACAAAGCACAAAGAAGATGCCCAAAAGTCTTCAGCTGCCCTGTGCCGCAGGGCAGGGCTACTTCTGTCTAACAGCTCTCCTACAGGGACACAGCGCTGGCTGATAGTGGATCCAGCTTTCCTGGCAGCTTCTGAGCCCATGGTCAGGGAGTGAGCATTGCCTCTGTTCCAGGCTAAGCTTCTTTACACTGTCAGCACAACTCCTAAACTAGATATCCAGGAAGGTTTCTGGATCCAAAATATCCCAGCTTGTGAGTCTGTGTCCATCCGCAGTGACCCCCGGCGTGGCTGCAGTCTGTTCTTCTTTGCAGTGGAGCACAGTCAGTAAGAAGAATCACAGAATCACTAAGGCTGGAAAAGACCTCCAAGACCATCCAGTCCAACCATCCCCCTACCACCTACATCACTCACTAAACCACATCCCTGAGTACCTCATCCAACCCTTCCTTGAACACCCAGAGGGACTGTGACTCCACCACCCCCCTGGACACCCTGTTCCAATGCCCAACTGCTCTTTCACAGAACTTTCTCCTTATTTCTAACCCAAACCTCCCCTGGTGCAACTTGCAGGTTTTAGTGAGTCTTCAGACAGACCCTTTTTTTGGCCCTGGAAGGCAGAAGAACCACTTTAAATGGCAGAAATACATTTGCATCCCCAAAAGTCTTTTTTGGGTCATGTGCTTTTCCTGCCTGTGTGAGACAGAGAAAGCCCAGAACTTCACAATACACGTGACCCCATCTCACAAACTGCAAAAAGCAACCCAAAACCCTCAAAAAGGCTGTCTATGGAAAAAACCAACCCCAAGATTCTCACGCAGGGTTTAAAAAACTTCACTGAATGTTTGCTTTCAAGTAAAGGAGAGCTTGGGCTCTCAGACACCCACTATCCACCAGCACAACACAACACAACCAAACCAACCCACGTTTGCACACGAGCTCCAAGATACAGCCAAGTGAATCCTAGAGATCAGGTACAGGTTTCAAAGTCTTTGTACCCAGTTCCTAGGAAGAGGCAATTCAGCTGACTGAGCCCTGCTGCTCACTTCAGGTCTTAGGAGCCCTGGAAAGTGCATAGAGACCAAGGACATCCAGCTACCCATCGAACCCAGATGCTACTGTTCCCCAGTGGGGTGTTGATGCTTTTTGCCTTCCTGAAGGTGCTTCCTGCTCCAAAGAGACTCATCCTTTTCCCTTGAGAAGGGACATAAAGCACAGATCTTCTGCCAACCAATGGCCACCAAAAGGCTTCCAACACACTCCTCTGCCTTGCCAAACTTGTGAGCAGCAGCCAACACGAGCACACGTAAGCCAAAGATATCCATCCATCAGCATTACATCTCTAACTGAACAATCTGCTTCCAAATACATTTGAGCCACTCCTGGACAAACAACAGGCACTGCTGTCATAGGAGAACATGCCTTCTTAAGGGAAAAAGGGTCTTGTAATAAAAGCACAGCCAAGATTTGATGTTCTGACGTTGAGTATCTTCTTAGAAGCTCTCAGGGTGACTCGGGCCCCATCACTTGTTCCCTAGCTGTAACGTGCTTGCTGGCCTTGGAAGAAGCAGAATCAAGCATACCTCTCTCTGAGCATTTGTGGCTAGATTACAGAGCCTTCACAGGGCTAGTGCTAGGATGGTGAGACACCAGGACACCTGTATTAGAAATAAGCCTCTTTCCAGCCTCCTTCCATTCTTCCCCAGACCCAACTTTCTTTCTGTACTGGAACTGTATTGATTTACTCCTTTCCATGGAGTAAATATTCTATAAGACATAAAATCCTCCTTGATTGCATGTCTTAGCCTGTACTCAGTGTCTTTGTGCACACCACTGTGGTTCCTAGAAGACATGACCCAATGGCCACACTGACAGGGTGGTTAGCTAACTGATGGTTCTTGTTGTTTCAGCATTTACATTACTGTTGTGACCACTCAGGCAAACTTTCAACACCCCCTTTCCTTTTGTTCAAGCTATTTACCCAGACCTGGCCAAATCTGTAAGAGGCTCTCCACTGTGTTCAGAAGCAATCTCAAATACTTGGCCTTCTGGAAACATGCCCTGGCAGATCCAGGCAAGGCTGGAAACCCGGGGCAGTTCCTGTGTGGCCTCCCATACTTCTCCCTCAAGAGTCCTTTCAAAAGGAGGTCTATTTTCTTAAGAACCAGGATTAAAATTGGGAAGACTCAGTATCAAAAGCAAACCCAGTACCAGGTCCTTCTAGGAACCGGGATGTGACACAGCCTGCACGAAAGGCAGGGCAGCTTTTTTAACAGCCCCTTATCAGAACTGCAACATGCAAATCAACCTCTACTTGCATCCCCCCAAAAAACCCCTAATGAGCAGGCTCTGCTCCCACCACCCAGAGCAGCTTCTACAGCCCTCCTGTGAGCCCAGCCCCATCGTACAGCCCTCTCCAGGCTCAGCCTGGCATCGCTCCTGGCAGTCCCATTCGGTGTGGGTTTTGCTGTTGATTCCTCACACTCAGAGCCTGCAGGAGCCGATCCCTGTGGTAAAGAACATCACCCAGCCTGTGTGACCCACTGGCACAGAGCTCTCTTATTTTCCTGGGCTGAGGCAACGCTGAAATACCTACAGAGAGCAGTGCTGCAGCAACAGCGCGAGGCAGCAGCGGATATTACTACAGCCTTACTCATAATGACTCTCTGTCATCACTACACTTCAGCCCAAGTTGCCAGACCACTTTCCTCCCTGTTCATGCGGCTCCACATATTTGCTGAAGTGCCCGAAGAATGAGATGAGCCAATAAACCCAACTTCAGGATCCAGTCCTGACGCAGCAGCAGCACAGCAAACAAAGGCTTCTCAGAAACAGCCTCCTTGGCACCGCACTAGGGCAGGTGTGTCTGCTCCTCTGGGCTCAACAAGCTCTCCAGCCCATCTGCAGAGACATCCCAAGAAGGAGCATGTTTCAGAAGAGGAAAGGAGCCAGGTTTGGCTGATGACAAGCTGCCAGCAGTTGGGACTCAGAGAGGAGGAGGAGTCCCAAAGTCCCCAAAAGTCATCTATTTTTTTGATGAGGTTTTTTCCTTCCTATTATTTCAAGATCAGGACAAACACCATGTGTTTGTTAACCATACCATGTCCTCTGCCTCTTAAGAGCTCAAGAAAATTCAAAGCCCCACGAAGACCTGCTGTAAAGACAGGCTGAAAGAGTGCATAGAGCAAAGAAAGAAAAGGGAAAGCAGCCACAGAGCTTCACAGAAACCTCCTCCTAACTTCTGCAGTATGGCTTCCTAGCCTCTCTTCAGGGACACATAGCTGGATACGCACCAGCACACGGTCACTTGCTGTGTGGTCTGGTCAGCCAAAGCTCCATCGCCTGCTTTCTGCTCAGCCCACATCCTCTCTGTAATTAAATGGAGCTGCCTTTCCACTCACTGGCTTTCTGAACCCCTTGAAGCAGCTGAAGTGGGGGTGTTGAAAGGGGGAGGAAGAGGTTTTGATTGTTCTCCTAGAGGTGCTGTCTCCCACTGACACCTCTTATTGGGGGTACTTTTTCAAAGGTATTTGTATTGTTTCCTTTGAGAACCTTTCAGGGCTCAGAAATGTAAAAAATATACAGCCCAGTCCAGTTCAGATACCAAACCCACCGAAACAACCCCACCAAAAAACCTCTGTCAGGATGCAATTCTAGGTGAGAATAACAACATGCTGGGGGGTGGGGGGTTGGGGGTGTGTGTAGTCTAACAGGAAAAGGGCAAAGACACAGGGGGAAGGCAGTGGCTCGAGTTTTCAGCTTTCAGAGCTACTAATTTCATTAGGTGTTACACCTCCAACTCCCAATAACACTTGTGGGTTTGGACTATCATCAGTGTGAAGAGAGAGCATCGTTCAGATGCAGTACCACCAAAACCAGTCTGCCTAACCAGTGACCACCTCCAAGCACGTTTCCTATACCCAAGCCAATCAGACAGCCCTTGCCTCACGAAACACAGCTGGGGTGAGCCAGGAAGCAGTGAGGACTTGCAGGTAGAAGCGGTCAGGGGAAGAACTGTTTCCTTGTCTTCAATTTGTGGTGCTTCAAAGCTCAACACGTTGCCCCTGAGCTTGTGTGTCACGTTAGATGCGCTTTCCTGGAAACATGGTATGTGTCACAGCTTTGGTTTCCTCAGATCTGTGAGAGCTGGTCAGACTTTCCAGTGAGTGGGCGTCGTGGCGGCGGTGGTATCGTTTCACTACGACGATATTAAGCCATGCTCCATTGCTCTGCTCTTAGCCTGCACCTCATTAACTCCAGGGCACTGTTTATGCATCAAGCGCATTATCAGGCCCAATCCTATGGCCAAACCCATCCTGCTGTTATTAAACATTTACTCCAACACAAAGGCATCCCTACAGTGGGATGAATCCCATGGATGCTCCTTTCCTCCCTGCCCCCTCCTTTGATTTCTGCCACAGAGAAAGCAGAAAGGGGTAAAGAAAATAGAGGCCATGCTGCTCTGGGACTCCATACCTGCTCCTGGAGGGCCAGCCTTGATCTACACAGTCTCAACACGTGCCGCAGCTGGAGGAGGGAACCAGTGGACCAGCACAAGGGGAAGGTAACAAACCACAGCAGCAGAAACGCACGTGGCCGTCGGCTGGGGCACAGGGACGGAGGGACGGAAGGAAGCTATGCAAAGCTGTGGACCGACCCCAGAGCACGAGGCAGGGGTGCAGTAAGGCAGGTGTGGGAACCGGCTGTCCTGGCAGCGCAGCGTGCCCTGCTGTTCCGGGGTCACTGCGCTGCTGGCTGGGTCTCTTGCCACATCAGGACACGGTTGCACAGCCACAACCTGCGCCTGCTTGCAGGCTGCCTGGCAAAGCTGGGGTGCTGTCAGTGCTTCACTTCATCATCAGACAACACCCTGACTCACAAAATTACACGGAGAGAGACACTAACGCTCACATGAAGATAACCCTCCATCTGACACGTATTCCCTTGCTGTCACAGCTTGCTCAAGACAGCTCTCTGTTGAGTTTATTTTCCATTCTAATTAGACAGCACTTCCTGCCTCTCTCATTAACTCACAGCCACTTCTGATCACCAGATTACCGGGGAGCTACTGAAGTCAGATCCAAGCACTCCCCGCCCAGCGACGCACGGGAAAAGCTGGACCATTTCCCTTCCGCTGTGTTGTTCCACAGCCCGAGAGGCTGCGGGCGGCCGGAGCTGCCTGAGAGGCAAAGGGATGCATTCCCCAACACAAAAGGAAGCATTTTAAAAAAAGAATCAATTAAGGCAGCTGCAAACCCTCCCTCTTGCCAAGCTAAGAAGTGCCTGCACCAGGCAGAGAGGAGTGTGGGTTCAAATCCGGTGGCAATTGCAAGAGGGGAAGAAATAAGGCTGAGAAGGGTTTAATCGGGGTGGTCAAGGCAACAAGGAAGGGCTAAAGCCTCACCAGAACTAGTTGGCATTGCCACACAGCTGCCCCAGCACCTCGGGGAGAGGTGCATGGGGATGGACCACCGGTGCTGCTCGTGTCCTGTTAAGATACCCGTGCCCTGCCAGGTGGAAACGCTCTGTCCGGTCTGTTGTTTGCACAAAGTTTCTTTAAACACCACGTTGGTCAAAGAATTTATAAACTCTCTGGAGTTTCCTAAACAAAATGAGGGTTGTTTAAATTAAACAGAAGCCACCACAAAGGAAAAAAAAAGAGATCTCAGTTACATGTGCCTGAGGAAACCTTTGCGGAGTCATTTCTCGGCGAGGCAGCAGCTGGGTGGTGCACGGGGAAGGTTCATGCCTTGAACCCACAACCTGCTCCTCTTATCTCAGGGACTCATTGCACCAATGTGACTCTCTGTCTCTTCCCTTCTGTTCACATTCAGGGAGTCCTACCCAGTGCATCTCATCTGCCCCACTGCCCTGTGAGGGACGAGGTTCACAAACACCGTCAGTGAAACTGCGGTTTCCCCTTCTGCAGCTGCCTTGGTCCCAAAGACCTTTGAAGATGATGCACGTGGTACTCGGCTGAGAGGCTGGGCAGTAAGCTCACCCTCTTGCAAGATGCTCCCGAGACCCCTTACAGGCACGGGACACAAGTGTCTCCCAAAGACATTAAGTCCCTTTCAAACTGGAGTAAATCCTTCTAGGATCACTGGGACAGGCTGCCCAGGGGGTGTGGAGTCTCCTTCTCTGGAGAGATTCCAGCCCCATCTGGACGCCGATCTGTGTGCCCTGTCCTAGGGACTCTGCTTGGGCAGGGGGTTGGACCCCATGAGCTCTGGAGGTCCCTTCCCACCCCTATGATTCTGTGATTGAAGATGCAACCCACTCCTTCAAAACATAAGTGGGGCTTGTTACCTTCCCTCCTCAGTCAACAACAGTTCTGGAAACCTGTGCCACAAGCAGAGTCATCCCTGACAGGACAGGGTGCAGCCCTCGAACAAGCCAGAGGAAGGAGTGAGTGGCTTCTGGCACAGCCCTGGCAGTGGTGGGCAGAGCTCAGTCTCACTGCAAAGGGGTCCCCTCAGCACATCACCCATCCCCTCACATGGATGTTGATCAGAGCAGGGCATGTGGGAGAGGTGAACACAGCCCCTTCCCCCAGCCCCGGACCGCAGCTGGCTGCTTACCTGACGGAGAGGGTGAAATCTCCCGGGTTGCTCTTACTGGGTCGCGCCAGAAAGCTGCCATGGACACCCCGGGTCAGGAGCAGCTTCTCTGCCTCAATTCCGCTGATGTTGGGATGAAACCACCTGCAAAGTGCAAACGGGACATGAGGGATGGTTGTGAGCCTGAGCCTGCCCGTCCACCTTCCTGCCACCCGAGGCACGGACACCAGGTGCAGAGCCTCAGCCCTACAAGCAGCACACCCACCACCCTCCCCACCAGGTCACAGGAACAGCCCAAAAAGCCCTCCATCCAGACGGTACCATGGGGAATGTCTTCACAGACTCACAGACTGTCAGGACTTGGAAGGGACCTCAAAAGCTCATCCAGTCCCACCCCCTGCCAGAGCAGGATCACCCAGACTAAATCCCACAGGAACACATCCAGGAGGGTTTGAATGTCTCCAGAGAAGGAGACTCCCCAACCTCTCTGGGCAGCCTGTCCCAGGGTTCTGTCACCCTCACTGTGAGGAAGTTTCTCCTTATATTCCCATGGAACTTCCTCTGTTCCAGCTGCACCCGCTGCCCCTTGTCCTGTCACTGCCATCCCTGAGCATATTTATAAACATACATATTTATAAACATAAAGGTCACCCCTCAATCTCCCCCAAGCTAAAGAGCCCCAGCTCCCCCAGCATGTCATCATAAGGAAGGTGTTCCACTCCTGAGAGACACCACAGAAGCCATGAGTTACGAGAGGATTCCTTAGCAAAGCAGCTGCTTTCTAGACTCTGATTTTTACAGCTCACGCTGTGGTGCCACGGCCACCTTTCCCAAAAGTGCTGAAGGAAGTGACCCCAAACTACTGATCCAAAAGCCTGAGTCTCCACAGGGAACCAGCTGGGGAGGCAGGAGCTGCTGTGCATGCTGCTGGAGAGCCACCGTGCAGCTGGTGTACACAGGTAGGACAGGGCAGGAGGAGGACAGTGAAGCAGCTCACCTCAGGGGGAAAACTGCCTCACTGTCCTGTGTGCTGCTTTAAGGTCATCCTTGTAATGTAAGTGTCATCCAACCATCTCCTGACCTCATTTCTGATCCTATCGGTCTCCATGGAGGTTTCTTGATGAAATCACAACTGGTGTTTCTCTGGGCTTTAGCTAAAATGTGCATATGAGACCAATGACTTCCCACACAGCACTGGTTTGATGGCTCCATTTGTCAGAAGCTGCTGAAAATCCACTTTCTAAATGCCAGGCTCTTCTGAGTAATCTCACAAGCCACACAGAGAGCACCCCAACCTGAGAGTCCCTCCCCATGGTGAAATACTGCTCAGTTTTAGATGATGCTCCAGCAGACCTTCCTGCATGGGACCACTCTAATATTTTTCATGAGCAAAGAGGAGAAGATGAGCCACAGCAAAGGCTGTATGATAATAAAGCTGGTTTCCTGAGTGTTTCTCTGCAAGAGAATAGGCTGCACACTCAAAACTCCCTTCAGAGCAAAGGATGCTGATGCTGTAAGAGCTCCTGCATAGCTGGACAGGTCCGTGGCACCGCTCTGAACCAAACCACTCAGAACTTCTTGGAAAACTAAGCATGAGCAAAGTGAAATGAGGGTTTTTCAAGAGGAGAACTATTTAGTAAGCTCATTTCTCATATTCAGCTGTCCCTGGGTGAGGTCAGCTAACGCAGCATCCCCCCCCAAAGAGCCTGCAAGTTCGACTCTGTTGCAGAGAAACACATAACCCAGCATCTTGCCAAGTGCCCCCCTTAGGAAATACACCCAAAGGCTGAACCCGCAGACAGGAGCACACGCACGCTGCTCAGAGTGTGTTTGTCTCTGACGTACACACAGGAAAGGTCAAGAAATGTCACCACCTCCTCCCCAACCTGGGATTTCCTCCCTCCCACCACAAGCCAAACAGTTTTGATTAAAGATCCTTGAAATCTGGAGGAGGAGAGGTCTATTAGGGAAGGGCCGTGGAAACAGATGGTAAACAGGAATACCAGTGTTTCCAAGCCTTGTGTTCCTGACACCACAGGAGTGACACCCTTTTGTAAACCCACTGGCTGCTGGGCCAGCGCTTGAATGCACCATGAAACTGCTACTGGCACAGGAAAGATGTCTGTAATGGAGCTAATGGAGCTCAGGGACAGCATGGAGATGCCAGAGGCCACGTGTAAGGCTTCTGCTGAACGCCTAATGGCAATAAAGCCACCACCACATCATTAGCCAGAAAAACCTAAGGCAACAGCAGGAGGAGAGCTCTTGAGGGCATGGACCCACACCCCAGCTCTGGGAGCAGCCTGGTCAGTGGGACAGCAGTGCTCTCCCAGGGGCGTGCACTCCTCAGAGGCCATGAGATTGGGAACCACACGCCTCCAGCCCACCCCTCATCCTCCTACCACGCAAGGGTCCCACCTAAATACTCATTGTCCTGGGATGCTGGAGCCAGACCTGTGTGATGCTGAGCGTAATTCTGCAGAGGTTGTGGGTGTCAGGATGAGGACAGAGGAGCTGTGGCTGTAAGTCTTCCAGCATCCAAGGTACCGATGAGGAAGAAGGCAACAAAGGAATGAAAGGACCTTACAGAAGGATGGGTGTGTGGGCACGGGACCACCACAACCCTCTTCCTTTTCCACTGCAGCAGCTGTCGACCACAGCTACAAAATCAACTCACACCAAACCCTTTGCAGCATCTTTTTCTCAGGGAAACACTGTGAGGGAATAGCAGGGAATCTGCCTACCCCCCCAGTGTGGGACAGCTCGTGATACAAGAGAGAGGGAAGGAGTGTATCGGGGGCAAATTTGTCCACTTTGATGCTGCCTGTGTGTCACTAAACAGAAACATTAAATGCTAAACACCTTCCCTTTGTGACTGCCACTGCTGGGACAGGACCCAGTCCATACACACGTACACAGACTGCTTGGTATTTAGCTTGCAAGAAGTGTGAGGGATGAGCTGAGGAGAAAACCTTTGCAGTCCTCACAAATAGAAGAGGGAGGAAAGGCAGGTTCCAAATTCAGCAGGGGAAAAAAATAAAGAAAAAGAAGGTAGAAAAAAAGGGAGGAATCCCTCTGCAAGCACAGGCAGAACCGTGGTCCTGAAATTGAGCCCTTGCTCCCCAGAGGCTTTTCTGCCTGGACTGTGCAGCAGACTGCACCCACGAGGTCTGTTGTGGTGCCCATCCTCAACCCCTCGTGCAGCTCAGAGACCTACAACTGACCTAAACCCCAACACCCCCCCCCATCTCCCACACAGGGACCAAACTCCATCCTCACAGGGGATTCTGGCAGAGCCATTTCCAGGTCCCAGCTCACTCCCTGTTCCTGTAAACAGCAGAATTAAAAAAGGAATACCAGCAAATCCAACCCAAACTGAATGCAAGGTGCTCTGGCTGGTGGAGGTTGCCCCATCCTGCTCTCTGGGTGAGCTCTAGAGCTCTCTGTGGCTGCATCCTGCGAGCAGAGGCACAACTGCCACAGCATCGCCCAAGGTGCTTTTATCAATACAGGTTGTTTTTCTCCTGGCCCAGAGTAAGCTGGCTTTGCAGAAAGCATCTTTTAGAGCTGCTTTTTCGTTTAGGGTTGTTACTGAAGTACATTTGTTGGTAAGCAAAACCAACCCACAACAGAGCAGGCAAGAAGAAAGCACCAGCCCACGCATCTCTCGCTGAACAGCAACACCAAAACCTGTGAGCAGCCTTGGACCAGCCCACGGACTGCAGTGAGCCCTGTGTTCGGGGGGGCAAGCTGTGCTGGCTTGTAGGGGAACACAGGGCTTCAAGTCAGAGCTTCTGGACTCAAATTGCTTGTTGGGGCATCTGTGGTATTCTGGAAAGGAAAGGAAATAAAGGGGATCCAAGATAGAGACCCAGCTGGGGGGAAAGAAAGAAGAAAGGGGGGGCAGAGAGAAAGAAGAAGAAAAGGGGGGCAGAGAGGAAGAAGTAGAAAGGGGGGTAGAGGGAAAGCCATATTAATATCACACCCTTGTTTCACTATCAGCAAGTGACCAGTATTATTGTGCAGTAGGTCACTGAGGCAGCTGCTGCATTGCTGGTGCTTTTTCTTGCACAACTGAGTCACCCCTGAAGAATCACTTTAAGTAAGAGTGGGGGCATCTAAGAACTTTTCATCTTCCCTGCTACAAGTAAACACACAGGGTCTACCTCAGGCAATGCCACCTTTGTGCAGGGAAATGCATTTCCCTTCCATCGTTCAGTCCACCTAAAAAAAATCAAATTAAAAAGCTGCCTGCCAGTGCTTTTCAGGAACCAAAGCTACACAGAGAGATTTATTAAAATAAACAGGGAGAAGATGGGGAGACTGGTGTGCAGGGCCAAGTCCCCCACCCAGACAAGCAGAAAGACAGCGCTGCAGGAGGGAAAGGGAGTACGATTCAGTCGGAGGGGCACCAAGCCTGTGTGGTGGGACAGGGCTCTGTGTCGGGTCCAGGCCAGGCTGATCAGTGCGTGCTCAGAGGCACAAGACTCCTGTTTTGGGATCAAACAGAATAAACAGTTGAGCAATGCTGTTGACGCCCTCAGAAATCCATAAAACAAGGCATGTTTAAGAGGCGAGCTGGGAATCCTGGTATTCTAAACAGCTCCAGCAAACATCCCACGGATAAAAAGCACCGTAGCCAAAACACAGCTTCTGAAACAACTGTGGCACTGGGGGAGCAGGGTGCCAGCATCCCGATTCTCTCACGGAGATGACCGGCTGAGGTACCACAGAGGGATACAGCTCCCAGCCAACACTCCTGCAGCTGTACTGGGGCTTAAGACCCTTTAACCTACAGGTAAACAATCAAGTTCCCAAGTGAGGTCCCAAAGGAGGTGGAAGCAAGTTATTCCAGACCAGCACCTTTTCTTTTCCCCTCCTCTCACACAGCTCAAAATAAAGGGACAATGTGCATCTTGTAAGAAAGGGAAATCTGCCCAGTGACTTGGGGACCGGCAGGTGTGGGATGCCCACCCTGCAGATGTGAAGGCCAGAGTGTCTGCTGAAGGCTCAAAAGCCATTGCCACGGGGCTTGGGAACAGCATGTGCCCAGGGGTTTCACTGGGGATGCCCCAAAATGGGTGCAGAGAAGCCAGCAGCACACTCACATCCACTGCAGCCCCTCTCGTGCCTGGGTTAGAGGGTCCCTTTCACCCACGAGAACCTGGAGCACTTGTAACAGCAAAACTTTTTTGTTAGTCTTGGAGGGGCTCAAAGCCAAGGGGGCTCCAGAGACACCACCTACGCGCTTCGTGTGCGGCTCAGCACTGTTTGCTGCAACACAAACCCCAGCCCAGCAAGCTGAGCTGGTCCGAGAAACTGGGAAGAGGGAGGAGGGAGGGAACCCACTGCCACCAGACATCATCTGCTGTGCTACAGCCTCTCCACATCGGCCAGGAGCAAGGGCCAGCGTGCGCAGCAGACGGGGCTGATGCAGGGCCCCTGCTTCCCCAGGCAGAGCCACCCCACCTCTGCTGCAGCAAAGGGTGGTCAGGATATGGACCTTGTCCTTGGGGGCAGCCAAGAAAATAAACAACCAAAGCTTCTTCCAGCAGAGGAATGCTGACCTGTGAGAGCAGTGACTTGGGGCAGAGCAGGACATTTAGCCTTGCAAAGCACTGCTAGGCAGAGGGGAAGGAACCTTCAGAGCTGCTGAGAGGGTCCAGACACTTTCTGTCCACTTAAAGGGAGCATAAAGACCCATCAGTTTGTGTTCACACCAGACACTCCTTTCAGGGCTGATCAGTCAAGCACAGGTCTCACTGGAGCTGCCACATCAGTGTCCAAGCAGAAGCAACGCTGGGACAGTCAGAGAAGCGATTTGCTCTGTTATTAATAATTAGAGGGAGACTAGTAGGTGCAAACTTCTGGTCTGAGTGAATGCTGCTGGCAGAGCCCTGTGGGAGACCTCTGGTACGGAGGAAGAAGAGGAGGAGGAAGAACACATGCAAATCAGGATCCTGACTTGGAAAACGGAGGAGCAGCTTTCTCTTTTTTTATTTGAGGGAGAGTTACTTAGTCTGGGACTCAGCCCCTGCTGCCTCTGCGGAGAGCAGAGCTCCACGCAGCACCGTTTGCTCTCTGCAGCTTGCCCATGGCTGGGGAACGTCATGCCCACGCGCTCAGCAAGGCTGCCACAGCCTCTCGGCTGCCTGGCAACTTGGCCAAGAGCAGACACAGAGCTAACAGGCATATTCAGACCCAGTTGGCTGAGGAATGGTGCCTGCTGAAGAGACCAGTACCTGCCACGCTCCATTTTGCAGCGGGTCCAGCAAGGCTGCAGCGTGTGACAAGACCCACCTGCGGGGTGTCACGACGCGAGACGCTACGATGCTACCACACCAGCCATCAGCACAAGCCCACAGCAGGGCGCTTGTGTAGCATGGCATCTCCCAGACCTCCTAGGGAGAAGGAAAAGGGAGGGGAAAAAAAAGGACAGACCTGCCTAAAAAGGTAGAAATAATCAATTCCATGTTCCTTGAGAGAGGTCACACTTCATACTTACCCAGTGGCATTAAGGTTTCATTCAGCAAACTGTGCTGTTACTGCACAGCGAGGCTGCTGTTGGTTTCAAGAGGCTTCCATACGAATTCATAAGTGCTCACAGCTTCATTGAAAGCTGCTCTGCACAGGCACAGCTGCACACAAAGCATTTCTCGAGCCGGACCAAGCCGCAGCCACCTCCTTTGTTGGTTCCAGCCTGGTTCAATTCAAATCCCAGCAGAAGACTCATTACACCCAAGCACAGCCTCCAGGGAGTGCATTAAATAGAAACGCCCTGCAGATTTAGTCAGTTCTCCATCCAGGTAAATATTTTCATTTTCCTATAGCAATTAGCATCACGCCAGGGAGCCGTGCTGCTGCACATCTTCCTGCATCCCCCAAGACTCTTGTAAGCAGTTTTAAATCAAGCAAACACACTGTTCTTCCTTCATTTCCAACCCAGCACACCCGTTTCCACAGTGGGATCAGAACTGTGTGTCATGTTCTCTGAGGTGCAACAGCCACTTCTACAGAGACCGGGACACTTCACAGAATCCCAGTTGTGGGGGTTGGAAGGGACCTCCAGAGCCCATGGGGTCCAACCCCCTGCCCAAGCAGGGTCCCTAGGACAGGGCACACAGGGCAGCATCCAGACAGGGCTGGAATCTCTCCAGAGAAGGAGACTCCACACCCCCTGGGCAGCCTGTCCCAGGGCTCCCTCACCCTCACTGGGAAGAAGTTCTTCCCCAGATTGGTGTGGAACTCCCTGTGCTCCAACTTGAGCCCATCACCCCTTGTCCTGTCCCCACAGACACTGGGAAGAGGCTGCCCATCTCCCCGCTTTAAGGGAGCATTTCCATAATGGATCTCGTGCTCCTGGGAAAACGTTCCCTGCTTTCTCTGAGAAGCTACGTGCCTTGTTTTCACCAAGTTCCAGTAGAAGCCAGGTGTCCAGCATGCCCTGGCCCATTTAGAGGCCCCAACGCTTGCTCAAACATTCCCACCACCGGCTCGAAGCAAACAAGGTGCTTGTGCACCCAGCCTGGCCTGCTCCCACCAGCAACACTGTTTACTCCAGCACTGGAGGACAAGAACAGCACAAGTAATAGCCAAGAGCAGATGTGCTGGCTGCTGGGGCCCTGACCCTGAGCAGGCAGGATAGCTCCCAATAAACAGACCTGGTTCTCACCCGCTTCTCAATATTGTCTCAGGGAGAAGGACGGTGCCTCCAGCCCTCCCACAGCCTCCCCCACTCACTCAGCACAGGCAGGGAAGAGCTTTGAGCTGCTCCGTGTCCTTCACCAGTGGGTTTTAATGCCCAGAGAAAGGCTCTGGAGATAAGCCTGGGACAGAGAGACACAGAAACCCAGGTCATGCAGCACAACCTGTACTTCCCAGGGTATCAGTGAGCTTCCCTGGCTCTTGACCCTCCAACAGAATTAGCAGAGGCTCTCAGAGTAACCGTAGAAGGGCAGGTTAAAGCCTAGAGACCTGGTCCTACACACTAGAGCCCAGGCTGATAGCCCAGCAGTGAGCCCCCAGCCCTGCTTTCAACAGCTACTAACGCTGCTGCGAAGGATGACCAGCACTGCTCAGCCATCATGCCTTGCTGCACCACTGAAACCATGCTGCAGCAACTGGCAGCTCAGACACTGAGCCCTAAACTCCCCCGGGAACCCCCCTTCTGTCTCTGGAGACCCTTCCTAGCACCCACTGCCTTCTCAGCAGCTTTTCAAGTGAGCTGGAGCTCGGTATCAAGCCAAGGGCAGCTTTTCCTTTTCCTTCACGAACCCATCCCCAGCTCCCTGCCCTCGTGCAGGATACGCCACTTGCAAGGAGTGGGCATGAAACAGCCTCAGCAGCAGCAACCAAAGCCTCAGCCCACGTCTCCTGCCTATTCGATGCTGACCTCTGTGAAAGGCAAAGCCCGGAGCCACCGCGCACCCAACGCTCCTCCGAGCCCCATTCGAAGAGGGGGTTTAAAGTCACCGCCCACGCTTGGGTTTGAAACTCAAACAGCTGCAGTCAGAAAGGGTTTCAGGTGCAGCTCTTCAGAGGAGCTTTGCCATACGTGTCACTGGCGAGGCAGAGCACTGGGCAGAGTGTCACTCACTGAAACTGGTTTTAGCTGGAGATCAGCCTGACCATGTGGGCAAAACCAGTTTGATGACTTCGTGGTGTAACTCCAGGCTCAGCCCTGTCCCTGCAGACCCGGGGTGAGGCGGCTGGACAGACCCACAGCTGCCACTCTGGGAAAAGGGGGTGACTTGCTGGTGCAGGACGAGGGGAGTACAGACACACAAAAGCGAGGGGCAGCAGCACAAGCACTCCAGGAGAGCTTTTCCACCAGCCTTACAGAAATAGGATCAGGCAGCACCTTCCTGGCAGGGAGCTGGTGCAGACAGATCCCATTTACTGGCTCTGGAGCCTCAGCTGGCATTAACTGTTAATTAATATAAATTCACATCTGTCCCATCTCCCTGACACATGCAAGATTCTGCAGCTATCTACTCCCTATGATTCAGTGCCTTTATCTAATTATTCCAGTCCATGCTTGCCATTGGCACATCTTCCTCCTTTCACGGCTGTCCCGTTCACTCACCTTCTCAGCCATGTCCCCCTCCAGCTCCCCCCACCTCCTAAAAGCAGCAACACATCCACGATCTGTCACAGCCTCTTAGCAAAGGGTTTCGAGCTGGTTAGGCATCTAAAGCAATGATTTTCCCTAAGAAACCAGACAGCTCGTTAAATCTGGCTGCCATCAGAACAGAGTGAAATCACTCCCAAGGACAAACACCAGGAAAAACCTCCTGTAACACAGACAGCAGCTGGTTCAAGCTGCACAGCAGTTGCTCTGCCTGGGAGGGATGCAGAGTGAACGCATCATCCGGGGGAGCTGGCACCTCTGTGCTACCCAGTCTCTGCTGTGCAGGGGCTGCAGGGCGGGTTCACTCAGCTTATCTGTGAAACTCCTAAAATTAGCGTTTGGCCCCACGTCCTTTGCACTTCAGAAACAGACCCTGCTCTTTTCTCCTATCTGGCTAGTACCCACCAGAGCCCAGTGACTGGGAACATAACCCTGCAGCAGCTACACCACCCAGCTGCCTGCAGGAACATCCCCCTTCCCTGCCAGGTAGCCACGACACAAGCTGGACTGATAAAGGTGTATCTGAGTCCTTCTCAGAGCTGCCTTCAGGTTCAGAGCCCCGTGGGGACACGTGCAGACACAGAAGCCCTTCAGCCCAGCACGTTAAGGTTCTTCTCTACCTCCTCCCTCCCTTTACAGCACAGTCATGAGCAGGGCGGCCCCTGCAACTGGATCTTGGAACATGAAGCCTGGCAGAAGTGGCAAGGCCAGAAGCAGCACGATGTGATGATGTTCACTCAGCAAGGCAGGACCAGGGCTGCCACTCCATGCTCCTACTCAACCCCAGCTCCAAGCTGAGCCTGATTTAGAGATATAGTTTAGCACAGGACAGGAATGGTTGGACTCAGTGATCTTAAAGGTCTTTTCCAACCTAGTGATGCTGTGATTCTGTGATTTCCACTCTACCTGAGCAGCCTGGAAGGACAGCACACAGTACAAAGAACCTGAAAAGGACTCAGAGCTCGCAGGACAACCCAGGGCCTGCCAGCAGCGTTTAGCAGCAGCCTTTGTGCTCCATCTGCCACGGCTCCCACAGCCCTCTCCATCACCGACGACCTGCTCTGTGCATCCCAGAATGTGAGCACAGGGGAGAAGTCTGGGAGTACAAGTTCACCCCTCTGAAGAGGTAAGATCTAAAAATGAGAAGAGTCAAAATGCCACCACACGGTCAGCTGCTATTTCTCTGGGGAAACCCACGACAGTTACTCAGGTCATCAGCTCAAAACCAGCAGTTTGCAGAAGAGCAGCCAGAAACTGCGAATACAGATGTTCCCTTCGTGGGGAATACTTCATCCTGCAGTGCACCACGCGGGATTTTCACTCCCTGTGCTGAGGATGCCTGGGTGAACTTTACAGAGAGGTCATGGTCTATGACAGCTGTGCTAGAAAGGGGGAAAAAGAAGAAAAAAAATTCTCATTTTCTCCTTTCTGACCCAAACACACACCTGCCAGGGAGGCTGTGACACCTCAGCCCAGTACAGTCCCAGAGCAGCTCTCTGTCCCAGCCAGCACATAACGGACAGTGGCAGAACAGCCCATCAGAGCATCCTTCCTGCATCCACACACAGCAACTCATGGGAAAGCTCAGAGGATTTCCTGCTGATGGTTCAGCGAGGGTCCCTGGCACACAAGCTGCCCTATTTCTGACACTCCTTTGGTCACACATCTGTTTCAGTGACATTTCACTGTGGATCTCTCAGCTCTGGTTTGAGACACGGCTCACCCTGGCTCCAGGGAAGACAAAGGAAGATCAGCAGGTCGGCTCATGGGAGATGCTGACCTCACAGCTACTTGTGTCCGTGATCCTTCCAGCAGCCAGCTTTAGTCTAGCCTGTATCCAAGCCCAAGTGGCTGCAGGGAGCCTGATCCCCACCCCAGGCTGCACACTCTCAGGCTCTGCCTATCGCAAGGGCTTCCTCACAGCCCATCCCAGACTGCCGATAGGGAAAACCTCCTTCAGTGCCATGCCTTGCATTCCCCAGATAAATACCCTACAATGACAAGGAAAGGAAGCCACGGACAAAACAAAGCTCCAGGACACCAAAACACATCATCTGCAGACAGGACGGACAGCAAGCTCCACAGGACCAGAGCAAACAGCCAGGCACCGGCACGGGAGCGCAGGACCCGGCCGGCGCTGGCAGCGCGGGGCTGAGGGGGTTGCACGCTCGCATGGGTGCGTGTGAAGGATGTGAACGAGACTGGCACCTGCGTGCTGTGCTGCCTTGACATCTCCTCCTCACCTCATGCCAGCGAGCAGCTGCTGCACGGACTGCGGCCCCGCCGCCGTTTCGGCCCCACCGCAGCCGGCTCTGTCTGGGGAGGCAGCAGCTGAGAGGGGGCTGTGCATCCTTGTGTGTATGAACAAGAAACAAGAGGGATTATGGCTGTGTCATTCTGAAGGGCTACCATCACTCACGGCCCAACGTTTTGCACACACCTGGTCTGGCAGGTCCTTAGAGCAACAGCTTGTAAAAACTCGAGCACATATGGTGCTCAAGCTCTCCCCTGGCTAAAAAGACTTCATGCAACAACACCCTAATCGCCAGCATCCTGCGCTCTCGTTCAGGCAGGCTGCAGAAGCAGCAGCTCTGGGTGTCTCTTTGGCCAACTCAGCCCGGGAGAGCCCACCCAAAGGGTGTAGAATGAATGCTAGGACACAGTGCTGGTACACACATCAGAAACATCTAACTGATATTCCACCCTCCTGTGGAGACAAAGTGGATTGGTGCAAAACAGAGCATGCTGGTTTGTCTTTGTGGCAGGGTACTCCTGTGCCCACCACACACAGCATGCCACGGAAGGACGCCGCCAAACCCCACTCCAGCTGATCCTGTCTAGCCACAGGAAGAGATGTTTCAACCTAAGCCCTGAAGGCAGGAAGGAAGGAGGAGTTGTTAGAGAGCTTGGCCTCCCACAAGTGCAAACTTTCATTTTCACTTCCAAAATATTACACGCTCTTGCTTGGGAGCAAGAGTTCCTCCTTTAGAGCATCGCACAGTTCTCTGTCCCACGAGGGCCCATCCCCACCAATTCACCAGCAGACCTGAGTCAGAGTGCTCTGGGGATGGAGTCAAATCAGAAGGATGACAGTAGAAACATTGGCATCCAAGCTGTAACAAAGGAAATCAGCTGCTTAGGGACCAACTCCTGTCAAATCTCAAGGATACTGCTGGAGGCTGAGCTCGTTCTGGGCAACAGCCAAGAGAAAAGGACGCCTTGTGAAAGGGCTTCCCCGTGCTCGGTTTCTGTGGGCATAGTGGAGCCCTCCCAGCATGGGCCATCAGCACCACAATGCCGCTTCTATTGCGGAAAGTGAAGTCCCAGCACACTCTGGGAGATGCGTGTTTCTGACCCCAACTTCTGCATCCCCATGTTTTCCCTTGTTTGTGTTTGGGGGAGGAGGATGTAGCATCTCCTGAACTTGTCCTCTTGGCCTGTGCATCACGTTCTCTTCCGGTTGCTCTGAAGCCAGAAGGCAGCTTGGGGAGCATCCATCCCACAGAGGTTGGGCTCAAAGAGAGAGAAGAATTTAGTAAGAACTCGTGGCAGCTCCAGGATACCCACACGATTCGGGAAGAGGGGTATTAGGGCAACCTGAGCTCAAGTTCCTCAACCAGTGCAGTGAAGGCTTGGGGCAGAGACTGCAAAGCCATCTTCCCACCTTCACTCAGCCTTTGATAAAGGGCAAATCCTAAACCTGCCACCTCCCTCTTGGAATCATTCGAGCAGCGAAGGATTTGGCACTCTGCCTGTCACTAGAGCTTACAGCTGTTAAAATCCAGGTCTGCAGCAGCTGGGGAGGGAAGGACATGGAGATCTGCAGTGAGGCACCAGCAGAACTGGAAGGAAAGCCCACGAGAGGCTGAGCAGGCACTGGCTGCTCTCCTGGGAAGGGGTGAGCATTCCCACAGGCTGCAGAGGACTGCAAATGCCGGACACCTTTACAGATGGCTCCAGCTGGGAGCTCCAGCCATCTGGTAGCTTGGTGGGAGGATCCTCTGGGAGGACCGCAGGGTGCAGTGGATGAGGCTTGGTAACACTACCCAGGTGATTTATCCACAGGTATCCCAATGCCCACATCACCTGCGCAGATCCAGGGGGAAAGAAATTGCACATCCAGGGGGTGCTTTCAGGAGCAAAACCTGTTCCTGGCCACTACCCGGTGGGTACAAGTACAGACCCCACCGATCCTGCTCTGAGTCTGGGGCTTGATACCCCAAGGGCTGGGGTTTGTTTCCAGAGCAAGTGTAAAAATCCCTCACAGGACACATACACACTGTGTAAATTCCCCCACTGGCACTGCAAACTTCTGCCCACGCCAGAAACAACGTTAACAGGAGCACGCTGGTCCCGCTCCCCGGCACGGCTCCATAGCTCTGTACCCGGTGCACAGCCAGCACCCATCACACCGTGGGGCAGGCTGAGTGATAGGTGGGTCCCAAAGCCCCAGGATTTGGGACAACCCTCTTCCCCACTCCAGGGTGTCCCTCAGTTCAGGCAGCATGGTGACAGGTAACAAGTCAACTGCTAGTTTAGGGCTGGGGTTCAGCCCACGCTGCCGCGACACAGAGAACTGGGAGTACAGCCCGAGACCAAAACTGCTGGGGGAGAAAAAAAGAAGACAAGTTTTTCCTGACAGCTCTGGGTTTCCACAGAACAGGAGAGGCAGAACTGGTGTTATCGGGCCAACATGCATTTCAACACCCAGCCACGCTCACCTGCACCAGCAGGAACCTGGCAGCTGGGGCCCTTCCAAGTCACCCAGAGGATTTACACCCCTGTTCTCATTAAGGTGTAGCTAAGTCCCTCAAACTGTTGCGAATGCATTAGCCCCAGGGGTGTGTGAGCTTATTATTTTCAGCTGCAGTTCTCAAATTTTCGGGATGAATTCTCTGTGCTGAGCTTTCCTTTGAGTCAGTCCTGCTCAAAGGGCACTCCATGGCTCGGAACACCACCACCAGCAAGCTACACTCCAACCCCAGCCAGAGAAGGCCTTACCTACTAGCCTCAAAAGGTCTAACAGTAGGAGACACCTCTTCTGAATTCCCTCTGCAAATGGACATTTCCTGGCATGTATGTTACAAATGGGTTTGTTCTCATAAAACAAGTTTAATTTTAACTTGCAGACCCACCTGCCAGACAGTTGGGGCATTAAAAATACACACCACCAGCCAGCCCCGAAACCAACCCAGCTGGTGTCTGACTGACAGGCTTCCTCCTGGAGCAGGAAAGTATTTTGTTTAGCTGCTTTGCTATGATCCAGCGAAGCAGAACACACACAGAGACAGGACCCCCCCCCCCAGAAAGCAGGTCCCTCCTGCCAGAGCGTGGCCTTGAAACAAGGGTGGTGCCAAAGCCTTGGGATGCTCTTGAGATCCAAGGGGATGTAAACTCCCGATGGGCTGGAGCAGCTTTCGTCAGCTGAACCCTTGCAGAGCATCCCACGCCCTCCGCACGCCCAAGGAAGGAAGGAAGGAAGGAAGGAAAACCCAAGGCATGCGCCGCGTTACGCTCCATGGCAAAGAGCCACAGCCACTTGCACAACAGTCCCGTTGCGTTTAACAACCCCAGACAGGGCTGCAGACACAGCCCAGCTCCCGCTCTGGAGCTGCTCCCTGTTTTTCCAGCAGATGGGATTGCTTTCTACACATCTGCACTTGCCAGCCAGCCAGGCAAAGGGGTGGTTTCGCTCTCCTTCTCCTGCAGACCCCTTCACATGCTGCAGCTTTCAGACTTCATGTCCCCAGCAGAACCCTCGCTGCTTGAGCCCATTGCCCCTTGTCCCATCTCATGTCCCCTGGCTGAAGAGACCATCACCCACCTCTCTGCACCCTCCTGGCAGGTCATTCCAGGTGGTGATAAGGTCTCTCCTCAGCCTCCTCTTCTCCAGGCTGAACACCCCCAGCTCCCTCAGCCGCTCCTCATAGGATTTACCCTCCAGCCCCTTCCCCAGCCTGGTCACCCTTCTTTGGATGTGCTCGAGGACCTTAATGTCCTTTTCATGGTGAGGAGCCCAGAACTGGACCCAGCACTAGAGGTGCAGCCTCCCCAGTGCCCAGTACAGGGGCACAATCCCCTCCCTGGACCTACTGGCCACCCTATTCCTGACACAAGCCAGGATGCTGTTGGCCTTCCTGGCCACCCGGGCACCCTGCTGGCTCATATTCAGCAACACCTCTCCATCACCTTGAACTTGCCCCACTCCAAGAGCAGCAAGATCATTACCAGTCCGGGCAGAGCGCTCAGCTACGGGCAGGGCAGGCGAAGGGGTAAGCGAGTAACTACGAACACAGCATGGCCAGCGAGGTAACGCAAGATAGAAATCTAACAGCATCGCAAAGCAGCACGGTGCTTGCAGCAGGGATAACCTCTCCCAGGCTGCAGCCAGCACCCAAAGCCTCCCCAGTAATCACACTGGCAGCAATCATAGCGAGCGTGTAAGTGAAACTGCCAACGCACCGTTTCCCGGTGCTGAAGGCAGCACAAGGAGAAAGTCACCATCACCCATGAGCTACGAGGGGTAGTTTCCACTGGAGGATCTTGCACTTCTGGAGAGAATTTGCTAGTTGGTGGCTCGCAAGCCCTGTTAATCACTATTCCCACCCTACCAGCGCCCACGCCTTTGTAGATGCTCTGTTACAAGCTCACATCCTCCTACAGCACAAGCGGGATCTTTCCGTGCTGTCTAAACTACAACCGATGATCTCCATGACTTCTCCCCATCGCTTTGTCCCCACTCTGAAATACAAGATTTGTTAAAACTAGAAGCTAGACACAGACAGAACAGATATATCCTACCTCCCCATAACCAGTCAGGGCTCCTGACCCGGTGGAGTACGCAGAGAGATTCGTTAGTCCACAGAAACCACAGGACAGCTCAAAAGGCAGTAAGATTCATAGGATGGGGAGGTGGGGGGAGCTCACTCTAGGATGCAGAAGGGAGTTTGCTGCCCATCCCAGCCTCCAGCATCCTTCAGGAGGGTTGGCCAAGGTGGTTGAGCCTGGAAAGTTTCAAGCGAAGAAGTGACAGCTCGTTATTTACCAAAAAACAGCCCAGCTTATTCTGGAAGGGAGTGGGGGTGGAGAGAAGAAAAGGAAGTCATCTCGTTCTCTTATCGGTACAAAGCCGGCAGCTGTGAATTGTTCAGAAGGGGACTGGGGAGGGTAACCACCACACACACATGGTACGTGACAACATCTGTCAGGCAGTTTATGGGCAGCCAGAGCTCAAGACAGAGAAAGGAAAAAGAATGGCTAACGGGCAGAGGTATCTTCCTTGGAGCTGCTGTATCCCAACAACACCCCCCAGGAAATCATCCTCGGGGCAAAAAGAGGTATTTCTGCTCCAGGCAACTGCCCAATGGCATTTATCCCTCCCAGAGGGAAGAGCACCAGCTCTGTGCCCCAGGGACAGGACAGCTATGCATCTTTGAGGTACTCAGAAACATCTCTGCACCCCTGCTTGCTTTTGGGGCTTCCTAATTTCAGCTTAAAAAGCAGTCCCTTCGTTTGGCTCTGACTCAGTTCCCCCAAAGCGGGGTTCAGAACGCTTCTGTGCCTTATCCCTCTGCCCTGTGAGCAATTTGAGGAACCAAACTGTGTAAAACAGTGTCCTGCTGCACCCCAAAGACAGTGGGACTTCAGGCAGAAGAGTTTCTGTACAGCCCCTCCGAGCGAGCTGCTTCTGCACGGCTGATGGTAGCCAAGTCAGAGTCCAGCCCTCCTCCCTGGACATGGAGAGAAAGAGCTGCCTGTTGCCTGAGGGTGACACAGAACGCACCCCATGTCTCCCCCCGACTTGGTGGGCACACTCATCTCAGCCACTCAGCACAACTGCCTGAAGTCAGACAGCTCAAGCATCTCAACGTGCTCAGGTCCGGGGTTTAGTGTGGGGCGATGGGCTGTCTCCATGGGTTATGGGGAGAGGTAACACCTTTTATCAAGGCAGATGGCATAGCTGGAAAACCCAGGCAAGGTTTCATGCACATGAACCTCCTCCCAGGCCATCCTTGGGCAGAAAGAACTTCTGTGCTCAGTCCTGCCAGTAGCCAAAGGCTGTGGGGATGGAGGACAGCCCTGCTCTTCCAAACAGAGCCCAAAACCACCACCCATCTCCCTCCCCCAGCTCAGCAAGCTGGGGAGGAAGGTCACAGCACCCAGTCCTAGCAAACCCAGGTGCAGCCCTGCATGACTGGCCAGATAGCTGGTTCCTTAACATCCTTCCCTCACCAGGTTGGCAGAGTCATTTCGGTCTGAAAGAGCCTTTAAGATCATCAGAGAAACAAGAGCACGGAAAGCTGTCCTCCTGTGGGCTGGCAAGCAACTAAACAGACATCAATCAAGGTATTAAATAGCTGGGAACGCGGCTGCCTCTGCAATCCCGGGTATTTAGTCCATTATCCCACAGACACTTAGCACAATTATGGTTGCTTTGTGGCTAGCCTTTAATGTGCCAACAGAGCAGCTGAGGCACAGAGGAGATTAGAGATCAGCAAGTCTCAACCGCAGAGCAAAGCCCAGTGCTCTGGAAGCCCCGTCTGGCTGCAGGGAGCTCGGAAGTGCTGGGCAGGACCAGGGATGGACTTCGAGGGCCTGGCTGGTGCTGGAGATGGGGAGAGGGAGGTGCACAGCACTGAGTTTGATCTGCTTTTCCGGTCTATCCCACCCAAGCAGCTCTCAGAGCAAGAGCTGGGCTTCTTACCCTGCTCCTACGCCCAAGGAGGATGCTCAGTTCCAAGCAGGAACAGCTCGTCTCAGAGGGAGACTCAGAGATGTAATTCCTGCTAATGGAGAAGACCCAGGCAGCCCCCCCATGGTGCCAAGCTTCCCCAGGTGCATGATGGTGGGATCAGCCCCCAAAGTGATGCATCCTCAGGGGACCTCCGAGTGTGCAGTTTGAGGAGCAAGGCACTAAGGATGGGACGTTTCACCCCAGGGCTTGGTGGCAGGGTAACAGCAGCAATCCATCTTCCCCTCCCTCAGCTCCTTCAGCACCACTGCTGCACAAGCTGTTTGACCTGCTTTGATGCTCAAAACAGGGGTCTCCAGTCTAGAGGCAGAGCTTCAGTGTTTTCTAGGTTAACTGCTATAAGACATCTGTTCAGCCAGACCCCATCATCCTTACTTACTTACAGCTTTTGAGCTCCTTTGGCCTCCTGAAGTACCAGGGAGGCTTAGCGTGGCCACTCTGCACAAGGCAGCGTGACTCTGGGTGCCTGGCTCTGCTTTTTCATCCTCACATCATTTCTCTGGATCATTCCCTAAGCCCAGCAATGTCACTTTCACTAAGATACGAGTCCCTGAAGAACAATTGTGAACCACCACTGCTCACAGCCAACCCTGCACAGTACTTCTAGATACAGGAGGGCTCAGCAGTCTCTTTTCCAGGGATATTTCTGCACCTCTTCTCATAGAAACCTGTGCTAGCAGGAGGAGAATGACTCTACACAGCAATGAAGCCTCAAAAAAACGCCTTCTTTTCTGTCTCTGGGAAGGGCATGGCTTGGAACCAGCACTCTTCTTACCCCTGGAATACAACAGAAGACAGGAGTTGCTACTGAGATTGCCCTAACAGCCAACAGGTAAACTCTCCCCAAGGCACTCAACAAGACATCCCAGAAATAAAACCACATCCTATCTCCCCGTCATCATTCCAAGGATGAAAGCAGCACTGAAAAACAAGCCATGTTCTGCCAAGGAAGCACTGAACTGGCGTCTAACAACCAAGGGCATCAGCGATTTCACAACCAGGGCAAGACTTTCCTCTGTTTGCTGCCAGCACTTCCGTGTAAACCTGTGCTTTAACACACACACACTTTCCTACTTGACACACACTTTTCCCCTGCTTGTGTAGACAGACATCTCTACCCACTGATGGTCAGACATCAGAGATGCCCGAGATAACAGCCGCAGTGATACAGCAGAAAGAGGAATTAAAAAAACCCCCAAGTTCCACTGCGCCAGCCCTTTGTGGAGCTGTGCCTTCCCCTTCCCCCAAACACATGCCTGACACCTTGAGTACTCTGTCCCCAGGGCTCTGCTGTCACTATGGCCTTGGAGCTCAGCACTAGAAGTGAAGTAACGTGTGACTAAACCTTTTCTCTCAGGAAATCCTGCAGCATCCAAACCGCATCAGTCCCATATGTGGAGACCAGGCTTTCATCCCCTTTTATTCCCTACGCTGCGCTCCACCGCTTCCCTGCCTCAAGCACAGGAGAGGAGATCACCCAGGATACCCACTGCAGGGCTGGGAGGAGAACGCCGAGCAAGGAGACACCTATTTCCTTCACCACCACCCAGACTTGCTGATCTCAAAGGTCTCGTGTCTACTCAGCACTAGAGAAAAATCTGACCAGACCTTCCAGAGGCTGTGCTTGAATACAACCCCCAGGACATCTGTCCCTTGAAAACAGATTGCCAGAGCCCAGGATCTCCCACAAACAGCCAGCTGTTTTCCTCCAGCTCCTTCTCTTTGGTAACACATTTCATCACTGTGGAGAGGATTTTTCATGAACTGCAGCTCAGCTTTCTCATGTCATCACCACCTGACATTATCACTGCTCCTTTAGCCATCCCTTCACGCAGAGACCTGTCCAGTGGTCCCTTCTCCCCCCCACCCAGTGCGCTTGCCAGGACCCTCTGCCATGAGCCAAGCAGCGACCCATGCTGGGATGAATACCTGGAAAAGCCAAAGAGCAGGGAAGACATGGCTGTCTGCCTTTACAACCCACAGTCTCTGCCTGAACCCCAGCGTGTGCAGCATGAGCCACAAGAGGTGGGAAGCCGGCGGGGGTGATGTCACAGCGCCCGCTGCGGGGACTGATGGCTCGTAGGGTGGCCCATCACAGAGATGGGACCGTATGCAAACAGCCTCCACTAGGGTCTGTCCCAGAAGCACGGGCTGCCTGCTTCCAGACACCTGAACACCCGCCCTGGGAAACGCCAGCCTGTGTTTGCAAGCACCAGTCTGAAAGCCTGTGACTCTGTGGCTTAGGCCCAGCTCTGCTAAACACCAGGCTGGAGGTTTAAGGTTTGGAGACGCCTGTTCAAACCCCAGTGATACGTTGAGTTGTTCCTCCTCCTCTGGTCAGGAGGGACACCCAAACCTGCCGATTTCAACCCCAACACTGGAAAATGATGCCCTCCTCATTACACGGCACTTCTCAAAGTTCACCAGCTCCTCTTACCTTTGACCACAAAGGTGATGATACCAACATTTTCCACTGCTTTAAAGCTATGGCAGCAACGCACACTGACACTGCACTGCCCCGAGCAGGACTGACTGCCTGGTCTGAGCACAGGTGACAGGGGGTGGTGGGTTGTTTATATCAGCGAGCAAACGGGCATCACTATTGCAGCCCACCCTCCTCCTGCAAGGGTTGGAGTAAGCCCTGGCTACAGACGTGCCAGGAACTTGGAATTACAATTTGGACAGCCAGTTATGACCAAGGGGTGAGGAACGGGCTTGTGATGCACGTGCAGCTGAGCCATCATGCCCAGAAGGCCCCCGGGACAACCCTGAAGCCTGTTTTTAGGGAGAGGCTGAGAGAAGGAAGTCAATGGCAAGCCTGACAAGGCACAGGTCCGGCAGCTGCCCACGGGGCAGGGGTTACACCCCAATGGCAGCCCTGGCCTACGTGTTCTGCCATGCTTGTTTTAAGTTCCTTTGCTCCATCTGGTGGTTAGAAAGCTTTGAAAGCTCTAGAGCAAACGGGCCCTGCTCCTTTGCATGGGCTGGTCACCTTCTGGGCTACCTGTGGGGAGAGGAGGAGAAGGAGCTTGGGGTGAGCCACTTCAGCAAGTGTGGGGAAGCACTCTGAAACAGCCCAATGCTGCTGGTGCCGGGGGAGCACCCCCACCATGGGCATCCAGGTGGTTCTATGACAACCTGGAGTCACTTGGGCTCTGGTGTGTACACCACAAGGCCACGGTCTACAGCAGCAGTCCTCAGGCAATCATGCCAGAGAAACTCTTTCAAGAGCAAGGAAACCAGCAGCACTGGGGCCAGAGGTGCTTCCCAGTCAAGCACCTGACAGAGGGAATGGTTTGGCTCCCACCTTTCACATTGGATGATGGATTAGGATAATGCCTAAGCATTCAGACCAGGGTTATGGAAGACAAGTGTTCTCCCCTCCACAGGGGTAAGAGACTTATTGTTAGGACAATGCCAAGGGCAGAAGAACCCTACACCACTCTCCCATGAGAAGAGAACCAAAGCCAGTTGTCCAAGGCAGCACAGCCAGCCAAGGAGCCCAGGAGCTTTCAGGTTAACCAGCCCCTTCCTCATTCAGCAGGATCCTCTCCCAGTACCGCAGTGAAATACAGAAAGAAGGCAACAAGGAAGCAAGAGCAGAGCCTGGGATGGGAGGGACCAACGGGTACCCTTGTGCTACAGCATCGTGACTTCCCCACGCTCCCTCCTGCTTGGCACCAGGGCCAGCAGGTCAGGAGATCCCTACCCTGACACACTACCTTTGCCTGTCGCAGAGTGCCTGCAACCCCCAGCATCACGTGCGTTCCGTCTGAGCCCAGAAATCCTCAGCTTTCAGGATTATATAACCTGAAGAGCTAATTAAAAATCAGGAGGTTTATTTCGGACCCGGGCAGGGTGACAAGACAAAAATATAGCTCATAGCAGGCCCATGTCCCCTTTGAAGAGTCGCCAAGGCTATTTTTTACCTAGATACATCACGAAGAATTGGAGAGAAAAAGAATACCACGGTTATATTTAGAATTTAATCAGTGGCAGGGCTTCTTACACTTCTTAGAGAGGAGAGTGATGTAAATATTTCAGGAGGGTGGGAGGAAGAGAGGAACAAACAAACAAAAAAACTACCCCAGAAAAACAAACCAAGGACCAATAGAGCCCCAGCAACTACCCTACACAGCAGGGATGCTGCTCCAGGGTGTGAAAGGGGATTTTTTTTGTTGTTTTGAAATGAAATCTTTGTCACCTTCCCACCCTCTTGAAATCCCCAAGGCCAAAGTACACGGCCCGAGGGACGGGCTCTCCTCTGCCTATGTCAGGTATTCAGAGTTACCCCAACTCTCAGGGCTGTTCAAGCCCCTCCATCATGTGTGCCCAGCATGATGGGCTGCAGGGGGGAATGGCAAGCCACAGCAGAGCACGACCAGAGGGGCTACTGCAGTGCTAGCTGGTGGGTAACCTCACAGGCACGCTGGAGGGGGCACCTAGCAGAGACCCCCCAGAACACGGGCTGGTGCTGCTGCTCATTGCTGAGCAGGTCTTCCCTCAGCTTCTCCCATGGGAATCTCTCCATTTTTAAAAATGCTTCAAAAGCTCACTGGAGAAGGGGTGATTTTCTCTCTTCCATTCTCCTGCCTGTCCCCTACTTGTATTTTTAAGGCACTTCCTCTACCATTCGTTTGTCGACCCAACCGCTGCTTCTTGGCACCCACAGCACCCATCTCCTCAAACCCACCCCAGCATCGTGCCAGACAGCCCCAGCTGCTCAGCCCTGCTGCCCTCATTAGCTCACACTCCAACAGAAGTGAGCTGCACCCCAGAAGGCGAGGAAGGAGGAAAGGGGTGGGAAAGGGGGGGCCAAGGACCCCAGTCTTGTCATCCTAGAGAGAGCACAGGGCAATGAGAGGGACAGGGAACCATGTCCGTGGGGTGCTGCACAGGCTGCCCCCCATCAGCTCCACACTCCCTTGACTGGGTTCAAACAGCTGGGGAGAAACATTTCCCTTGAAAGCCAACGACTCCGTTCACTGACCAAAACGGGAACTTGCCACACACATCATTTTTTGGAGGGGGAGGGAGAGAAGGGGGGATGCCACAGTCACTTAGACATGAACTGCAGGACAGAGCTAGGCAGCAGCCTGGTGTAGCAGCAATCTGCAGCCCAGTGGGTCCAGTACAGAGAAGGGTTTTCTAACCCCCCACACTGACGGATGGGGAGAGGTCAGAAACCTCCTGCCAACTCCAGACAGCTGGTTCTCCACTCACACACAGCTCTCCTCCACCCCAGTACCAAGCAGCAGATTTCCCCTTCAGCATCTGCTGACCACAGCTGCTCACCAGGAGAAGCTTCTTCCCATCCAGCTGTTCTGGTGCAGCAGGTGAGCACTGGCCTGAAATTTATATAAGGGAGGGGAAATTAAAAAAAATCTCTTTTGTGGCACCCCCAGGAGATTAGCAGGCAGCTAAGCAGCATCGTGGCACTGCCTGGACACATCTAGTGACTGCACATTGGGAATGGGAAGAATTTCCAGTCCTTATTATCCTAAGGACACAGGCAGGCACTTGCTCAGCTGGATGGGAAAAAGGGAAGAGTGGGCTTGCATGAAAAAGCCCCTGGACATCAACAGCACAGCTATCTTCTCCCCCAGACAGCACAAGAGGTGACATCAAGGCACAGAGTTTGTCTGGACTGCAGGAAGAACCTGCACGGCAGCCCCATCCCATCGCTGTGCTCAAGAGGGACAGTGCAGAGGTGCACCCCACATCTGGCTCATGCTTCTCCTGGCTGTTGGCGTCTGTTCTCCAGGGTCAGCAAGCAGTCCCACATCCATGCTTGCATTTCCCTTGGGAAGGTGGAGAGACACCAGCCCCAGTGAGTATGGGCTGGGAACCACCCCCACAAGCCTCGGGCACAGGAAACCTGGAGGAGACGCTTGCTGGGAGATGGGCTCTTTCCCTGATAACACAATCAGGACAGCTGCAGTAAACACCAGCCTGACTGCAAAACTCAGCTCGCCCTCTCCTCCCCCAGTGCTTCTTTTGACACCGAGAAGCTGCAGCAAGCAAGATAAACTTAATCACCCCTTGCCACGAAAGGCTTCCCCAGCCCTAAGCCCCTGTGATTCGCCCTGTGTGGGCACACACAGCCCTGCCAGCAGCCACAGCTGCACCAGGTGGACACTTCCACTTATCAGGGTGTCTGCTTGGTGCTCCCCGCAATGGGGGAAGAACTTGCCAGTCTCCCCACAGCCTGTTCTGCAGAAGAGATGGGGGAGGGATGGGGACATACAGAGTGGAGCAGAAGGGCTGGGGCTGCAGCACGGAGATGCTCAGACCATCCCATTATCAACAACCACAAGAGCACGTCAAAGATGTCTTTCATCTGTGTCTCTTGTCCACACAGAAATGTCTGGGGCTTGATGCAGAAAACTCCCCTCCAACACAGAACCAAGGGGAGATTTCAAGGTAGAGCCCCCCACCCCTCCCAGGGTCCAAAAGCCTGGCACAGTCGTGCACCCCCAGACCACCTGACAGATGCTTTCACTGCACCTGAATCACAGCAACATCCTTTCCACATAGGAGCTGCCTGGGACAGCCACAGTGTTTGCTCCAGGAGAGCAGCAACTCAGAAAACCCTGGAGGAGATGCCAAAGCACACCTCTCCCAAGTACACCCCTCAGCCAAGCAGGCAGAGGTGTCTGGAGAGTGCCACTGCTACAAGCAGCAACGAGAGCTATTTGGGAAAGTAAATAATTAATTAAATAAATAAATGTGGACACAGGAAGCACACGGTTCCTGATCTCCAGCCTGGTGTAACGTGAAGAATTTCCTTCTTCCCTTCAGCCCCATGCAGGAAGCCTGTGACCAGACCAGCCTAATCTGATTAGGCACCATCCCACGCACGCTTCCTGGAACATGCAGTCGGACCGCAGGAGCCGCTCTCCATCCCTGCCCACCCCGCAGCTCACAGGGCAGCAAGCACAGCCCTGCCCAAGCTGCTGCTTTCAGTCAGGGCAATGAGAAGGAAAACAAACCCATTCCTCCCACAGAAAAGGTACTTAAAAAAACACAGCCTTAGGGGTACTTCTACCCCTTCCATACCCCCTGTTTTTTTAGCTTGGAAAAGGTATTAGCTCTGTTCCTCCATCAGCATTAGGGAAGTAAGTTTTTATGAATCATTTGGGAATCAAAGGGCATCGATGCTGCAAGGGTGGGAGGGCGAATGCCAGAGAGACTGCGACACAGGTACTACAGCCCTGACCTGGCTGGGAAAGGAAAAGCAGAAGCTCTCAGCCCTGGGTCCCCATGTGCAGGGACACCCCCCTTCCTGCCCCAAGAGTCTTGCTCACGAGTGATGAAGGTGACCGGCACCAGGGATGAAAGAGCCCTCTGGCAAGGCCAGTCCTTTTCAAGTGGAAAAACATTGAAAACATCGAAGCCCAATTAGAGAACAGGAACTTTCCCTCCAGCTGCCCGAAGCGGAGTCAGCGAGGGATCCGGCACACAATGGTCCCGGTGAAAAGCCACCCTCTGGGAAGAGCTCAGGGAGAGCAGGGTTTGCTTTGCTGTGCAGAGGGGAAGGCTGATGCCCACTGCTTGCACATGAAGAAGCACCTTCAGTAGGGCTTTGGGGCTGACACACGAGCTGGGTTTGCCACGGCAGTGCCAGAGGTGCCAAGCTCTGTCCCCCTTTCCAAGGAGCAGTGACTCCCATCCATGGGTACACTTCTGCTGGGCACCCATCACATGCCTCAGCTGGCTGAGCCATCCTGGGGGCAGAAAGCTCTCACTGGGGGGACTGGGAGCAGCATTCCCCACACCTGCCAGCTTGCTCTTGCTTGGTGCAGCTGTGCACCGAGCAAGACCCACACCCAGACACCTGGGAGAGCCCATCCGGCTACCAAACAAAGCTCCAACTCATTCATACAGGTGCCTCCAAGGTTCCCAAGAAGAACCATCTCCTCAAAGCCCATTTAATAATTTAAACCTCAGTGGAAGGAGCAGCGAGCAGTCCTGGTACCACCCAGCCCCAAAGGAAACTCTCCCTCAATATAGCCTTGGCAGTGGGAGCGGGAAGCCCGGCTGCCTCTCCGGTGCGCTGTGCCTTCCCCTGCCGCTGCAGACAGCGAGGAATTCTCCTTGGCAGCCCACAACAGAGATACAGCTGCGCCCCAGCAACGCGATCCAGGGCCCAGAGCGCTTCGTTTGTCTTGGGATCATAACAAGAGCAGCTCTTTCAGCCTTGGGGGAAACCATAGGATACTGGAAAAATCACCGAGGGGCTGGATCCAGAAACCTCTCCTAGGCAAGGCTGTGAGCAAGGCCATTAACCATTCCCATTCCCTCGCTGGGAAAGGGGGGAAAAGAGATTGAAGTGTGATTTAAGTTGCTACTGATGTTCTCGTCCTCACTGACCATAGCAAAGCCCAGTGAAAAAGTCCCCGCTGTCCAGGCAGGGTGCACACAGACAGTCACAGTAAACATCTGCACAAAAGCCTTCCAGCTCTGGTTCTCCTGTAGTGCTGCTAACAAGAGCCTGTGCCCAAAGAGCTTTGTGCCCAGCCAGAGAGAGAACCAGGGGAAATCTGAGCCAAGATTCAGCTGCAGCAACAACAGCAGCGAAGGAGGGATGCAAAAGGCACCAGCTGCCTCTCTGGGAAGGTCTTGGGAAGGCTGCTTATGTGAGCAAGCTGCTGCAGAGGAAGCCAGGGTGTGAATTCAAGCTGCTGGGACCTGTCTCCAGCTGCCCAGGCTGGCTGACCCTTTCCATGCTGGAGCTGAGCACGGGTCTGCTCCGGAACCAAGCGCTGAAGTGCTGCCTGAGGAGATGGAAATGAACTGCTCACAAAAAAAAAAACAAAGCCACCCAAAAAAAAACCCTGCCAGAGGACATTTCTGAGCTTACCACTCGGGACCTGCACTTCAGAGACACGACAGCACGCTCCCCCCCAGCAAGATCTGCAGTCACCCCAGGCTCCAGGCACCACTGCCCTAAGCTCTGCCCATGATGAACAGCCAAGATGCAAAAACACTGACCTGGTTTTGCTTCCTGGACCAGAAATTACCACATCCCCACCACCACCCAAGTTGCCAAAGTAAGCAGCTATTGCAAATACTTAAGATTAATATTTACATTTGGATTCAGCACAGGAAGCGTGTGTCTTCTCACTGGGAAAGGGAGCAGGGAAGCTGGGACCTCAGGCTGCTCAGCTCGTCAGGGGACTGGTATTATCTCGCTGGTCACTGCAGCAGATGCTGGTGGCTGGGCAGCAAGCGGGGTTTCAGGGTACAGCTGGATGCATGTCGTGCCTCAGGTGCACAGCAACTTGGCCTGCATGAGGGTGACACACCATCCTGGGGAAGGCACACGCAGGACTCTGGCCCAACCCAACTTACCAACCACCACTTCCCACCTGGGTGGCTGCAGCCTCCCTGCTCCTGCTCGTCATTACGAGTGATCTGAGACTGACAAGGGAACCAGTTGCTCACACTCTGCCATTACACCAGTGCAGATGAAGTAATTCAGCTGTGCAGTGAGCTGGATTTTAAAAAGGTTCATCTGAGGCAGGGGAAAAGCTGTCAAACAAAGTACTGAGTGCTGGGTGCAGGATGCCCCTTAACTGCTCTTTGTCACACCTGTTGCAGAAATGGAAGGACTTCACCAGAGTACCAGTGTCCCCCACACCGTGCTCACTCACTGCCCTGGAGACTGGGAACTCCCTACCTGGGCAGCTTCACCCTCAAGGCGCCTGCCACACCACATCTTTAACTTGCCCAGATGGGAGGTATGCTGGGCTCTGGGAGCCAAAGCCAGGATCAATTCAGCCCAATCCAAGTGCCAGGGGATCAGTAGGCAGCAGGGATTTTGCCCAGTCCCTGCTGCTGGCTAACACACCTGTCCTGTCACAGCCCCAGCCCTAGAGGGATGGCTACTCTCATACCCACGCAGGCAGGGAAGAAGAACCACCATCTGCTCTGTGCTGGGACCTGCTTCACCAGCAGCAGCAATGCTCAAAGTACCAGAACTACAGTAACAAAGAGCAATGAGGGAGAGAGCCTCCAAAATCACTCAGCTCTCAATCCTGCAGAAGCAGGACAATCGGGCTCCCAGACCTTCCCTTCCTCCCAGCCAGAGCATCCCAGAAAACTCCTGCCGCGCAGACAGGGGCAGAGCACGAGCCAGCTGCCACCTACCAAGCACCCCAGACGCTGTGTGACACCTTCCTAGGAAAAGAAACAGGGCATTTGGGATCTGTGAGCTGCTCACCAGCGATGGGGATGTGAGGTTTATCTGCTACCATCTCTACGTCAGGGCACCAGAGCAGCCGTACGCACCGATGCGGAGGAGGAGCAGCAGTTACTCCCAGGCTCCAGCTGAGCTGGGATTGCTCTGTCCTCACTGGGGAGGGGAAGGGGGGCACACCCCAACCTCCAAACCTTCCCTGCAGTGGAGGGGTCCCAGGCTGGCAAAGCTGGGAGATGGAAAGAGTTATTCTTTCACCAGGCTCTAAGAAACACAGTACAGCCCTGGCAGCAGCTCGGGGCTCAGTATTTGCGACAGCTTTGTGGTTTAGGCTGACAGCAACAGATTTGGTTTATTTCTACAACGGGGCTCAATTCACCCTCGTGTCACACGTGCACACACATCCCCACTGCAACCCACAGCCCTTCAGGAGACCACAGCACGACCAGCATCTCCCAGGCCTGGGTACCCCATGGCACAGCCATGAGGAAAGCTTCCAAAACAAGTCAAACACCCGGTAAGAGGCTTATTTTGCCTTACAGGTGCACTCCTTGAGAAGAAGTAGTGCACAGGAATAGGAGTGAGGGCAAAAAATAACCTTTGGGCTTTATGCTACTCTCTCACTCCAGGCTCGTGTCCCACCACACCTGCTCCCGAAGCCATTCCCCTGGCTCACACATCTGTATTGCCTCATCCCTGTGCCAGGGCAGAGGGAATGCTGCATCCTTCCATCCCAACAGATGCTCCTGACAGCTCAACTGCATGCACCGAGCATCCTATCCTGGGGCTGTGGGACAGTGCTGTGCCAGGGGGACACTCAGGGCAGGTCAGGCACACCCCAAGCCCAAGTGACAGTCCACAGCCACACCTGGATCCACACCAGCTCCCAGGATTCGGCTGCCAACAGCCTCGCTGCAGCCCACTGACACGAAGCCGTGGAAGTGGTCCCTGAAGAGAGAACCAGCGCCTCGGCTGGGATGGAGCTACTCAGACAGCACGTCCCCACAGATCCCAGGGCTTTGCTCTACCCCCTTTCAGCACCACAAGCCAACTGCGCTCTGGTTTTCAGCAGCTCCATACCACCAGCCTTTGTGAGCCAGCCCATAAGCCCATTAATGCCAAGTGCCTTTAATTCCAAGGATTCCCATGCAAGCCTGACCTGACCATCCCGAAGGGATGCGGGAATGATGCTGACAGTACACAAAGGATCCACTATTTAGTATTCAAGCCAGGCATTGCAGTGACCATCCCTTGTGAGGGATCCTTGAGCCTCTCTACACTCCACCAGCACAGGTCACGATGCCCATAGACCCACCCAGGCAGCACCACGCTTTGAACCAGAGGGAAGACAGCACCAGCCAGGGTTCAGGCAGAAGAGAAGATGCCATACAAGTGCGGCACGCACCCTACACGTGGCAAGAGAGGAGGGGCTGGGGCCAAGCCAGCCTTGCTAGAACATGTGGGAAGAAAGAGCCCGAGCCATGTTACAGAACCAGGAGCCACAAATCCAGCTCTCCGGGGCACAGGCTGAAGGGATGGGGGCAACAGATGCTGGGAACAATCACGCCACAGCACAAATCCAATCCACGCAGCTCTGGCCCTGCTCAGCAGCAATACTACTAGCTAGCCAGGTTTCTCAAGGGCTGAGCTGGCAGCAGCATTACAACCACTTTGCTGTCTCTAGCAGTCTGCTGCCTTAGGTAGCTGCCCGACAGGGTGGAGCTAGCAAGGTATAGGCAATGCAGACAAATATTGACTTGCCTGTGGGCACAGAGAGCACTACCAGAGCCCTGAATGAAATCCCAGGGCCCCAAGTCCCAGCCCTCAGCTTTGCACTCCATCACCCATCAGCAAGCTCGTTTCGTAACTCACCCTGGCACCGCCCAGACGAAGCTGCCTCTTCCTAAACTTCGGCAGGCTTTGAAGCAGACACAAACACAGCTCACAACTCGCTCAGGAGACGGAGCCAGTGCAGGACGGCAGAGAGAGACCCATAAAACCCCACAAGCCAACCAAGCCCCCCTGAATCCTGCCCTTGCAGGCACCTGCATGAGGAAGATCTGGAGTTACTACACATTGAAGGGATGGTTGCGGAAACCTGCCCACGTCCGGTCCTGCACCAACACCAAACAAGCACTCCCTGCCCTGTAACCGATCCCGTTTCTCAGCTTGAAGTGACCGTCAGCTGTACGGCAGCTCCCCAGCCACCACCCTCCTCGGGGCTGTTCAAAGCACTGACTTCCAACACCAACATTACGCTTTTTTGGGCCGCTTTAAGGCCGCCTCAGAGAGGACAGACAAGTCTAAAGACACTCCCTCCCAAACCTTCAGAAAGTCCCCCTCTATCCTGCAGCACGGGGGGAAACACATGTGCAACCCATCAGCTGGCAAACAAGCAGGGAAAGGCCATCCACGGGACAGCTGTGTACCCCTCTCCAAGCTGCAACAGGAGGAGGAAACGAGCAGGGACGATGCCCTCAAGTCACACAGGCTGCTGCCACCCCCGAGAAAAAGAGGCTTTGAAATAGCTTCTTCAGGAGAAGCTGGGGGAGGCACCACCAACACACCAGATGTACCTAAGTACCTCTTTTTTTTCCCACCTCCCAGCCCACAGGGATATTTCAACCAAGTTTTAGAGCCCGGTCCCGCTTGAGCATCCCCTCTTCAGCATCTCCAGCACAGGTTACAGAGCCGGCTAAGCCAAGATGCCGTTAAGGCAGCAGGTTCCTTCCGCAGGCACCGAGGGCTCTTCCGCAAAGGAGGCACGGGGAGACCCAAAACAGCCCGCGGGGCCGGGTGGTCGGGGCTGGGGTCGGGCCAGGGGCCAGGGTCCGGGTCGGGAGCTGGTGGCGGGGGTCGGGGTCCGGGTCAGGGGTCCGGGTTGGGGGCCGGGGTCAGGGTCGGGGGCTCCGGGTTCGCAGCAGGTGCCTGCGCAGGGAACTCAGGCTGCAACTCCAGCACAGCCGCCCGGCTCCAGACGCCGCCCGGCCGCCGCGCTGCCCGCGGCAACACCGCCCCGCACCTCCCCTCGGCGCGGCGGCCACAGCCGGGCGAGCGCAGCCGCTCCGGCCCCGCGGCGGGGGAAGGGGGCAGGTCCGAACCGGTACGGAGCCGGTGCCGGAGGAGGCGGCGGCGGCCGGTAGCCGCGGGTTGCTCTAGCGTTGTCCGCCGCAGCCGCTCGCCGCGGGCTCAGCCCTTACCTGCGGGAGGTCATGGCTCCGCGGAGCTCCGCGCACCACAGCGACCCCGCTCCCGGCCCCGCGCCGACTGCCCGCACCGCCGCGCCCCGGCGGGGCGCCTGGGCCGCGGGACGGCGGGGAAACCCCTCCCTGTGACGTCAGGGAATCCCCGCCCTCCGCCCCGCCCCGCCCCGCCCCGCCCGGCCCGCCCGGCGGGGAAGCAGCGCGGTGCTGGTGCTGGTGCTGCCCCTGTCCCTGCCCCGCACCGGCAGCGGCTGGGGGGCCGGGGCTTTTTAGCCTTGAGGAAAGGAGGCTGAGGGGATCCCTCGTCGCTCTCTGCCACCGCCTGCAAGGCGTGTGCAGGGGTGTCCGGGTCGGTCTTTCGAGCGACAAGCCACAGGACGAGAGGGGATGGCTTGGAATCGCACCTGGGAGATGTAGGCGAGGTATCAGGAAGGATTTCTGTACCAAAAGGGCTGTCAGGCGTTGGCACAGGCTGCCCAGGGAGGTGGGGGGGTCCCCATCACTGGAGGGGTTTAAAAGGCCTGTGGATGGAGTCCTTAAGGACAGGATCTAGAGGTGGGCTGGGCAGGGTTAGGCTGGGGTTGGACTGATGATCTGAAGGGTCCCTTCCAACCCAGGGCACTCTGTGAGTCTGTGATTCTATGCTCCACACTCCTCACACCAAATCCTGTCAGCATGTGGGATTTCACACCAGCAGCAGTTTCAGGCGACACTTGGTGCCCAAACACCTTGGGAAATCTGGGTTTTGGTGTTGAATTCACCAAGATTCGGGGGCTGTGCTACCGAAGGAACAAAGTGAGCCACCAGACACCGAGCGCCTGGGTCTGGAGAGGCTCAGCTGTGTTATCCCCACACGCCCCCAGCTCAGGGGCTGCTTTGCAGCCAGGAGGGTGCAGTGTCCCCAGAGCTAGTTCCCTACTCCCATCCCAGCATCCATGGGGAGACAGGGATGGTGACACCCAAACCTTCCACTGGGGTAAGCTAGGGTCAGGTGTGCCATAGGGATGCTTTATACAAATAGAGCGTGGTTTGCCACCTGAGGTGTAAATTCAGAGGCCTTTAACAAATTCCTGTCAAATATATGTCCCTTCACATAAAAGACAGAAATTAACCCAAATAAATGCTCTGAATCTGGCACCTTTCATGAATGCTGGGTGAGAAAACAAAGCCAGCTGTCCAAGGGAGGGGAAAAGCCAGGATACAGCCAGCAAGCCACCCCCCCCAGTCTACCCGTAGTGGCAAAAATAGCAGTTTTATAACTATAATAAGACTCAGCGAATTCCATGTCTATTCGGGGAATACCCGGAGCGCTGGCAGCAGCAGCCAGCTCATTTCTCCGTGAGGAGGTCTGGCGGGCTGCATAGCTTCCCTGCGTGCCACTGGATTGCTCGCAGGGCAACAAGGACCACAGAGGCCAAATAGCAACCCTGATAGCCATGACCCCTGTCCCCTCCTTCCTCATCTGCGCTGCCATGGAGGCTCCCAGTTACTGGGCCCTTCTTCCCTAGCACTGAGGCTTCATTGTGAGAGACCAAATTGGCTTCTGTGTGTGTCTGTCTCATACAGGGAGGGGGAACAAGACCCTTTCTCAGGGTCAGGGAGGGACTTAGCTGCCTGGTTAAAGACAGCTCAAAAGGAAACCAGCTGGAACAGATCATAGAATCATAGACTGGTCTGGGTTGGAAGGGACCCCAAGGATCACAGAGCTCCAACCCCCTGCCACAGGCAGGGACACCAACCTCCAGGCCTGGAGCTACACAAGGTTGCCCAGGGCCCCATCCAACCTGGCCTTGAACACCCCCAGGGATGGGGCAACCACCCCCTCTCTGGGCAGCCTGTTCCAGCACCTTACCACTCTATAGAGGTGTGTGTGTCCCCCCCTTGTAATATACTGGTTTCTAACTGTGCAACTGGGATGCAGGTAACTGGTACAAATTGTCCCCTCCTGCAAGATCTTAGCCCTCCCATCTCCTGCCCAGTGGAATGCTTTGGGCCCATGGAAACACCCAGCAGAGACATCCAAGCTACAGCCTGGGAGCTCTCTGCAGCCCATTGTGTTGGTGCTCGGATGGTGCCCATCCCAGAGGTGACCCACTGCAATGGAAACGCACCATGACCATGGCAGAGATGCTACAGATGTCCGTGTGACCCCCACCTGCTCTCTCAGCTGGCTGCTGAGGCTTCAACAGTGTCCAGGATTTACCATTATGCTACTCCTCCCCCCAAAAAAGGACAGGTTTTTCTAGCACCTCTTCTGCCCTGTGCCCCAGGAATGGGGGAGCAGCCAGGTTCCTGTGTGCCCAGCATTGCTGGCCCACAGAGCAGGGGCCAGCACCCAACTCAGGAGCTCTGGAGTCTGCCCCAGCCCTGAGGCATTTCCTGCTGCAGTCGAGAAGGGTGTATTTTTAGCTCTAATCTGTATGTTCCCCTGGGAATATCTACAGGGGTGGGAGAGCGTGTGGAAATGCCACATGCTAATAGGCAGGACAATACTGGCAGCACGCTCAGGAGTGAAGTGAGAATGCTCCTGGGGAGGCATCATGATTGTCTTGCAGTTACAGAGCGTGTGGCTGGACTGGAGAATTCCCAGGGCTCGGAGCAGAAGGTCCCATTCCAGCTGTGTCAGCCATCCAGAGGAGCACCCCGTGCTACTCAAAGCCACTTACAATGTCCTCCTGAGCTGCTCGTTGCCATAAGCACAGGTTCACATGCTTGGTCTTCCATCTGCAAGCTGGAAGGGATAGCTAGGTACCCCAGAGGCTACGGGTGACAGAGCAAGCTGAGGATGGGTAGGGTCATCCAACCTTAATGGACCATTTCTTCTTGATGATACTGCCCTATTGCCTTTGCTCCAGCTCATCTTTGCTTTTTGGTGTGCTCCTGGGAGCACGGAGCAGGCTGCTCTTGGAGCAAGGTCTGCCAGCAAGCGTGGCCAGGCCATTCCCCTGAGTCATGCTTGTTGCCTGCCCAAGCGTGCCCCCAGTGTGGCTCCTGTCCTTTCCTTCCTCTTTCCCCTCACAATGGGTTTTTCCAGCCCGTAGTTAAAAAAAAAACCAACAAACCCCAAACCCATCCAGCTGCCAGTGCTCAGCTTTTCCTTCTGGCCAAGACAACGAGAGCATTTTCTCCTCCTGCTTTGCAGCAAGCTGGCAAGACGCCGGTGAAAGAGGCACTGACTTTGCAAGTCCATGCCTGCTGTGGCATAATAAGGTCATTGTGGAGAAGATGCTGCACCAGGAGGCTGATCCTGAGCAAAACATGGCCCCAGTTGTGAGTTGTGCAACCCCTGTGGCTGTTCAGACACTGGCCTCATTGTTCCCCATTGCGTCTCCGGAGTCCCATTGTCCATTGAGAAGTGGGTTCCCACTGAGCTGGTGCAGATACCAATCAAACAGGGATAGTGGAATGACCCCTTTGCTAAATTAGCTGCCTCCCAAATGGCAGGGATTCCAGTTTCTCACTTCACACTGCCTGGACGAACATGAGCTCTTGATGTACAAAATCCTCCACCTTCCATGCTCTTCTCTTGCGGAAGGATGAAGCTGCAGAGACCAGGCAGCGAGGGCTCTGGCCAGGTGGAACAGCCCCTTTAAGAAGATCTGTTCAGAGCAGGGACTTAAACACCGGCACATCTCAAACCTCATCCCACCTTCCGTGGTAAAAACCAGGGAGAACCACTGCCATCAGTGAGAAGCAGACCTAAGAAGGGCTGATAAAAGCATGCACGGCAAGAAGGAAAAGCTAGCGGGTGCTAGAGTAGGTGAAACCATTGAGAGCACACTCAGATGGCCACAGAGAAGGGGGAGTAAAGACACATGGGAGTCTTCCTCCCGCACACAGGACCACAGAACCATAGGGGTTGGAAGGGACCTCCAGCAACCATTGAGCCCAACCCCCCTGCCAAGGCAGGGTCCCTAGGACAGGTCACACAGGTAGCGTCCAGACAGCGCTTGAATATCCCCAAGGAGCAAAGGAGACTCCAAACCCCCCCTGGGCAGCCTGTCCCAGTGCTCTGTCCACACGCTGGGTGGATTTGATTTATGTTGGCATCTATACCATCACTTAAGAAGACACAGCAGGTACCTGCATAAACCACTCTGGCTCTAAGGGAGGAGGAGAGTGAGATACCAGTTGTACTACACACAGCATCCAACCAGGAGACAGACCTACACCAGCGAGCAAGCGTGAGGCAGGCAGTACAGAAAGAAGGGAAAAAGCAACAGGCCCCTTAAAAACGTATTTAATACTTTTCAAACTTTATTTTATGGTGATTGACGAAAGACACAAGTTAGTAATGGTTATATCATGCTCCTCTACTGTGCATTGCCCTTCAAAATTCATACAGCAGTTCACAACGGTCATTAATTTACCCTATAAATGAAGCCACGTGGACATCTTTAAAAAAAAAAAACAACAGAAAAACAAAAAAACAACCAAAAACCAGGAAAAAAAAAATAACCCCAAACCTCAGAGTTGGTTTTTTTTGTACATACATGTTACAAATGCTATTAAAAATAAAGCCGAAGTTAAGTGCACAGCCCCTAGGGAGCACTGCTGAATCTGACCTTGGTTCAAGATGCTTGACAACGAGGACACAAGGTCCTGTTTTAAGGCATTTCCAAGCCCCAGCAAAAGCAGACAGAGTTTTTGTTGGTTTTTTCCCCTTCCCCCCACCCCCACCCCTTGCAGTGACCCTGGCTTCATATTTCAGTGGCATCCTAGAAAAATTAGCAGCTTCCTCTGTACGTGCCCCTCTCCCCTGTGCATCAGCACAGCCGGCTCTCCTCAGCCTCCACCAACGTGGTTGTGTCTCCCAAGCCAAAACTCACGAGGGTCTCCCTCTTCCCTCCCAATCCCACCCCATCCTGCAGTCCTAGTTAGCCCCACCCCATCTAGATACACCTCACCATCAAAACACAGCAGTCCATCCCTTTCACAACAGGCACAGCACTGCCTACCAGGAACCACGGTTTATATACAGGACCCACTCAAAACGTGGTACTGCCGCATCCACAGCCGCACACACGCACAGCCCGGAGGCTCCGTCCCACGGGGGGTACAACCATCACCCCCTCAGCCCCCCATGAAGTATTTAACCACTGGATTCTTAGTGGAACGGCAATAGATTAGGCATAGATTTGGTGGGGAGGTGGTGGGGGGGTTTGAGACCATTTTTTAGCTAAAAATAAAGAAGAAAAAAGAAGCCCGAGCGTTTTCACACGACATTCTTCCCTTTTGTTCCATCTGTGTGCAGAGCTCACCCTGAGAAAGGGAATTTGACTTCTCATGGCTTGAAATTTAGTGCCAAGGAATGATTTAAGGGTGCTGTGCTACTCTGCAGTGTACATTTACAAGGGGTGTGCTAAAAGTTAATAGTAAAACTGCAAAATGATGGCACCCCAGCTACATCAATTAACACTTGATACCTGGCATCCTTCAGATTAATTCTGCACGCTCTGTAAAGTGGGTTTTACACAGAGCAGCGCAGGTGGGAAAGGGACACTGGTGTGTCCCAGTGGTAGAAAGGGATGTGGATGCTACACAGCATCAGTAAATTCTTCCCATGGAGAAGGAACCTGAATGGAGAGGGTCATTTCTGTCACAGGGGGTTGTTCCCCTGCTTAGAGGAGAGTCAGCATTCGCATCCCAAGGTGTGCTGCTGGACAGACACTCACACACACCCCCCACACACACATATTCATTCACAACCACACACACTGGCTTTGGAACTGGCACTGCAGTGTTTGCCTCCAAGATCTGCCATGGAGGAAGGAATGACTTCAAAGCCTCCTCTAGCACACTACTGCCTTGACAGCTACCTCGCCCCCCAACTCCCTTTTCCACTGAAGCTCCTGCTGCTGGGCTGGCAGGATCCAGAGGAGCTTTGATCACGGCGTGGAAGACCCTGCAATGCCCTGGAAGACACTGGGCATTGCAAAAACTTGAAGTCAAAGGTAAAACTCCAACAGCTCTTCATGGGAGAGGCTCTAGTACCAGCTCTGCAGAGATTCACAGCTGGCCAGCTGCAAGCATCCTCATGGTAGACAGAAGGCGAGTCACGCCTGGAGGCTGGAAAACGGACGTGGGGCACAGAACGACACATCCAACAGAATATATATATATTATTAATTATTTTAAAGTGGAAAGGGACCCAGTCCCCATGCCCTCGCAGCCTGTTTGACAGCACTGGAAGAGGGAGAGCACTTCCATGCTGCAAGTTGTCGCTGGTGCTCGGGAGGGCAACGCTTGGTTACACAGAAGCTCTTGGGAAGAGCAGCCAGGGCAAGCAGGCGGTTAGGACATGTCTGGATAAACACAAACCATGGAAATGAAGTTTCACAGCTGCTTCTGCACACGTCCAAGAGGAGGAGGAGGAGGAGGAGAGCCAACAGAGAAATCAACGCTTCCCTCCTCCCCAGCACCTCTCAGTCCAGCAAACAGTCATAAGACAACCAAAGAGCAATGCTTTCCTGCCTGCTCAGAGCAGACCTTGGTCTCTCTTCCAGTGCATGGCATCCCTGATTTTAACAGAGCATAAAGGAGAAAAGCACTTTAGATCCTTACACACATAAATTATAGTGAGAGGAAAGGGGGGGGAAGAGGGAAAAGGGTGAACACGGGGCCAGGAGGAGGCTCGGCCTGGCCAGGCCCCGAAGCAGGCCGGCAATTCCCGCTTCTCTCCGGCGGCCGCTTCCCTGCTCAGCCCACGCTGCTGAAGGGACTTTGGGGTCAGGCCCGAGATGGGAAGGTGGTGAATCCACAAAAGGCATCCCACCAGCACCAGCATCCTTCCCCCCCCCCCCGGCCCCGCCGATGTCAACGACAACCCAAGAACACAAGGAAGGAGGGGGAAAAAAAGTAGAACCCAAAACAAACAAGAAGCTTCAAGTATGAGTAACATTTACAACGCAGGTGCAGTGGGGAAAGTTCTTCTGTCACTTCTTGGAGACTTGGTTCAAGGTTTGTTCTTTGTTGCTGCTTGTTTGAGTAGAGTCTGACTGACCTGGATAGACTGCAACTGAACAAATAACCCAAAAGAAAAAGGTGGTTCCTCCCCTCCCGTCCCCCCCTCCCCATCCCCCCCCCCCCAAAATATAAAAAGCAATAAGTTTACAAAAATAGAAAATAATTACAGCAATAGGCAGGAGGGAGGGAAGGAGAAGGAAGGGTCCCTGGGGGGTCTATTTGGCTGAGCACTGTAATATCGTGGGGTTGTTTAAAGCGTCCTCCACCAGATGCAGTTCTTGGCGGTCGACAATCACGTCCCTTATGCAGCCGACAAAGCCAGTGCTGTAGGCCTTGGGCAGCTTGTGAGCCACGCTCAGCTTCTCCATCCCCCCTGCAAGAGACGGGGCAGAAGGTCAGGAGAGAGGACAAAGGACACGCTGCCGTGCGAGCCAGCAGTGTCGCACGCTCATGCACGCTCACACGGTGCAGGCACTGCTGGGAATGCTGCCCTCAACAGTGGGGGGAAAACCCCTCTTTCCTGGCCATTATTTATTTTTGTATAAATTATTTGTAAGTTTTGTGTTTGTTCGTGAGAAATTGGCCAGTTGGGACCAATGCAGACGGGTTTCCTGAGGACACCTGAAACAGCAGCTTGTGTTCTAAACCACCGATCCAACTTAAAATATTCTCTTTCCTTGGAGGTTGGTCCCAAATTCAGAATGAATTTTGAGGGTTTTATTTCTATTTCTGAAATATGAACCATGGCTCAGTTCCAGCCCTGAAATGACAAAGGGCTGATTGCACACAAAAGCTTTTAGAGGAGCCAGAAGGGTGGGATGAGATATTAGGGGGAAGTTCTTTACAGAGAGTGGTGAGGTGCTGGAAAGGGCTGCCCAGAGAGGGGTTGGGTGCCCTGTCCCTGGGGGTGTTCAAGGCCAGGTTGGCTGGGGCCCTGGGCAACCTTGTGTAGCTCCAGGCCTGGAGGTTGGTGTCCCTGCCTGTGGCAGGGGGTTGGAGCTCTGTGATCCTTGGGGTCCCTTCCAACCCAGACCAGTCTGGGATTCTATGAAAGCCACTTGGGAGGCAAAGGTGTCCCACTGAGACAAGTGAGGGAGCACTGATGAACCATGTGCCGCTCTGAGCCCTTCAGCAAGGGTGCAGAGGAGGTTCACCCTTCCCACACCGACTTACCCAGCCACAGGGCCCCATCTGTATCGAGCTGTGTTGCACCAAGAGGAGAAGAGCCAGCAATGGGGGCTTCGTTCCCAACTTGAAGGGAGCCTTCTCTCTGCACCCTGCTCCCAGAGGGAGGGAAGAAGCAACAGAAGATGATTAGTAACCTCAGAAGAAAACCCCAGAGCTGCCCTCTGTGCTAAACCCACCTGCTGGGCACTGCAGCCTGGAGAGGAGAGGGAGCAAAGCTCTTCCCTGCCCACGTAGCAGCTCTTGGTGCAAAGCCTCCATGGGAATACCACACAGCCAGGGGGAGTGAGTGATCCCCTCCAGCATCCCCCACGCATCCCCCCCCCAGCCCTGCCACCGGTCCCCCGCCAGCGGCCACAGCTTCCTCCAGCCCCGTGAGCAGAAATCCCCGGCATGCCAGCCGCATGATCCGCTCGCCACTCCCACCACCACCAGAAATAAAGAGGCACAGCTCGGGCTCAGCACCGAACAGAATGTAAAACCCTCAGCCAGCTAAAATAAAAGGCCTGGACCTTTCGGACCCGCCTGGACATTCCCCGGCGTGTCGCAACACGCGCCCTTCCCACGCAGCGCGGCCCACGTGCCTCTTCCTCTATTATTATCCAAGAAGAGGAGTGACCCTTGGGCATCACAGGGCACGGAGCCACGACGCAGCCTCCCCCGGCTCACAGCCTGCCCACCCCAGAGCAGTCACCATGACCCCGCTCTCCCCTCCCCTTCCCCTCCTTCCCCTCCTCACCGGTAAGCTTTGATGTGAATCCACTGGTTGGTGTTGACTGGGACTGTGGAGCGTAGGACGACGGGCTTGGAGCCCAGGTCGTAAGTCATTTGTACGAAGCCATCCACTATGGCAAGGGCGATGTAGTCCGATCGCTCCAGCCCTTTCCCACTCCACAGGATCAGCCCCTGGGTGGCTTCTGTTTTGATGCTTAGTTCAAAGTGGTTGGACTGCAAAGCCTTCTCGCTGCACGGGGAGACGGAGGCAGGGGAGAAGCCAGAGCAGAGTTAAAGACATGGCAAGAATAGCAACAGGCAGGCAGTGGGCTCCTCGGAGCAGCTGTCTGCTCCCAGCCAACTGGCTCACCTGCTGAGGACAACCCTCAACCTGCCTTGGGCATCAGGCTGTGGATGGGGTCTCAGTCCCTGCCCGCTGCACCCAAGGGCTTGTGGCCTCTCTGATATCCCAGCCCGCTCAGGTGGCCTGGTGTGTGGTGTGGGGAGCAGCTGGAAAGCTCTGACCCAGGCCACAGGATCAAGGGAATGGCCCTCTGGAGCTCTCTAACTCAGCTCCCACTCAAGGGTGAGATGAGGCTCTGCCCACCTGAGCTTGGGAACACCAAGGATGGAGCTTCCCCATCCTCCTGATGACCTGAGTGGGGGCTGCCCAGTTCTCCTGGGGATGAAGTGCTTTCACCAACACACAGCTTGAACCTCCAAAGACCCAGCCTGGGGCTGCCACCCCTTGCTTCTGCCCTCCATGGAGCACCAGATTCAGCCACATCAACCCTTGCAAGCTGTGACACACAGGTCTTGGCCGTGCCTCCCCTCATGTGGGTGCTGGAGGAAGAGGCCTGTTACACAGGCTGATGACCGATACCGGGCTGGACCAGATCTGGCCTGCAGAAGGGTTTTCTCCTAAAACAAAGGCAGCTCAGCTCTGTGGAGAGGTCAGAACAAAGAGGGCTCTGCTGGCCAGAGGGGAGGGCTGGAGGCAGCTGCTGTGCTGGGGTCAACACTGTTTCACCATCCTGATGGCAGGCAGGTGAGGTGTGAGAGCTGGGGTGCCTGGGGACGACCGCTCCCCATGCCAGCACCACACAACCATCACCCTTGGAGGCAACTGCTCTGCTGCCTCTGCTTCATCACAGCCCATCGGGAATCTGAGGCTGGGGACTGTGTGGGGATGGGCACCCTGCAGTTTGAAGGGGATGGAGATGGCCCACAGAGGCAGAAAGGCTCCCTTCTCCTAGGCAAAGTGTCTTTTCCCCAAGGGAGGAATGAAGGAAGGACGAGATTTTCCCCACACTGGCATCCCCATCATTGCTCAGGCCCTTCTGGAACAGGCACAAGGCTCTTGGGAGCAGGTGACGTTGCTGTAGGGAGGCACCACCCACTCTCCTGGGATGCTCTGGGACACACACTGCTGACACTTGTGCACACACAGAGTAGACAACACGGGCAACACAGACAGCTTTTTATTCCCAAGGGACACTGTGCCCAAAGGGCTGGACGTAGGTTCTGCATGAAGCCCACTGCACCATCAAGGTAACCCAGCCTCTCCTCTCCCTTGGAGCTGTCTAGGTGCCCAGGAACAAGGGCCAGAGCTGGAGCTGCTGCTCCTATGCTGGAGGGACAGGGCTTCCTTGGTGTTTACTCATCATCTGCAGAGCTGTATCCCTTACAAACAAAAAGCCAGGGGTAGGGACACACAGAACACTCAGAGAGACAAACATGCTGAGGCAGCAACAGCAGAGCACGAGACACGAGAGCGGAAAGCCTGGCACAGACTCACCTGGGCTCCAGGGGATAGTCCAGCGCTTCGGGACTTAGATGCAGGAAGAAAGGGGAGCATGCCATAAGCGTGGGACAGCAGAGACCCTGCCCCCCCTCCCTGCTCAGGGACAGGGATCAGCCCCGCTCAACAGCAGCAGCTCCTCACCCTGCACAACACCTAAGCTGAGAGAACCGCCCGGCAGGAGCAGGGAGCCTCAGCCTGTGGGGTTGAGCTTCCTCAAGCCAGGGGGACGTGGCTGCGAGTTGTTGCTGAGCCAGGGCGAGCGTAACAGCACCAGACACACACGGCCCCTTCCCTGTGAGCCTCTCCTGGGTCAGGGCTCTGGTGGTCAGTGATGACCCTGGTGAGATGTGCATCCGGGACAGGGCAGAGGGTGGCACTGTTGGGGGAAGGGGGCTTTTGGTCCACGCACAAGGACCCTTTTTCAAGGGCAGACCGAAGGGCAGGTCTGTCTCAGGCTGGTCCTTTGGGGTGCCACAAAACGGGCTCCCATCTAGGCAGAGAGCTGGAATGGCACGTACACACCAGGCCTCCAAGTCAGCCATGGGGCCCTTGGGCAGCGGGGCGTGCATGGAGAAGGGGAAACCCAGGGCTACAGCTGTCCTGCTGGCACTGCCTGCAAGTGTGGGGGGCTACGGGCCCGGCTGATTACAGTCAGCTCTAATTAGATGTGTATCTAAACACGTATCACAGCATCACAAGGTTGGAAAAGACCTTTAAGATCATTGAGTCCAACCATTCCTGTCCTGTGCTAAACCAGATCTCTCAGCACCTCATCTCCCCTCTGTTAAACACACCCAGGGAGTGACTCAGCCCCTCCCTGGGCAGCCTGTGCCACAGCCCCACAGCTCTGCCAGGGAAGAACTTTCCCCTCACATCGGCTCTGACCCTGCCCTGGCACAGCTTGAGCCCATTGCCCCTTGTCCCATCTCCTGTCCCCTGGCTGAAGAGACCATCGCCCACCTCTCTGCACCCTCCTGGCAGGTGAACACCCCCAGCTCCTCAGCCACTCCTCAGAGGATTTGCCCTCCAGCCCCTTCCCCAGCCTGGTTGCCCTTTATACATTAAAAAAAGAAGGGATGGGCATGCCATGGCCTGCAGAGCCCAGCAGCAGCTGGGGCAGCGTTAGTCCTGCCCAAGGCACACCCTGGTGTCTGCCTGGAGGCAGAAGAAACTACTTTTTATGGGCAGCCCCATGGGTCCCTTGGCCCTGGCAAGGCTTGTGGCTACTGCTGCCAAATCCCTGCAGAGTGGTCTGGGCAGGAGCACTAAGCTGCCGTGTGGGATGGGGCACACACACAGCCAAAATAGGCTGGTTTGGAAGGAGAGGAGGCTGGGAATGGCGACCTCCAGTTTGCAGAGTGCTGGGAGAGGCAGCGGATCTCCGCTCATCAGTGGGGATGTGGCTCGTGCCTGGGCAGAGAGGGACAGATGGGCTCTCCACTGATCGGCACTGCAGGGCACTGTCTAGCTTAGGAGGATGCTTGGCTCCTCTAAACCCCTTCCCAAAACACCAGAGCACCTCTCAAACCTCCAGGAGCGTGCTGACATGCACACATGCACACAGCTCAGCCTCCCGGCCTCTGCGGGACCCCCGGCTTGCAGAAAATGAGGTGAAATGGGCGTATGACAGGCAGGAGTCACCCAAACTCTCCCCCACACAGTGGGGAATACAGCTGCACAGGACCACAGCATCACCGAATCCCCTGGGTTGGAAGAGACCCTTCAGATCATCAGTCCAACCCCAGCCTAACCCTGCCCAGCCCACCTCTAGATCCCGTCCTTAAGGACTCCATCCACAGGCCTTTTAAACCCCTCCAGGGATGGGGACCCCCCCACCTCCCTGGGCAGCCTGTGCCAACGCCTGACAACCGTTTTATTGTTCCTGAACTTGAACCAGTGTTTCTCTCCCACTCCTGCTGCTCAGCAAGACAGACAGACAGCAAACCAACAGCCATCAAGCTGGCAAAGAAGCCCTTCTCACCATCTGCCTGCCCAGAGCCTTATCCTGCCACCCTGTAGCCTCCTTGCTATGGCAACAACACCACGTTCACGCTGGGAATTGCAGGGCAGGATGAGCACAGCACCCCTTCCTCCCATTGCTGATGGAAGAGGCAGGTCCCAGGAGCTTTCTTCCTCTATATTCACCCACTCAAGCTATGGCTAAATTGCAGCCTGTTGCCAGAACCAGGTCTGGCTGCAGCAGAGCCGGGCAGCTTAACTCCTGCTACGTCTGAGTGGCATTTGAGCCCCTGCCAGAGCTGCAGGTCAGTAGCTGCGTCCTCCTCCCCCTGAAACGGGAGCTCTGGGAAGGTGCCCATAGTCCTCCTCCTCCTCCCACAGCTGCCCTACGCTCCCCTGTGGGTGGGCTGGGGGTCAGGGTGACAATGGGAGACGTGGTGGAGGGCAGATGGGTGCAGGGAGGACTGTACTTACGCGGGGATCTCATTGGTCAGGTGGCTTGAAAACAAAGAAACAAGGACACTGAGAAGGGACAGACAGACAGAGACCGACAAACAACAGCTCAACACAGACAGGCTCCCCAGGGGGGGTGTCAGGGCAGCAGGGAACGGGAGGGTGTAAGAGGCAGATGGACAGAGCCTAACCCAGCACCCTGTCCCGGTGCCACGGAACTGGGAATTAACCATGGGGGGTAGGAGCACAGTGCTGAGGGAGGGTCCTGAGGCAGACTGCAGTGATCAGGAGGCTCCTGCTGGAGAAATACCCATTCCAGAGGCTGAGGAGGAGCTGTCAGCACACTGGGCTCTGCTTCTCTTGAGACAGAAGCTTTTGGGGACCAGTGCAGCCACAGAGACCACTGGGTCCAAACATGTACCCCCCCACGCCCATGGGGTCAGGGTTGAGCAGATGCTGGAGAGGACTAACCAGGTCCTGCAGCAGTGACAGCCTGTCCTTGCTGGCAGAACCAACCCTTGCCACACAAGCAGCCAGGGAGACAAAGGAGCTGGCAGACAGGCACCAGTTAAACCACAGGCACAGCTCACCCAGCCCACCACCAGCTCCCGAGCACATGGGCAGGGGACAGGCCACGCTAACCATCCACATGGTTTCACCCCTCTGAGCACTGCACGAGGACCCCTTCAACTCCAGCTCTTCCTCCTGCCCACCAGCCCTAACTCTGTTTTGACCTTGGTTCAGCTCAGCAGCCAAGTTACCTCTTTGTCACGGCATTGTGGTACTCCATGTATGTCCTACCATCAAAAGCGATGGCCTCAGCATCTCCAGCAGCCTTCTCAATGATCACTGGGGGTGGGAAAAAGAAGAGCTGTCAGGCAACATAGCATGGGCTGTCTGTCCTTGGAGACCAGGAGAATCCCCCTTTACACTCAGCATTCAGAACAGGACCAAGGCATGCAGAAACCTCCTATGCCCTGGGGCATGTCAGCACTGTGGTGCTCTAAGCAAGGCCCCTGAAAGGTCTGCTGTGGCTTCAGAGCCTGTCAGTTCGGACAATCTCCCTCTTCTGCAGCCAACTGTCATGAAATCTGCAGCCTTGTTATTTTCCTGGCTGAAGCTGGGGAGGAACTTGGGCTTGGTGATGGCCCAAGGGCTAATTTCAAGAGGCAGCAGGAAAGAAACCCCGCTCTGGGGACAGCTGGGCAGCGCTCTGGCTCTCCAGGTGAATCTGCTACGGCACCTGCCCCAAGGTGCTTCAAGGGAGCACAGCAAGAGAAGACAGGGTCAGAGTGCAGTGACAGGAGGTGACAGGGCTGGCTGACCTACCCAGGGGCAGCAGCATTTGCTGTGCAATGCCCACAGTGGCCTATCCCTGATGTCAGAGCAGTGCCAGCCTGCGAACGCCACAGCTTGTCCCCTGGATCCCTCCCAGCAGCTACAAGGATGAGACCCCAGGCTGTGCGCTGTCCCACCGCCACCAGCGAACCAGCAGACGCAGCTTCACTGCCACGTCCAGCTAGTGGGCAGGGGTCCCTGGCCAGCCCTGCCCTGGCAGCCTCACCTTTCTCACAGTGCGCCCCGGAGAAGCCCCTCTGGCAGGTACACTCGTAGCTCTCCAGGCGGGGGCTGCAGGTGCCCCCGTTCTGGCAGGGATTGGGTTTCTGGGTACAGGGGTGGCCTCGGAAGGTGGAGATCTCGATGGCACTGCGGATGTTCTCCTCTTTCAGCACGGGCATCCCCTTGACAGAGATCTGGCAGGTGCAAGCAAGAGGAAGCACAAGAGTCAGACATCACTGTGGGGCTGGCAGGGGGACAGGGGCCAGCAGCCTCGAGGGAAGGGGGAGATGGGGATCCAGCCCCAAAAGCCCCATGTGTTCCTCTGATGCCCCCCCTGCCTCCCCTTCCACCACCCACTGCAGCAGTGTTCCTTTTGGTGAGGACGGTTCCATGTGCCAGGGCACCCCACTCCCAGGCTGGTCCTCGCTCTCCTCCAGTGGTGCCAGCGCAGATGCCACATCTCCCAGCCCAGGCTCCCATCCTGGGCTGCCCAGCATGGCCTTACCCTCTGCACAGCTCCATCGAAGCTGGTGGAGATGGCGGCTGCTCGAGCCAGCTTGCTGAAATCAGGGGCTCCCCCAACATAAAAAGGCTCCTTCAGGTTCAGGAAGGTGTGAGGCACCTGGGGAGGTGAGATGGAGGAGATGTCAGGCTACCCCTAAGCTGCAAGCTGGGCATTTGGCCCAACTCCACAAGGATTTAAGGAGCGTGGTGGGGCTGTGGGAAGGCTCCCACACACAGCCAGGAGCCAGGCTAGTGGGAAAGGGAGTAAAACCCACCTGGCCCCTGCTCCCCACCTTCCTCCCTCAAGCCACGGGTGTGTCCTGGAGCAGGGATGGTGGGGGGGGTACCACTAGCCACCTCTGCGGAAGCTGGAGCAGGAGACCCCCTCAGAAAGCATCCCAAGAGCCTGGCACGGCCACTGCCACAGCTGAGAGAGCAGGACAGCCCGTCCCTGGGGCAGGCTGGGCTCAGCATCCCGCTCAGGACAGGGTCCCCAACTTCTCCTCAGCTCCTGTTGCTGCTGGGTCACCAGCCTCTGCCCCACCGCCCTCTGCCCCCAGGACCTGCAGCACTGCCAGGCTGAGCCAGGGCAGCACAGGGAGCAGAGGAGCTCTGGCACCAAACCAGGCCTCCAGCGTGCCCTCCTCATGCCAACCTGTGATGTCTTGCCACCAGCACACACACAAGGAAAGGATCTTCCTGCGAGTTTAGTTTCTGGGGAGGTGCTGGTCCATCCCCCTCAGGCATGGAGCCCTTTGGCTCTGTGCAGCCCCCAACCCCCCCCCCCCCCCCCAAACAGGGGGCCTCAGTCTCGCCATGGCTAACGTGTAAACCCAGACTCATCCCAGAGGGATTCAGCTCAGGTTCATCCAGCTGCTACAGCCCCCCTACAGCAAAAGGCTAGAGAATCACACAGTCACAGGGTTGGAAAAGACCTTTAAGACCATTGAGTCCAACTGTTCCTGTCCTGTGCTAAACCAGACCCCTGAGCACCTCATCTCCCCTCTGTTAAACACACCCAGGGATGGGGACTCAGCCCCTCCCTGGGCAGCCTGTGCCACAGCCCCACAACTCTGCCAGGGAAGAACTTTCCCCTCCCATCTGCTCTGACCCTGCCCTGGGGCAGCTTGAGCCCATTGCCCCTTGTCCCATCTCCTGTCCCCTGGCTGCAGAGACCATCGCCCACCTCTCTGCACCCTCCTGGCAGGGCAGGGGAGGTGGGGAGAAGGTCTCCCCTCAGCCTCCTCTTCTCCAGGCTCAACACCCCCAGCTCCCTCAGCTGCTCCTCAGAGGATTTACCCTCCAGCCCCTTCCCCAGCCTGGCTGCCCTTCTCTGGGGCAGCTTCTCCTGCATTTCATGTGGCTGGGAGCCTGGAGGAGGAAGACCTCCCCCTCCTCACTATCACCCTGCGGTTCCAACTGCCCAGCACGGGAAGTCCTGGGGAGAATCCTCAGCCACACAGTTCGCTGGGCACATGCAGGAGTGATGTGTCCCCCTCCGTGCACCTGGGATGGACCCAGAGGCACGGCAGTGAGGCAGAGATGCAGTTATATGAATCACTAGCTAATGCTCTGTGGAGTTAACAGGAGAAACGTGACCGGATTAATTGAAATGTCTCTGACAACAGAAATAAATAATTAACTAACGAATGTAGCAGCTGGCTGGGAATTAATGACGGAAGAAGAAACGAGTGTGTCTAATCTACAGAGATCCTAAAGCTGCTGGGTCGGATGGGAAGGGGTGTGGGTGAGACAGGGAGATGCTGGGAACTGGTGGAGAACGAGAGAGACCAACGTGCCGATGGCAGATGAGATGGAGGTGTGGTGGGTCATACTTATCTTTACCTTACGGGATTTCTGGGATCCAGACAGCAGGGGAGGGAAAAATACAAGTGAAAATCAAAGGGAGAGAGAAAGAGAGAGAGAGAAAAGGGAGATCAGTGGGTAACATCGTAACATGCAGGGCTGCAAGACCATCGCTGCAACCGGTGCCCAGGACAGCCAGGGCAGGGGAAGGGGGCTGCCAGAGGCACTGCTGCCAACCAGGGGCAACCTCTGCTTGGAGAGAAGCTGGAAAAGACGAGAGGGAAGGGAGGAAGAGATCCCTTCTCTTTTGCAGGAATGCTGCATCATCTTGACTGTGTTTCTACGTGGAGCTTAATGATGAGTTCAGCAGCAGCTGGGGCTTTTCCTGTGCTATCAGCTGGAAAGGCAGATGAAAGGAAGCCCTGGGGAACTGCTGCTTGGAGTGTGGAGGGGACAGGACATGGGAGAAGTCAAGGTGGTGAGGTGCCAGCTTGGAAACCAAGCAGAGAAGGCACTAAGGGAGTCAGCACCGACAGTGTAACTGGGCTTTTACTGCTGCTCCGTGATGTCCCCCTGGCTGAGCTCCCTGCAGACCAGCACTGTGGAGGCTCCTGAGCCCAGCACCCTGTGCACAGGCTGAGACCCATATGGGTGCCTTGGGTACCTGCCCCAGTACAGGGGCACTTGAGGACCTGCAAAAACAAAGGGGTGGGGTGTGTGCATGGGTGGGGGGGGAATCAAACACATCCCCAGGTATCAGGGTACATGTGTCACTGACAAAGGGGCTGCAGCTCTGCATGGTTGGGGACAAGAAGGGAGGAAGAGCTGAAGAGGAGTGTGGTCACCATCCTACAGCAGCAGGGCCAGGCTGAAGCAGCAGAGAGGGACAGGCAAGCTCTGCCCTGCAGCATCTTCTCCCCACATGCCCGCTCCCCCTCCACCCTTAAAGCCACACATCACAGGGATTAAAAAGCCCACGAGCCTGGGAACTAACTTCTCAGCTCATTCCACACAGGAGAGGAGCAGGGTGGAAGCTCAGGGAGCTCTGCTTGGCCCATCAACGTACCGGTGACTCTCCCATCACCCTCTCGCCGTTGTTGATCCTCATCACCCCTTTGCGTCCGTTCCTCTCCAACACGACGCTTATCCAGGTGTTGAGGGGAACTGGCTCTTTGCTCCTGGTGACAAGAAGGGAGGAGAAGGCACCTGGGTGAGAGCTCTGCCATCACCACCCACAAAAGCACTGCAGCAAACCTCGCTTCACCAGCTTGGGCTGCCCAGGACACGGCAGCTTGAGCAGCTAGGGCTATCCCAGCCCAGCATCAGGCTCAGAAAGAGCCTGCACAGCTGACCCAGAGCTGTTACAGCAAAGAGCTGAGGCCAGTACGCAGCCTGCTCCCCTCCTGGCTTCCTTATGGTTTGCCAGGGAGGGGAGCTCAAAGCCAGTGCTAGAGGCTGAAAGCCACCACGTCCCCCTCCTGCCTCTGCTGCTGCCACCACCCCCCCAACGACCAGGTCTCCAGCCAGCAGCTCACCCTACCTCAGCACAGCCGCCCCTTTGCCCAGGTCGTATCTATACTCCAGGTAGCCATCGTGCAGGGCCAGAGAGACAAAGTCCCCTTTGCCATCTGTCTTCTGCCCGTTGTAGAAGATCATACCGCTGGGGTTCTTGGCCAGGAACACAACTTCCATGGACATTTTGTCCCTGAGGAGAGAAGAAGTACGAATACCCTCTGACCCAGCCACCCACGTGCTCTCTTCCTTGCTCCCTGTGTGCCAAACACTTGGAAGATCCCTGTCTGCCCAGGACTACAGGTATGGCAGACATGTCCTCCCCATCAAGGATCCATGCCAGGTAAGAGGTACACATTCGGGATGCCACCCCGCAGCACCCATTCACCCAGCCCATTGCAACGCCAGGCGCCCAGGGCATGGCACTGGCTCGGTGCAGCTGTGGGGGCTCTGGTGACACTGGTCCCTCTGGACAAAACCTGTCAAGAGGGAATACTTCTAAGGAGAGCCAGCATGTCCCAGGTGAGGCTCAGAGCCAGCTCCCTCCCCCAAATTACCCATGCAGGTGCCTGGTCGTCCGTCTGTCTCCCACTCCCTGGCACTTACTGGAGGTCATGACCGAAGGTCTGCAGCCCGTTCAGCTCCAGGTAGGAGAAGCCATTGAACTCCGGGAAGAAAGGCATGGTGTGGTCCTGCTCTGTCACTGGGCACAAACGAGGGAAGGGTGAGGAAGAGGAGGCAGAGCAGCTTCAGCCAGTGCCCCAGAGCCACAGCAGGCAAGGCTTCCCAGCCACCCAGGCTGGGGAAATCAGCACCTCCAGTTCCACCCCCTTCCCCAGCCCCGTTCCTCTGCCAGCTCCCGTCCCACCTAGCTCGCAGAAGTCTCCTTCCCGGCCCATGGGACAGGCGCACAAGGCACCTCCCTCTGGCAGCACCAGGCAGGTGGCAGAGATGTGGCAGGGCGAAGGGTCACAGGGATTCCTCTCGTCGGCACACGTTGGGCCTGCAGCAGAAAAGGCAGCCTGTCACCTCAGCGCCTGGAGCCGACAGCCATCAGGTACCACATGGCCCGAGACAAGCGTCTCTGCTGCCTCCTGATGCCCTGAGAGCCATTCTCTCCTGTCTCAGGTTGAGCTCCCCCAACCCACAAAGCCCCCCAGAGCGGACCCCGCAAACAGCAGGTGATACCCTCAGCACACCATACCCCTACGACACACAGGGAAACAGTTTGGGGCATAAGAAGAGATCCTGGCCCTTGTCTTAGGCATTTATGGATAGGTCTACACGCTGAATTTATGATCTTCACTGGATGTGGCTTCATCCCACATTTGTCCTACTAACCCTGTGGTGCCTCTCCATGCCACACCCCCACCCAGCTCACAACGTGAGCCCCAGAGGCTCTGGGATCCCTCAGGGCCAGCCAATGGGACCAGGACCCCCAGCAACGCTCCGCCTGCAGCCCCCTCTCCGTACCGGTGTAGGTGTCGAGACACTCGCAGTGGAACATCTCTGCCTCCTTGACGTGACAGATGCCGCCATGGTGGCAGGGGTTGGGGTGACAGGGGTCGTTGCCACACTCGCCCACCCCGCTGCCGTACAGCACGTCGCTGCCTTTCTCCCGCAGGTCGTACATCTGGTTGTTGACATCCAGGAGGCGGATGCAGCCCTTCAGGCCCGTGGTAGCTGCAGTACGATCCGCCACCCTGAGGGGACAGAGGACAGAGTGGGTGGGGGGTTCTGCCCACGAAGACAAAAATCCAGAGGTCCTCCAAGCATCTGGGTTGGGCCATGCTCCTCAGCAGGGTGTTAAGAGACCCTCCCTCACCCAGCCCCAGGGCTGGAGAAGGTCTACTCCACACCCACCACCCGAAGCCTCCTAGCAGGTAGAGGGCTGCAGCCACCATGGATGCTCTGCCCACAGAGGATGCTCTGCCCACCGAGGATGCTCTGCCCACCACAGATGCTCTGCCCACCGCGGATGCTCTGCCCACCGCGGATGCTCTGACACCCGCAGCAGTGGTCCAGCACGCTCACTCACACAGCCATTTGGTCCTCGGGCGCTCCCCCGATGAACAGGTCCGTGTCCAGGTTGAGCCCATCGGTGCCCGGGGGGCTCTCCCCGCTGACGTGGGGCTCCCCGTCGACGGACAGCGTGCCGCTGCGCCGGTTGCGGTTCACCACTAACTGGTGCCACTTGCCCGGCTCAACACGGACCTTGCTGGTGATGATCCCCGTGCCGGAGCCGGTGTTAAACCTGGAGAAGATGGGGAGTCCTGAGCCTGGGCCATCCTGCGGAGAGGTGGCATCTGTGCCACAGCACAGGGGCTGCTGCACCCTGGGAAGAAGCTGGGAGAGCTTTGGGAGCCCCTTTCCCTCCCCAGTTCTGGACCAGGCTGCACTGGGAGCATGTGGCCATCCCCCCGCTGAGCATCGGGTCTGAGTGCCAAGCTCACCCACACTCTGCAGTCTCCAGAGGCCCACACTCTACCTCACCTCATCCCAGATCTGCACCTTTGCCTTTTAGGAGTGGAAAACCAATTTCAGCCCAGATTTCTGGGGCCTTTCTCCCTTTCTTTTTTTACCCTGCATCTCTTTTCCTAGTACAAAAACAGCACGGAAAAACAGACCTCTCACTTGCCCTCCCAAAAAAATCAACCTCCCACACCCTTTAGCTTTTCAAACTGAAGTAAGTAAATTAACTTTGCTGAAGGGTGCCAGAGGGAATAATGAGTCCCCTTTGTATTGCTATTACACTGGGAAAAAAAAACCCTCCTCCTTGTCTTGTTCATTTGCTCAGCCTGCCAAGTTCAAGCCCAGCATCTTCCCAGTGTTCTGCGAGGACTGCTCAGCCCACACCGGGCTGAGGGGAAGGGCACCCACCTGAGCTCCACGAAGCCACCAACCAGTGCCAGGGAAATGAAATCTTTGCCACGGTTCTGCCCGTTGTAGAGCAGCAACCCACTGAGCTCCACGGTCCTGAACTCCATGGCGATGCGCACGGTGTGGTACGCCTTCATCATCTTGAAGGCCAGGTAGGACTTGCCACCAAAGCTGGGGATGAAGTACCTGATAGCTGCAAAAGTCAGGGGGTGGAAGAAAGAAAAGGTGATGAAGTAGAGGAGGGAAGAGGAAGGCAGGGAGAGGATAAAGGCCTGACATGAGCTTGTGAACACTTTCCTATGTCTACAAGCATGTTCTTGAGAAGGCAGAAAGCAGCTCAGTCTCCCCTCTGGATCTGTTCTCCCGAGCACTTATCCCTGTCACTGCTTCACAAACACTCACACTGCTACCAACTCACTCCTTGTGTGAAGGGACTCCTCCAAAGATTGCTCCCAGGCTAGAGAGATCTGTGGTACTGCTCCCCCAGCACCTAGCCTCAGCGGTGCCCTTCTGTGCTGGTTCCTTCCATGCCCAGATATCACCCTCCCTGTGCCTTCGCTGAGCCCTGCTGCATACACAGCTCCTTGTAACCCAGCCTCCCTGCTCCACAGAGAATTTTTATCCATCCTCTCAGAATCCCACCAGATGGATTTACATTCATCACCCTGGGCTTTTACTCATTGCAGCAGAGATTTTCCAAGGGATGTGGAAGGCCAATCCCTGTTCAAATTAAGAGGGCTGGACACCCACATCCAGTTGGAGCTTTGAGTGCTCCAGCTTACAGCTCTAAGGACAAAGCTTTTGGGGAAGAAGAGCTCACAAGCACCCAGAGCCTCCAGCATGGCACCGAACTGCCAGTGGGAGCTCAGAGTAAACACCAGCAGCTCTGGCTGAGCACACTGCAGGTCTGCAGCTGTTTGCCCGCAGCGCTGAGCTCAGGGGAAGGATTATCAGCAGGCACCTCCTGGTGTTTGAGAAGATGGGTTAATTCCTTTGTCTCTGCTAGACTCTAACTGGCTACAGGAGCTACGAGTGACAAGGCCACAAGCTGAGATAAAAAGCAGCTGCTCACGGTCACCGTGGCTCGGGGCAGCGGCACATGGGAAGTGCAGCCAGGAAGGAACTGCTCCAGGCCCCTTCTTACCCAGCAGCCACGCCACAGCACGTGCACACCCTGCTCTGGCAGAGCCAGGAAGGGTGGGTAAATCCAGCCCTGCAGAACCTCCTGCTCGGTACGTGTGTGGTGCCAGCACACGTTATAGGGCTGGGATTGCACGTGCCCTCACGTCTGTCTGTCACCATCCTCATCTGCTGGAGGATGGACAGACACAGGAACCTAGCAGAGAGGGCTGCAGAGCGACACAGTCCCAGTCACATCCTCCCAGGTCCCTCAGCTGGAACTCAAAGCTCCAAGAGATGTGGTTCCCCCTGCCTGCACTGTCCTTGCTTTTTGGCCCGAGCTCCAGCGCCCAGCAAGCTCCGAGGCAGGTCAGGGGCACCTACGTTTCTCACAGACAGCTCCCCCTTTGCCTGCTGGGCAGCTGCAGGTGAACTCCTTCCCGTCATCCTCACAGGTGCCGCCGTGCAGACAGGGGTGAGAGTCGCAGGGCCGGGAGGGTTTCTTGGTGGTGGGGGGCTGGCGGGTGGGTTTCCGGCGGGTGGTGGCAGGGAGGGTGGGAGGGGGTCTCCTGGTGCTCACAGCTCCTGCTGTCTTGGCGCTGGGTCGCCCGGCGGCGTCCGGGCGCAGGACGTGGAGCGTGGTGGCGGCGGCGGCTGTGGTGTACCTGCGGGTGGTGGCGGGTGCCATGGTGGTGGCTGTGGTCGTGGTCACAGTGGTGGTGAAGAGCCTGGGGATCCAGTCTGAAACAGCAAAATGCAGCTGGAGGCTGGTGCTTTGCCACCTTCTCTGGGGGGGGCAGGGAAAACCACTTGGGTTTTTGGGGTGACCCGGTCCTCCTAGACCACCAGACGCCCCCAAAAACCCTCTTCCCTCCCCTCTCCAGGTCCCTGCACAGCCTGGCTGCTGCCTGCACAGGGCATGTGTCTGCCTGTGGTCCCTGGTACCATGGTGCTGCCTGTGCCCCCACCCTGACATAGGGGGAGCTGTGCTCCTAGGCAGAGCTTTTTTTCCCTGGAAAATCCCTGTTTTGGATTTATCAGCATGATCTTCCATGGGTAAGGCTGGCTACCCCACGGGGGGTACCAGGAAGGTCTCACCTTCCAGGACTGTGGCCACTGTCACATCACCACGGTGCAGCACAGCCACCCACCACATGCTGTGGAAGAGGGGAGCGATGTGACCCCCCTTTACAGCCTTCCCAGGTCAAGAACAACTCCAGGCACAGGGATTAACTGCTGAGCCCTGTCTCTGGGGAAGCATTTGATGGGTCACCACTACAGACAAGCAAGGTCTGCGAGGCCAGAGAGCCAACCTGCCTGTTTGAAAGCCTAAACCAAAAGCAGGGGACTGACCACAGAGACAGAGAGCTCACCAAAGTCCATGAATTTGACATGCTCCTGCTGGGGCTTCTTCACCAGGATGGTCTTCTTCTTGGAGGCTTTGATCTGCTTTAGCAGGGCCCCTTGGACATCAGCTGCCGTGTAGGAAGTGGCTGGTGGCAGCCAGGAGGAGAAAGGAGAAAGGCAAGAGTGAAGATGGAGGCTCACCTCACAGATTCCCCCCCGTGATACATCTGAATCACTCCTTCCCCTGGGCAAATGCTTCCAGCCATCCAGGCACCTGCTCAGTGTGCCCCTCCTCCCAGCTCTTCCCTGGACAGCAGACCTGTCCCCAGGCTCTTCCATGCTCCTTGCTGCACGCGCGTTTCTCAGGCCAGCAGCCCCAGTGCCTGCTCCCTCCTCGGGCAGCTGGTGATGCCCCGGTGAGCTGGCACCAGGAAGGCTCTTACCTGGGTCAAAATGGGCCTCCACAATGACACGGACAGCGCTGCTCTGCCCCAGGTCTCGCACACGGATGCTCTTGAAATCCTTCTTAACATCGGAGTTGCGGAAAAGCTCATCCAGCTGGGTGGGCGGAGATGCAGGAGGAAAGATAAACGGATTAACGGGGAGATCCTGGGGCACGGGGCCCTTCAGTGAAAGATCCTGAATCTCAGCAAGTCTCCCTGGTTTCACCCCATATGGGTTTGCACCCAAACCTTTGCAAGACATCCCACTGACGGAGAGAATAAGGCTCCTTTGTGCAGGGTGGTACTTCCACACGGTCCCTATTCACAGCATCACAGGGTTGGAAAAGACCTTTAAGAGCATCCAGTCCAACCGTTCCTGTCCTGTGCTAAACCAGATCCCTGAGCACCTCATCTCCCCTCTGTTAAACACATCCAGGGTCAGTGACTCAGCCCCTCCCTGGGCAGCCTGTGCCACAGCCCCACAACTCTGCCAGGGAAGAACTTTTCCCTCACATCTGCTCTGACCCTGCCCTGGGGCAGCTTGAGCCCATTGCCCCTTGTCCCATCTCCTGTCCCCTGGCTGCAGAGACCATCGCCCACCTCTCTGCACCCTCCTGGCAGGGCAGGGGAGGGGGGAGAAGGTCTCCCCTCAGCCTCCTCTTCTCCAGGCTGAACACCCCCAGCTCCCTCAGCTGCTCCTCATAGGATTTACCCTCCAGCCCCTTCCCCAGCCTGGTTGCCCTTCTCTGGACACACTCCAGGACCTCGATGTCCTTCTTGGAGTGAGGGGCCCAGAACTGGACCCAGCACTTGAGGTGCAGCCTCCCCAGTGCCCAGTCCAGGGGCACAATCCCCTCCCCACACCCACTGGCCACACTATTTCTGACACAAGCCAGGATGCCATTGGCCTTCCTGGCCAGCTGGGCACGCTGCTGGCTCATGTTCCTTACAGCCCTGCAGTCAGAGGTAAGAACAGGATCCAGCAAAGTGAGCCATCCTCACTGTACATGTGGAGAAGAGCAGGTCAGAGCCAGACCTGACACCTCACTGTTCATGTAGGGATCTTCAACTGCCTGGCACCTAAGTCTTCCTGATCTCTCCTAAAGCTGTGTAAACCTGCTTAGGCGCTGTGGAAAATCCTGTAAGGCACCACTCTGCATCTTTAAGTACCTGACTGCCTTTCAGACTGGCTCTCAGACACTGCAGGATTTGTCTGAAGTCACAGGAGGAGCCAGTGACTGTCCAAGGCTTATGACAAACCAGGCCACTGACACCCCTGACAGCTCTCTGCCCAGCTTTGTGTTGGACCAGGGCTCATCACAGTGAGAAGCCACCACTCCCCTCCCTGCACTTCAGGCCAAGACAGGAGAAAGTAATTAACTGACTAACGGTCCCACGGTTGATTGTGCCCCTGTGAATTCATGCACAGTTATCTCAGAGGTTTAAAAGGAGCACATCACACCCATGGGTGCCTGTAGGTAGGTTGCACAGGGACAACAGGTCTCTGCAGGGACTCTCAGCCCAGCCCCAGTTGTCCCCTGAGAACAAAAGGCCTGTGCCATGCCTTCACTTCCCCCAGCCTGGGAAAATCCAGCGAAATCTCTTGTATTCCCATGGGGGAAAGAATGGATGAAGCAGTGAATGAGGCTTTTGTGTGCCTGTTTGCATCCCCGGATAGCAGCCACCATTGGATGGGGAAATATTGCTATTGTGATACAGAACTGCACGAACCATATGGTCCATATGCCAGGCACACATCTGCTTATACGACTGCACTGAGGGCTTGCCAACTTACAGCTTTGGATCCAGCTCTAAATATGTTAATCTCCATGCAAAGATGCTTTGTATTTGCTGTGCCACGCTGCAGGCTACAGTAGAATGTTGCTACCCCACCCAGAGCCTCCTTGGCAAGCCCATGTGTACGCAAAGGCTGCCCACCCCACGAGCTGGGTTCTCCTTAAAGGTGGGAGAGCAGATTTACACAAGCAGCTTTTCAAGTTGTGTAGCAGAACTGGAGGGACAAAGGGGGGGTTTGGGCATCTTTTCATGGAGGAAAAAAGGATGGACACTTTGGGAAATCCAGGGTATTAAGGCAGAACCTCTCGTGTGAACAGTCCCACCACCAAGACTAAAGAAGGAGAACTCCTCACCTAGCACGTAACGAAGGATGGAACCCACGACACAGCATGTTGTAGAGACTATTAACATACCTTGATTAAAAAGAGATGGGAGAAATCCACAGAGGGTACCACCCCCTTGCACTCTTCATGCCCACCCCAGGGAAGTACCAGTCCTGGCAATGACCCATGTTCACTCCCAACTTCTGTAGGTTAAGCCCATCTCAAACAAAACCACCCCCAACCACTCTGCAACATGGGGCGATGCTCCTCCACTCCAACACACTTTGCAGACAGGTCTCTGTGCTCACACCTGATCCACAGCAGTGACAGACCTCCCCAGAAGCCGCTGCGAAGGAGAAGGTGAAGCAAAAGGAAACCCAAAGGGGTTCCCATGGCTGGACAGCAGTGTCTGCGGTTAGAGAGGGGGGTGCTGGCACTGTAACATGCTTCCAGGGAGCAGTGCTCAGGAAGCAGACATGTCCCTGCTTTGCCAGGGTGGCTGGAACAAAGCACTGGTACCTCGGAGGGTCAAGCAGACACGAGCAGGTGAGCATCCCCCAGGCTGGCTCCCCGTGGGAACCCAGCCCTTGAACAGACAAGCCTGCTCAGAGAAGGCTGCTTACTTGGGAAAGGGAGGACCATGTTTCTGGGAAGGGTTCAGTTGTCTGCCCACCAGACAGAGCTGGGCAGGGTCCTCTCTTCTTTTGCCAAGGCCAGAGGAGCCGCAGCCAGAGCCCAGGTCAAGTGCAGGGGACTCACCGCGCTCTCGATGCTCCTGGCCGTCTCCCCAAAGAGCTCCGACTTGGGGTCAGCCATCTCAGGTGTGTAGAACAGCTCCTGGCCTTCCACCTCCTCCAAGATGAGGACTCCTTGGAAGACCTTGGTAGCTAGGGGAGGGAGGGTAAACAAGACAAATGCCTTTAGTCGACCTTGTTAGCTGGGGACAGGCACGTGGCTGAGAGCCGCAAGGAGCGTTCGAGTCCCTGGGGGGGAAAGGGTGATGGCAGCGTGTGGGTAGTGCCAGTGTTGGGGTTAGTCTGGATGGGTCTGGGAGAGCGCCATGGAGGATTAGTATCAGAGGGTGCTGGAGCAGATGGCAAAGACCAGGCTGGAGATGGCAGCTTTTACCATACGGTTTCCTCTGAGCTCCGGCCCGGAGAGCAGCCCCCCTGCACCGGCTGAGTAACAAGAGAAAGACGTTAGCCAGAGCAGCACACAGTCAATAGGCAGGATCAGACACGTGCATGCAGACAGGGAGCAGAGGAGGGCGAAATGCGGGCTCTGGACCAAGAGAAGACCTGTCCTGGGAAAGGGAAGTGGAGCCCTGGCAGCTAACAGGCTGTGGGCAGCCTTGTAGAACCAAACTGAAAATGCAACAGGAACCCGAGGCGTGGTTCCCTTCCAGGGGAGCTGTAGGGGTGCAGAGGCAGTTCTACAAAGATCCCCACTGGAAGGGAGGTTCCCAGCAGCTGTCCTTTTGTGGGTTAAAAAAGGGGAACGCCATGTCCAGAGGAACAGGGGAACAGGGGATGTCCTGCTGGAAACCCCCCACGGAGCAGGAACAGGTACAAACAGCCTCGATGAGCAGTGAGGAAACATCTGGGAGACACCCCCAGAGCAACGATTTTGAGGGTAACAAGGATGGACGTACAGGGCAACCAACACCCTGCCTGAGCAGGAGCAGCTCTGCATCTCCTCAGCCTGGCCAGCGTGGGAGGGACTGCGAGGGGGCAGGACAGATCCCACCCAGGTCACGAGAGCAGCACCCATCCCCAGGAACCACAGTGTGAGTCAGGAGAGCGCAGACTGGGGCTAGAGCTGCTCTCCCAACCAGTCCTGACACCAAACAGGTCCTGGTCAGCCCAGCTCCCTCTAAAGATACAACGGGAATCCGAGCAATCCCCTCACCCACCCCAGTGCCAGTCCTGAGCTCTGCAGAAGGACAAGCAAAACGCTGCTCAAAGTCTTAAGGCTGTAGGAGTCTGGAAAGAAAGCTGGCACCCAAGCGAAGTGCTGGGTGCCCTGGCTCCCCACGGGCACAGCAGCACTTGGGCTGGCTGCTGGGGGCTGTGGGAGGTCGGCACAACCTCTGCCGGGGCTCAGCACGTCCCCATGGTCACCCCCTTGGGGACACACCAGCCCCCAAAGCCTGGACATGGGAGCTGTGCTCAGCGCCAGCCGGGCAAACGCAGCACCACGCTGCTGTCTCCTCACTGGGTAGCTCTTGGTGGCATCTCACCCTCTCCTGTACCCTGGGAGAGCTCGGTCTGACTCCTGACCACTGCAAGGGAGCCCAGAGCCCGGCCCCGAGGACAAACTCACCCGGACAGTTGCTGCCTTCTGCGTCAGCAGCCGCGGTCTTGCCGTCGGAGCAGCATCCCAGCGGGGTGTTGTAACACGTGGCCCTCTCGACGGCTGGGGTGGAAGTTACCTGGCTTTCCTCCACCTCCTCTTCCCCTGAAGGGCATGAAGAGGAGCATTCACCAGCAGGAGGTAAGACCTCACCTCTGCATCAGAGATGGAGGCTGAGACACAGCTTCATTTCATGGGAGGCAGGGGATGGTTTAGCCCACAACCCGACCTGCCAAGCCGAAGACGCGCCCACTCACCGGCAGAGCCTGCCCCACTGGATTCCTGGTCTCCACTGATGCCCATCTCTTGGTCTCCACTGCCTTCTGCGCTGCCTGATTCTGCGTAGGCAGGCTGGGTGGTGGCCAGGACCACTGGTGCAGTGGAGAGAGGCCGGACAGTGGTCTTATACACCCCGTGGGTCATCCATGGCGTAGTGGCTGGTCTGGCGGTCGTGATGCGCCTGGTTGTAGGGTGACCTCTTTCTGTAGGCTTGTGTTCCAACAGCGGGGAGCTGGTAGCCAGCTCGGTGGGTTCTGGAGCGTGGGTGGTGAGACGTAGTGGTGGAGGAAGGATCAGCTTGTCCAAGGGCAGCGTGGGCAACGGTGTGGGAGGTGAGGTGTGGCTTATGTGAGTGATGGACTCTGAAAGGAGCAGCAAGACAAGGGAGGTAAGGAGGAGAAAGGCTGGGAAGGGCTGGCCAACATGCTGCAAATCCTTGGACACCTGCCCTGGGCCTTGCATCTGCTGTCAGGACAGAGAGCTGAGGCTGCCCCAGTACTGAAAGCACAGACACTCACCGTGGCACTGCCCCAGGTGCTTCACTGTGATGACCTGTCCCTGCCGGCAGGCGATGGTCTTCAGCTGGCACTGGTCTCCATAAGTGACACCATCAGAGCCACACACCTGGGAGGCAGAGGGGCAATGTGAGCTGCACCTCCATCCTCCTCCAAGCCCCAGGCTAAACAAACCAGTCTCTAAATGCTGGGAGTGTGGAGGTCCCTCTGAGGCAGAGAGGCACAGAGGGACCCAAGGATGGGCTGCCCAGGAGCGGAGCAGCTCAGAGGTGCCAGAGAGCACCCAGCTCTTCCAGGAGCAAATCATCCTTCCTTGGACCTGCCCAAATGCTTCCTGGGAGGGGGGAGACACAGCAGACTCCTGCGCTGCCTGCACCAGCCTGACACAGCTGAGTCAGCCACATGCCCCTGCACCCCACTCGGACCCCCAGCTGCCCCCCCAGCAAACCTTGGTCATGTTGGCTTCGGAGCAGAGCGGGGACGGGCACTCGCAGTGGGCAAAGCCGTTCACTTCCACACAGGAGGCCCCGAACTCGCAGCTCATTTCCTCACAGGATTTTGGTGCTGATGGGTCTGGGGTAAGGAGAAGGGGAGGAAGAGGTGAACAAAGCAAGTACTGATCATACAGAAACAGGCTATGCCAAATGAAATCCCTCTCTCCTCCCAGCGGGTCTTAACTCTCCCAGGGGCTCGCCAGAGCAGCAGACAAGACTTTCACCAAACAGAGAGAGTCCCTTGTGCTGCATATGGGTGCACAGAGAACAGGGACCCAGCCAGAGTGGAGGCCAGGGCACATTTTCCCCAAAACAGAAGCCCAGGGGATGGGAGGGAGGTATTTCTTTCACGGGTCTATGTGCTGCTAGGAAGCAGCACCCAAAACACCCATTTCTCTGTGTACAACCCCTCTGGCACACAGCTCCCTCACCTTTCTCACAGCCAGTCATGCCCAGCTTGCTGCCATTGGGGCACTGGTTGCACTTCATGCCAGTGATTCCAGTCTTGCAGGAGCACAGCCCAGTCATCTGCTCACAGTCATCGCGCACTGAGCCCACTGGGTCACAGTTACAGGCTGGACAAGGAGGGGAAAAAAAAGACACTGTTTGGGTGGTGGGTTTGTGGATCCAAGAGCAGCCTCGCTCAGGGCTCCCTCCCAGCAATCCAAAAGAAGAGTGAGAAGGGTCCAGGGCAGGAGTGTGAATCACAGAACATCACAGAACCACAGAGTGTTCGGAGCTGGAAGGGACCTTGAAACATCATCCAGTCCAACCCCCTGGCAGAGCAGGATCACACAGACTAAATCCCACAGGAACACATCCAGGCAGGTTTGAGTGTCTCCAGAGAAGGAGAATCCAACACCCCCCGGCCAGCCTGTCCCAGGGCTCTGTCACCCTCACAGTGAGAAAGTTCCTCCTCCCGACTGCTACGCTGTACTGGCTGACCCCACATCAGCACCCTGCCTCCACCTCTCCTCTGGCTCCTGATCCTGCATCTGCTCTGCAGACACATGCAGGGGCAGCAGGGCTCGGTGTGCTGAGCTCAAGCAGCCCTGTGGAACATCTGGCCGGGGAGCAGGTCCGGCAGAACATCTGGCCAGGGAATAACCCCGTGAAAGGAGACAGCATCTCCTGGCCAAGCTGCACCACATGGGGAGCAACAGCACCCGTGCAACACTGCAGCCCTCCCCCAACTCTCTTGCACAGAGCAAATCATCAAGCTCTGCAAAAACACATGCTGGGGGCAGCTGGAAATCACAGAATCACAGATTGCAAGGTTGGAAAAGACCTTTAAGATCATCAAGTTCAACTGTTCCTGTCCTGTGCTAAACCAGATCCCTGAGCACCTCATCTACCCTCTGTTAAACACACCCAGGGTCAGTGAATCAACCTCCTCCCTGGGCAGCCTGTGCCAGCCCCTGACAACTCTGCCAGGGAAGAATTTTTCCCTCACATCTGAGGTGACCCTGCCCTGGGGCAGCTTGAGCCCATTGCCCCTTGTCCCATCTCCTGTCCCCTGGCTGAGGAGACCATCGCCCACCTCTCTGCACCCTCCTGGCAGGTCACTGCAGGCAGTGATAATTTCTCCCCCTCAGCCTCCTCAAGGCTAAATCAGACCAACATCAACACTCATGGCTTTAAACAGCGTGACAGCCCCACCATGGGCCGAGCTGCACAGGACAGGGGCCCAGCCCTGCCCACACTCACGCGTGCAGCCGCTCTTGCTGTCGGTGACGATGCCGCGGAAGTTCCAGAAGCCGGGCTCGCAGCGGTCGCACTTGAGGCCCCCCACGCCTGGCTTGCAGGAGCACTGCCCCGTGGCAGGGTCACAGGCTCCCCCGTAGGAGCCGTAGGGGTTGCACTGGCAGGTGCCTGCGAGCAGGGAAGAGAGTGAGAGAGAACATCAGGCTGAGTCCTGAGCAAGGAAGCTGAGCGATGCTGGGCACTGGCTGCATCGAGGTGGAAAGACCGACTGCCACCGAGCTGCTCACGCCGTGCAGGAGAAGCTGCTCTCAACACTTCCCCCCCTGCCTCAGCTCCAAGGGGGAGCTAAACCTTCAGGGATTAAGCTGCTTGCTCTGCCGTCATCATCGAGAACTCCTCTCTCATTAACATCAAAGGGGGAGGAAGCTATTAGAAGTTTATTATTAATTCATTAATTAGGAAATTGATGGGGGGAAATGATCCGAAGATAGACAAAGAGACGCTGGTGATATCCACAGGGAGCGGTAAGAAAGGGGATGTGGGGCAGAGCTGGAGGGAATTGGGAGGCCTTGGGAACACTAAGTAGGGTTCAAACGCCCATCCCCAGACTGCCAGAGGCAGGGAGACAGCAGCAATGGAGAAATCTGCTCCAGTGCCTCCAAGCTGCTGGTCGGGCAGCAATTACCCCCTGCACATGCTTGCTGCCAGCACACTGACACAGCTGGGATCAGAAACCAGTGGGATACTGAACCCCAGCAGCCAGTTGGGATGCTGTGTCCATGGACTGGAGGGCAGGGGATGGGACCTTCATCAGAGACACAGAGGAACATCACCACGAACCATCACAGCAGGGCGATGCTGAAGGCGAAACGCTTGCCTGCTCCCTAGCATCACGCTGCCCAGCTCCTCCCAGCTCTGCCAGCCCCTTAGCCAGCACCCACCTCAGCCCGCCCCGCACCCCTGCCAGGAGATCTCTGGACAGTGTCTCAGGGCTGCTGCATTTTACATGACACGGCAGGTTAAACAGCGCTGCATCCCCATCCAGCATTAGCCAGGCGCGGGCACGGCGTGAGTCACGGCTCCGCGGGGTAATGTGCTTCCCGAGCAGGCGGTCACAGCCTCAGCTGCTGAGAGTTTGCTAATGCCTTTCAGAACGCCTTCTGCTGAAGTGCTGACTCCGCTGAGCAGTTAATAAGTATTAACGAAACACTGGCCAGCTCAGCTTCCTGCACAGCGCAGTCACCCACTTGTCAGGGGTCCTGGGGTGGCCCTGCACAGGGTCCCTAGGCAAACTCAAACTCTCTGTTCCACCTCCGCCTGCAGCAAATAGATATGAGCAGTATTTTTGCCTCTCAAGTGGTTAAAAAGCCCTAAGCCTCTAGGAATGGCTTGAATACAGGGGGGACAGTCTGGCCCCAAGGGCATCTTCTGGGGCATCCAGCATGGACTCAGCACCAGCCAAGTTCTGAGCCGCCATCCTGTCTTCCTGCATTTTGGAGGAACTTGGATCTGGAAGCTGACTCAGGGCTTTTGAAGGGACAAAAGCATCACTAGTAGACACAGAATCACAGAACATGAGGAGCTGGAAGGGACCTCCAAAGATCATCCAAGTCCGACCCCCTGCCAGAGCAGGATCACCCAGACTAAATCCCCCAGGAACACATCCAGGCGGGTTTGAATGTCTCCAGAGAAGGAGACTCCCCAGCCTCTCTGGGCAGCCCGTTCCAAGATGAAGCACGCATGCACATCTCCATGCATGCACGCTGTGAGCCCGGAGCTGGGGATAAATGGGAAGGTTTTAAGCCTGAGAGGTCACCAGTTAGCTAAAGAATGGGAATGGTCCACCTTTCTTCATTTCCCCTGGCATGGGACCCCAAGCTCCCCCTCCACCTGATCTGTCCCACCTTCCAGCTGTCCTAGCAGGTCCTTCATGCCCCTCCCCAGGTGGGAACACGACCATCACTCACTTGGGCATCCAGCTGCTCCCACTCCGAGCGCCATGGTCATGTTGTCTGGGCAGCATCCGTAGATGCTCTGGCTGCAGTGCACAACCAGGAGAGGTGGCGGGGTTGTGGCAAGGGCTGCAAGGGAAGGCAGAGAGTTACAGGGTGTCTGTGGCACGCAGGGTGTCTGTGGCAGGCAGGCATGGACTGAGCAGCTAGCAGCATTCCTGCAGAACCTCACTGTCTGTGCAGAGATGCTGAGAGCAGGTGATGAAGCCAGGTCCTACCCTTGGACCGGGGAAAGCACGGGGTACAAAACAGGAATGACACAGCAGGGATGAGCACCAACACGGACACTGCTGTGTCCCTCAGCAAGCTCTTCCTTGCTTAGCCACGGGGAAAGGGTGCATGTTGCTGCAGGGGAAGCAGCGTGCACAGCTTGTGTCAGCCTGGGGGGGGCCAGCTGCCTTCGGGGCACTCACCACGGCAGGCTCCTTGGCTAGTGACATAGAGATCCTGGCGTTTTTCACACCGTGTCTTCTTCAGCTCACACTCGTTGGTGTAGGTCACACCATCAGAGCCACACACCTGCCAGGACAGTGAGGGGAAGCCGCTCAGGGCAATCCCTGCCACAGGAAGGCAGGTTCCCTATCCATGGGATGCCCTCTTCTGCCCAGGAAGCATGCGGGAAGGCCACCAAGGAGAAGAGAGGAGGGGAGCGAGGACTGCAGCAGCCAGCCCAGAACTGCTCAGCGTGCTTACCGGGTTGCGTGGCACTGACAGGCAGGTGAAGTCACACACACAGCGGTCATCCTCAGCATCCTCGTCCCACCAGCCCCCATACTGCCGGCACCGGTCCTGTTCACACTCACTACCGTCGCCGGAGCCCGAGCCCCCTGAGCCGCACTCTGGAGCGAAGGAGGACCGTGGTGAGAAAGGGCTCCCACGCAGCAGGGCAGAGCCAGGGGAAAGCAGAGGGGATGGGGACAAAGCTCTCCCCCTCACCCAAACCTGTGCCCCAGGCAGGGGAAGCAGCCCAGAGCTGCCCGTCCAAATCGCAGCAGAATCAGGCTCTTCAGCACAGGCAACCCCAGAATCCACATATATTAGGATGTTCATGCCTGGACCTCAGAGAAGGTCCCTCTCCCTTAGAGAAAGCAGTTTCTCCCACTGCTGCCAAAATATTACACTACACCTACATCACAAAAGCAGCCCAGGGATGCTTTAGCAAGTACCTTGAGGTCTTCTTCTCTAGAGCATCGCTGCAGGAGCAAAAGCAGCTACCAGCACCCTGCGGGCTACCTGGAGATGGGAGAGCTAATAGCCATGCGCAGGAGGAAGGGCTGCACTTAGGGACAGCTTAACTCCATGCTTTGATCCGACCCCTTCCCCTTCTCCTGCCCTCCCCAAACACACGCTGAAGCAGGGAGAGCGATGCTGTTAATGCAACCACGGAAGCTGGAGCAGAGGAAGGGATGGGGTTTGGGTTTAGTTTGAAGTTCAGTTAGGCAGATATTCCTAACCATGTATAAACTCTGTCCCTAGCCCGGCTGCCTCTCCATAAGATGCTCCAAGCTTCAGCAGCTAGAGAGAGATGTTGATTTCAAAGGCTTCTTAAAGGGGAAGGGGTGGGGGGGAAGGAAAACCTGGCCCTTTTTATCAAGTGATCAAAGGCTGGGATTTGGCATTACACAGAGAATTATTTAAGATCTTTTCCCAGAGGGACGTCAACCTGCAATTCCCCAAGGAAGGCTGTGATCAAACACCATGTTATGTCTTCCCCTCTCCCTAAGCTCTGCCGTAGCACTGAGGTCCTTTCCAGCTCAGCTACACGTGTAACGAGCTGGAGGATCTCAGCACACCAGAGCAGTGAGATTTACCTGCCTCCTGTACTCAGATTCAGGCAGTGTTAACCCATGGTTTACAGCAGGAAAACTCATCAGGTTCCTAGTTCTTGGCCTGACCATGCAAGGAACAGCCATCCCCACAACCTGAGTCATTAGTGGCCACAGGCCAGGCCCTCGAGCAGCCCCTGGGGCAGAGAGAAGGAAAGCAGCAGGCAGGCTCCCTGCCCCAGGAACCGCTCCGTTTCCCTTGGCCGAGGCCCTCTGAAGTGTGAAATTGGAGCAGCGATGAAGCCCTTGCCCAGCCGATTGGGTGGCCTCATCCCTCATTACTGCCGGACACGGAAAGACAGAGGGGGAAAGGCCGGCGGGCAGGGCAGGGCGCTGGGTGACAGCAGCCAGCCAGCCAGGAGGGAAGGAGAGCATGGCTGGTACAGGACCTGCTGTGCTGGGGGTGGCACCGTGCCCCAGCCCCACGCACTGGGGCTCACGCGGCGAGCAGCGAGGGGAACAGCCCCTTCCTCCCCCTCCACGCCAAACCTCCCGCATCCGCGCAGCTGGAGACGCACTGGCAACCTACCGTCCTCACAGGGCCCCATCCTGGCGACCTCGATGCTCTTCTTCTGCTGGCAGGAGGCCACCTGCAGCTCGCACTGGCTGTCGTAGGTGAGGCCGTCGGAGCCGCACACGGGCGCGAAGGGCTGCCTCTCGCAGCGCGGGCACACGCACTGCCCACCCACGCACCGGCTGCCGAAGGAGCACACCGCGCTGCCGCAGGACTCTGGGGGGGGAGAGGGAGGGACCACAGTGGGACACTGCAGAGACCTTTGTGCCCATCCGCCACTCTCAGAGGCAAGGAGAGAAGCCCTCCTTCCCCAGGATGGTTTGTGATTGCTTATTTAAACTGTGCAAAGACTCTGCAAGGGACAGGTGACAGTCCGGAGCATTTCGGATTCCCATCAGCATCCACAGGTGTCACGTCCAACAGCTTTTTCTAGGACACCAGTGAGAAATCCCATTTACTCTCATGGTCTATTGTAACTCCAGCCTCCTGCTGCTCGCAGTGCCCACGGAGCACTCCGAGTCATCCATCACACTCAGCTGCTCTTTCCACCCAAATTTAGAGAGGATGTCCGTGCCCAGTTCAGCCCTGGAATACTGGACCCAGCTGGACAGGTTTTACGAGGCTCAAAGCATCGCTTTTACTGCTGGAGCATTTGTCCTAATGAAAAAACCAGGCAGGGCTTTTAATTCATTAAGAAATTAGTCCAGACAGTTTCCTAGGCTGGGGAGTGGGGATGAAACACATGATCAAAGATGAATTAACCCCAGGGGACGGGAGGGATGGGAAAGCTACTGAGATGAAAATAGACCCTCGTGATCCAATAGACCCCCGATGCTTTTAGTTCTGGTGGTGGCTATTAACATGGTTTTAGCCCAGTTTCTTAGCTTGGCTCTGACAAGGAACAAAGGGATACACAACACAGATACCACCTGGGATGTGCAGCTGGGAAACTGAGATAGCTGTGGCTAAAAAGGAAACACTGCTCAAGAGACTAAAGATACCCAACTCTCGTGAAGCCGAAAGGGAAGACCCCTCCATGCAGGGGGAAAAGCCTCAGGCTGAGTCCCCAAGTGACCAGCCAGGAGCTGCAGCCCAGAGCCCTGTTCCTGGGTGTCCTCGGACAATCCCTGTTACTCTGGAGCTGATATCCTCCTGGGAAGTCTTGAAAACAGCCAGTAAAGGCACTGGGAGGAGCACTGGGGAGACCCTCCCCACATCCCAACCCTGGGTTTCTCTGGTGCCTCTCAAGGCTGGCAAACCCATGGGCTACAAGTGCCCGGTGAGCCTGGGACGGTCACGGTCAGGGACCTCAGCAGGGCTGAGCATCCCCTCTCGGAAATGCCCCGAGCAGGAGTGAGACAAGGGAAGAAGGGGACCTTGCCAGACTCACTGCAGTCTCCTTGGGCAGCCACCAGAATGTTCATCTGCTGCGTGCAGGCCCGGACGTGGAGCTCGCACTCGCTGCCGTACGTGTTGCCATCTGTGCCGCACACGGGCTGGGAGGAGGGGACGCACTCCGTGGGACACACGCACCGTCCCGTCTCCGCCTCGCAGATGGCCCCAAACTGGCACTTGCCACAGCGGTCTGTGCACAGGAAGGACAAAACCAGGAGGTTAAAGCAATAGGTTGGGGAGGCATCGCTGCCTAATGGAGAGGGGCAGCAGGAAGAAAACCCCACCGTGACCTCCTCCCCCAGGGCAGGAGCCCCAGGGCACAGTGCAAGGGGAAGGAGCTGAGGAGGGGGCTGCACGAGGAGGGGGAGGACAGGCTGGGAGGCAGAAAGATAATAATTACTTGGGAAAGCCATCAGGGCCAGGAGTGACCGTTATGAAATGTCACTGGAGCTGTAGGCTATTATAGCTAAACAGGAGGCGGGAGAGAGCAGGGGGCTGAGTGCAATTACAAGGGGTGATAAATCAGCCCCAGCATCCCAGGCAGCAAGTGGACAGTCTCCTGGGGAGAGGCAGCAGGGAGGAGGAGGTTGGCAGGGAAGGGGGATGCCATCTTCCCCTCCTTCATCACCGTGCTGGAGGTGCTGCACTGGTCCACAGAGCCCTGCCACACCTCCGGAGCAGGATCCTCAGCCTGCCTGCCACATACACAGGCACAGCACACAGGATCAAGTCACAAACAACCTCTATCTTTGTAATAACTCACTGGGCAAAGGAGTGAGAGACCAGGCTCCAGCCAGCACATGTCCTCTCTCCCAACTCCTGGGTATTCAGTGATTCCCAGCTTCTTTTCCTCCTTCAACCAAACACCCCTCCTTCCCTTCCCCACCATTCAATTCACAGAGAATTTGGCTCAAAGATGCGTTTTTTTCCTTATTTTTCTTTCACTCAGCAGCTGCTGCCTTTGTACAGGGGAGTGAGGAAGCCACAAGCCCCTGCTTGGTTCATGCAGGCTGCTGGCCAGGAGGTTTCTATCTACAGCACCAAGCTTGTGGCCCATGCCTGGGCTCTGTGGGTGTGCAGAGGGGATGCTCCAGGCAGCCAGCCTGCAGACCACAGCACCTCTCAAGTACCTGTGCCCAACAGACTGAATGTTTGCATCCTTCAACTGTGTCTCCTGTAACCAGGTGAAGTTGGTTCCAGCATCATCTTCTGATCTGAATCCCGCTGGGCCCCTCTGCTAATGGTGCAGCGGTGAGCTCCGCAGGTTAGGGAGGGGGAGGAAAGGTCTTCCTCTCCTCTGTGGCCTCAAAAGCCCTTCCAGCTCAGGGGCATGGCCCCCAGGTAGGACTGCAGGGCACAGCAATGACAGTAAGCAACTGAGCCCAGTTTTGACAGGGGCACTGCTGTGCCCCGCCAGCCCTAAGGGGAACGTCAGACACCAGCTCCTGACACCCAGGAAGGTAGAGAGCGGGCAGCATTCTGACAGAATTGCAAGGAACCCAGCTCTACCTGACCATCCTGGCAGATTTTTGTCCTGGGAAAACCCAGCCTGCCTGCAAACACTGGCTGGCAAAGGCGTGCTGGCACGGAGGGAGAGACTGCAGATGGATCTGCTGTGCAAGGGTCTGGTTTGCAGGCACTACGTGGTGGCAACCAAAGCACAAAGACAGCCCAACAGCCCTGTTTCCCCACGGCTCGTGCTCAGCACGCTGCCCAGCAAGCTGTGAGCAGCAGAAGCCCCCTGAGGTCGGCTCTTACCGCAGGGTCCCTTGTGTTTCACTCTGATCTCTCTCTTGAGGACACAGGCCATGGAGTCAAGCTCGCAGGGGTTGCCGTAGGTGCGGTTGTCGGTGCCGCAGACGGGGTCGTAGCGGCCCTGGCACACCTGCTGGCACTCACACACGGCCTCCTGGTTCTTCACCACACACGTGGCCCCGAAGGTGCACTCCACGCTCAGGCACGGGCTGGGTGTGCCCAGGTCTGCAGAGGGGACAGGAGAGAAAGGGACAGGTCTCAGACCGCTGCTCCCCTCCTTCCCCCGGGGCACTGTGCACAGCAAGGCATGCCAGCATCCCACCTCTGCCTCCCCCAAGCCGTGGCAAACGCACAGAGCTCCTGGGTTTGGCACCAGCCCCTGCACCCTCCATGCCACCCCAACATGCCCAGCTCAGCATCTCCCCATGCTTGGCAGAGGTTAGGGATGGGAAGCAGGCACAAGATCTTCTCCCCGGACGCAACGAACAGGACTCCTGCCTCAGCTCCTCCGTGGCATCCCAGCTACGCTCTGCCCAGAGGGACCAGCCAGAAGTGGGATCTGCCCTGCGGATTTCTGCACCAAACCCTCATGCCTGGGTCTCCCCCACAACTCCCACCAGCATCAAGAACAAGCATCGTGTGCTGAGGGAGGGCAACATAAACTGAGGGGTCTCGTTGCCAAGAGCTGGCACTTCTGTTCCTGGGCACGAGCCTGCCTGTGAAGATGGATCTGAATGACCAGAGCTGGGCAGAGGGCAGGAGGCAGCAGAAAGCCCTCCTCAGCATGGGTCTCACTGCCTCTAGGACACTCACTATACCATCAGCACCTGGCACCAGCTGCCAAAAAGCTCACAGAGGGACAGCTCCCTTCATTGAGACTCACATCCTCAGAATCACAGTGTCCCCAGGTCATCTTAATATCCCCGTGGCCAGGAAGATTTGGCTGGAGAGGATGCGTACACTTGGCTGTGCCACACAGCCTGCCTCCCTCTGCTCTGCAGCAGCTCAGTTCCCTTCCCTTCCTCCAGTGAGCTGGCCCTGGAAAGGCCAAGGAGCTGCTGTGCCGTGGGATGAAGAGACACAGTGTCCTTGCATCAGTCCAGACCTTGGGCAGCTGGCTCCAGAAGCAAAGCCCCGAGGTTCCCTGAGGACAGGCAGTGCCACAGGGCATGGGCAGGAGGCTGAGCAGCAGCAGTGCCCTCCCTGCTCACAAACTGGAGCTGCTTAATCAAAGTCAGAAGAGCAGGTGGCATCATCTTCCCTGCAAGCTGCCCCGCAGCGAGGAGGTGAGCAGCAAACAGCTGATGGTGACAGCAAAGAGGAAAAGGCTGCGTCTGACTCTCTGGTACAGCTCTGAAACGGCTCACAGGGAAGTCCTGTGGTCCCACCCCCTTCCCAGCCCACTTGCTGAAGGTGGGCAGCACCCTCCAGCAATGCCCTCCATCACCCAGAAGCCAGGACAAGGCAGCTAAAAGGCAGGGATGCTGGGGATGCCACGATGCTGGGGGGCGGGGGGAGACCCAGCCCTGCTCAGAGCCCCCCTTCTTCCAACTCAATACCAAAGCCCTCGGGACCTGGGGCTGGGAAGGGACACAGATTCAATCTGTGCTGAACACGGACACGGACACGTGACGACACGGATGTGGGAACAGACAGTGCGGCCAAGGCGAGATGGATGCAACAGGCAGACACAGCACAGCCCCCCAGCCCCCCAACACCAAACAGCGAGGCAGCACAGCGATGGAGCATGGTGGGACAGACAGAGCCCCCCTGGAGCCTGCTGGCCTGGCACAGGGAGTAGTCAGGGCAACAGGACGGTCTCCTTTCCCTGCTAGGACCAAGGTGGCACATCTGCTGATCAAGAGCAAGGCTTGAGCCCCCCTGGGAGCCCAGCTGCACACTGGTAGCCAGGGAGAGCACGGCTCATAGCATAGGCACAGGCAAGACTGAATTTTGGGTTTGGCTCTTCAGGAAGCACCTACCAAGACAACACTTAGAGCTAAGGGCCTGCAAAGGAAGAAGGGGACAGTTGAGGCACGTGGCTGCTACGTCGACCCAGCCTTTTCCACCAGGTCCCCAACTTGCTGGCAGGTGAAGAGTTTATGAGCAGTTCCCAAGGACCAGGAACGCTGCTGTGCTTAGCCCTGTGATGCTGCTCGCTCCTCCTGCTTGTGCTTCACTTAAACCCCAAGCCTATGTGCCATAATCACATCCCCATGATTGTGAGACACACACACTTGCATGGAGAAAGCTCCTGTGCTGGAGACAATCGGGCAGGGAGGATGCAACGAGCTGGGCATGAAGCAAATAAACTCATTCCTTTGAAATCCACGTTCATGCTCCCATCTTGGGGAGCAAGGGAGCAGTGAGAGAGAGTGGCAGGGAGGTGTCAGGCTGGATGGAGACGTTCCTTGCCCTCCTGAAGCAGGGAAACCTGCTGAGATGCAGCTCAGGAAGCTCCTTTGCGGGTGAATCTCAGCCTGTGAAATTTCCCACACAGCCCCAGGGCACCTGCAGCAGTCAGCTGGGGTTCTGGCACCAGTTTTGATGTGGCTGGATATAATGAGGACCTATTAAACGAGGACCATAGGCTGTGCTTTAATCAAGACCTGCTTTGATTCCTGTCCCTTTATCCATTTTGCAGGCACAGAGGAAGCCAAATACTCCTTCTGCACCCCGACTGATTCAAGGGTGCAACCCCTCACCTCCTGCTGAGCTCTGCAGACGCCTAACCAAGCCCTGGGACCTGGGGACACCGAGCTCTCCTGCAAGCCTTGCCTGTGGATGGCCGCAGAGAAGAGGCACTGTAGCTGCTTTGTAACCCATCACACCCCACCTACCCATGCCCATGACACCCAGTGGGCTCTGACACCAGCTCCACCAGGACACAGGCTGGGTATTCCTAGGGTATTCCTAGCACAGACAGCTCCTCAGTGCTTCCAAAAGACAAGGGGATGGGGAGCTGCGACCCCTGCAGAGCCCCTGCCCACTGGAATTGCACAGACAAGCGTGACACACACTACGGAGAGCAAAGGGTCAAGCATCACAGTGCCAGGCAGGCAGAAACTCCAGGAAAGAGGAGGTGGGGAAGAAAGGGGGGTTAGTTGGGGGCAAAAGGAGAGGTAAGATCAACCAGGAACAGTCCAGACTGGTGTATCAGCCACAGAGGGGCTTGCTAAGGATTGGGGTGGGGGTGGGGGGCTCACAGCACCCACCTCTGCTCCCACTTCTCATTGGCCTCGAAGGGTCAAGCCACAGCAAGCACCGGACAAGACCCACTGCACTGCAAGGCATTTCCATTCCAGCAGGGAGTGTTTGGGGTGAGGGATGGGAGCAAAACCTGGGCAATGCCTCCATCCCAGGGGCTCTCAAGCAAAACTAGAGGAGGGGAGGAGTGAGAAGAGGCCAGGACTGTCACTGGCTACGTAGCAGGGGAGAGAGAGCCGACCTCCTAGCAGAGATGTCCGGGTGGGGAGCAGAAGGGTGCTGCGAGGACACAGGTCCTTCCTCCAAACGGGCAACACTGTAAAACACAAGACACAGACGAGAAAGGAAAGAGAGAGAGCGGAGGGAGAGAGAGAGAGCAGGGGGGAGAGAGCAGAGAGAGGCAGGGAGGAAAAGACAGATGCAACTACAAGACACCTCTCCCTCCACCTCCTGTCTACATCGGCCTCGTCCCCTCCCTTCTTCCTCCGCTGCCCCATCACAGTGTAAAAGCAGAGAAGGATTAAAAACAAGCCCTGGGCTGTTTTGTTTGGCTTTGCCTCCTTTGCCTTGCTGCTGGAGAAGACAGCAGCTGAGTTCATTAGACTGGTACAGGTGAGAGATTGTGACCGCACTAGCAGCCTGCCTTTGAGCTCCTTCCCTTCCCCAGCCCCGCACAGAGACACGGGTGAACTCCCCACACTCCCCACTCTGAGTGCTGGATGCAGACAGAGCCTGCAGCTCCCTCGTTCCTCAGTCTCGCCCCAGCACCCTGTACATCCTGTGCCACCCTCACTGCTGGACTGCATCCCACACCCCTTGGCCAGGAGAGGAGTTTAGCACCACCTCCAGCAGTGCTCATCTGGAGAAGACCTCATGTTTGCATTGCTACAGGCTTGGGGCAGAGCGGCTGGACAGCTGTCAGGCAGAGAAGGACCTGGGGTGTTGGGTGACTGCAGGCTGACCATGAGCCAGCAGTGTGCCCAGGTGGCCAGGAAGGACAATGGCATCCTGGCTGGTGTCAGAAATAGTGTGGCCAGTAGGTCTGGGGAGGGGATTGTGCCACTGGTGAGGCTGCACCTCGAGTGCTGTGTCCAGTTCTGGGCCCCTCACTCCAAGAAGGACATCGAGGTCCTGGAGTGAGTCCAGAGAAGGGCAACCAGGCTGGGGAAGGGGCTGGAGGGTAAATCCTCTGAGAAGCAGCTGAGGGAGCTGGGGGTGTTCAGCCTGGAGAAGAGGAGGCTGAGGGGAGACCTTCTCCCCACCTCCCCTGCCCTGCCAGGAGGGTGCAGAGAGGTGGGCGATGGTCTCTGCAGCCAGGGGACAGGAGATGGGACAAGGGGCAATGGGCTCAAGCTGCCCCAGGGCAGGGGCAGAGCAGATGGGAGGGGAAAGTTCTTCCCTGGCAGAGTTGTGGGGATGTGGAACAGGCTGCCCCGGGAGGGGCTGAGTCACCATCCCTGGGGGTGTTTAACAGAGGGGAGATGAGGTGCTCAGGGATCTGGTTTAGCACAGGATGGAATGGTTGGACTTACTGATCTTAAAGGTCTTTTCCAACCCTGTGATTCTGTGACCTGCCTTGAAACACAAGCTGGTCAGAAATCCCACCCCTGCCCTGTTTCTAAACCCATTTCCCACCTCACAGTAAGCCTGAGCTGGGGACACAGGGGGGACACGCTCTCTTCCCAAAGGGCAGCACTGAGCTCTGAGACAAGACACTTTCCTAAGCCCACGGGGAAGCCAAAGGCTTGTCCCCACATGCAGTGGTGGCTTGTTACAGGGTGGCCCAGAGCTGTCACGTGGAGTTTGAAATCCTAGGCTCCTGAAAGCAGACATGCACTTGCCTGGAGAAGCTGGAGGAAGCTAAAATAAGTGAGTGTAAGATGGGAGGGAGGACAGCAGTGGTGTAGGGACCGTATCCACCATCCACACTCCCCTGAGCATGGTGGAAGCGATGTGCCTCCTGCTGCAGAGTAACGAGCAGCACGAGCTCTTGGCTCGCCACATCATTCCAGCAAGCTGGAGCTGGGGTCTGACTCTAAAAGGAGGCACAGGGAAGGGTTTGCTGAGAGCCCAGGGCACCAGAACCTGGCCACCCAGCTGCAAACAACCCCCTGCCAGCCCCGGAGCATCTCGCTGTGCCCCCCCAACCCTCTCCTGTGCCTGCCTCACCAGGAGCAGCCCTGTGCAGCCGATTGAAAATAACTGGTTATTCTGTGGAGTGGGATACTGGGAGCCTGACAACCAGTTTCTGAGCAGCTGGGCCTGGCAGCATTAGCATTGACTGTGGGAGCACAAAGCCAACAAAACAGACCCACGACACGAGGCTTCATTTCTGGGTACTTCAGGTTTGATACACTGAATACCTTTTAAAACATCAGTTTAAAATAATAGGACCCACTCCTAGATCTACTGAAAAAGCCAATTGGAGCTGAAATGAACAAACCTCCCAACTCACACCAATCAAACCAGTGACTGTCTTTAACCTCCTTCATTTTCTACACAGTAACTTCAAAACAGGATGTTCCCCCACATCCTTGGGACCCAAAGCCCCATCCTATCATGTAAGCCTGGAAAAACATCCATCAGAAAGGTGAAAAGCTTTTCCCAGAGACGAGACAAAGGCACGGTGAGACCTCCAGAGAGCGGGAGCGCTGGGAAGAGTCCTTTACGGAGAGTACCTGGAGCTGAGAGAAGCGGGCAGGCATGGAAGGGGGAAGCATGGAAGGAGCTTGGAGTGGGGGGGGGACTGGCACTACCCTGGGAGGAGAAATGAATGGCATGGGTGGGCGCCTGGCCGAGGCAGTGAGTGGGAGAAACGAGCTGGACATCACAGACGCTTCGGTACCATCTAAACACAAATGGTTCTTCCTCGTGTTACTGAGCACATCAGACAGAGACAAGACCGAGGAGGGGCACATGCACACACAGACACAGGGACTGCTGCGAGGGAGGAGGAAGAACAGGGAGGGATGGAGATTCAGGGCTCGTGGACCGCAGGACTGAGGAGAGCCTATGGCTGGCTCAGCCGGTGTGGGCACCCAGCCCAACTTACCTGGAGCCTTCCAGCACCACCGCGAGCACGGCTGCCCGCACAGAAGGGACTGACGCAGGCTGGGCTTAAAGTGGCTGCTGGGACTGGGAAGTGAGAGGTGGTGGGGTACCAGCGTTCCTGTGGGCGACCAGCCCGGCGGCACCAGTGCTTACCACAGGGTCCACTGTGCTTTACTGGGATGGCAGCCTTCTGGTGGCACTCGGCCTTCTGGCGCTCGCAGTCGTTGCTGTAGGTGCGGCTGTCCCGGGCGCAGACAGGTCGGTAGGTACCGTCGCAGGTGATGCGGTCGCAGGAGCAGCGAGCGGTGCCGCGGCGGTTCAGGCACACGGCGTTGAACTTGCACTCCTCCTTGCACTTGTCTGGGGGGAGAGAGAGGAGAGAACCGCTCATGCCCACCGAGGGGGACAGGGGGACGTGGCCAAAAACATGGCATGGAGCGGTGGGAAAGGCCAGGAACCCGAACGCTCCCGTTCCCCAGGAAGCAAAGAGGTACTTACCCTGATGCTGGCACTGCCCTGAACGCACCTTCTGGATCTCCAGTCCTCGGATGGCCCCCGAGCGCCCCATCACGCACTCGTTGTCGTACGTCACCCCGTCGTCGCCGCACACGGGCTCCTGCTTCGGGGCGCAGGTCTCGGGGCGGGAGAGCAGGTCCACCTTCCGCGTGCGGGGGTTCACGCGGCACACGCGGTTCATGTCGTTGAGGACGGCTTTACAAGGGTCTGCGCACCGAGACGGAGACGGTAGTTAGGCACGCTCAGGCCCTGCACACAGAGGTGCACCCTGGCCGGTCATCCTCCCTCCCAGCTGGCCACAAAAAGCCTCTGTACCCTCCCCAGTAACACTCAAGGTGTGCTCATCTCTTCCCTCAAACCAGACATCTGTAGGGCTCTGCTCTGCGTAAGGACTGAGCTGCACACACAGAGGACACGTGCCCTTTCCAGAATGACTGGAGGGGATGAGTTCTGCCTTTGTCCCCATCCAGAGCTGCCTTCACACCCCTCTGTCCAGTGGATCCCAAGCTGCCTTCACTCCCCTCTGTCCATTGGACAGAGCCCTCTCTTCGCTGGGCGCTGCAAGATGCTTGGTACTCCCATCCTGCTCCTCCCACTCTCCTTCCCTGTCTTTCTGAAGTGCTGGGAAAGCCCCAAAGGCAACCAGGGCCACACACTGCCTTGCCCCACTGCTCTAATCCAGGCTTATCCCCATCACCCTCTGGGATGAGCTGAGCTCACATTAGCATACCAAAGACAGGGGCAAAGCAGGTGCCACTGTTCGCTAATCCCTTACTCTAGCCCCGAGTTTTTCTCCTCCTGGTCAAGCAGGGTACCTGGAGAGTGGTGATTCATTCTCTGCAACCGCAGAAACAGGATCGAATGTTTCCACCCTTTAAACCTGCTCATCTGAAATCCCTGCGTTGACCACAGTACCAGGCTGGCAAGGGGAGGGAACGAAACAGCCCCCCCCCCACCCCCTGGTTCTCCAGCCTCTTGCAAGTAGATTGAGGACACCTCCCTTTTGGCCGCCCCCACATCCCTTGGAGAAGACCAGCTTAGGAGAGGGTCACTGCTGAAGGCTTCTGCTTTATCCATTTTAGCACAAGCAGTCAGTAATCACGGAGACAAAGCAGATGGAGGAGCTCCCACAGGACCCACCCAATCCATCTCCCATTTCCCCTCCGGCAAGAGCTACCCGTGCTGGCTGCTGCCCCACAGTCACACCAGCAGACAGCCAGGGATGTGTTACCTCCTTGGAGGCCTCTACAAACCCCAACAAAATCACAAGAACTACCTCATACTGACTCGTGGGACTGTGGGTAAATAAAGCTGCTGCAGTGGGGTGGGGATGTGGTATAGCTGAGCTGGGGCCTCAGCATCAGAGGGGCTGGCGATGAGGAAGATGCGCAGATTTACTGCAGGAGCTGCATGATGAGGATATTTGAGATGTGCTCTGCCTGCACTGCTTATCCCCGCTCCCTCCCCTACCTGGCAGCACATCCTTAAGCCTCACAGCACACCCAATAGAGTCCAAATCCCTTCAAGTCATCTCAGGTTTTAAAGCCCTGCTTCTCAACTCGGACTGCCTGAGTTTCTGCTGATGCCCAGCTAAAACCAGGAGGACCTCAAAGGAACAGCGAGGCTCAAAGCCTCCTCTCTGCCCTAGAAACCAGGAGCACCCAGCGTGACATCACCTCTTTCTCACCTCCCACTTGCACCCATCTCGCCCTACTTGGGCCCGGAGCAGTGGAAGCATAATTAAAGCTCTCCCAGGTTTGCAGCCTGCCCAAACACACTCCCACACTCCTTCCCCAGGGGACAAACGCTGGCCTGGCACGTGTCCTGCCTGATCTCATGGTTTTCCTAATGAATACAGTTGCTTTTAATTACAAGTATCCACGGCCATCGTTAGCCAAAGAGGAAGGCATCCTCGGAGCGGCAGGACTGAGTGTTTGTGCTCTGGGATCGGTGCCTGTCAGGCATCTTTAATTAAAGGGAGCTGCCTGCCTGAGAGCCCGGGGACGCCAGCAAGGAGCCAGCTGCTTGCCAAAACCTTCAGATGGGGGACTGCCAGCCAGGGGAACCAGCAGGAAGGGAAGGAGGTGGCACAGATGTTGCAGCTGCTCTAGGTCAGTGGGTCCCGAGCAGCGAGCGATGCCCACGGCCAAACGCCTCAGGGGAAATGCCAGCTTGGTCTGAATTCTCAGAAGCTGTCCCCACAGGCTGACTTCTTTCTGCCCAGCTCACGTGTCTGAGCTGGTGACAACAGGCACACGGGGAAAGTTTTTCTCCCCAGACCTTGCCCTTTTCCCACCCGGGATGCTCCTGAACGCAGGAGGCAACGTTTTTAAAGCAATACCCCAGGGATGGGGGGGAGCAGGGAACTTACCACAGGCACCATCAAACTTCTTGAACACGTTCTCCTGCTTGTCACAGGCGTGCTTGTTGAGGTCGCACTGGCTGCGGTAGTCCCTGCCGTCGCTGCCGCACACCGTGCTCTCGGGCACGCCGCTGCAGGACGATGGGCAGACACATTTGGCTGACTGGCCGTCAGCAGAGCGGACGCAGGTGCTGCCAAAGCTGCAGGTCACCTCTGCACAGGGGTCCTTGGAGCCTGAGGGAGAGAGAGAGAGAGAGAGAGAGGATGGAGGGAGGCATGGCCCCGGCGTGAGCACAGCACCCCGTGTTCCCACACCACCCTCGCCCGCTCGCTCCTTTCGTGGGATAAATAAGCCCACCGCAACACGATATCAACCTGGAGAGTCCCAGCCCCTCTGAGTGCCCAGAAACACGTACAGTGACAACAGATGTCCTTCCCCCAGCTTTGGAGGATGCTGGAACCAGCGCCGTGGACCTGGTCCTGCAGCAGCGAGCTCACCCAGCGTGGGGGCAGGCAGGATGATGAGGCTGTAGGATCAGCCCCAAGCCCACCATATGTGAGGGAGCTCACTCCCCACCTGGCCCTTCAGGCAGAACCCCCCCACACACCTCTCTAAACCTCTCAGACTCGCTGCTGCAAGCCCCCCCTCCCTGCACATGCTCTCAGAGCCTCTTGCTCCAGCAAAATGAGCAAAACGAGGGTCCTTAAGGCACCTCCTGCAAACCGTAATTAGAGGAAGAGCTCGAGGAGCAATTTCCTCACCCACAGGAAAGGGCCAAAATTTATTTGCCAGCTTTTTTTTTTGCCTTCCCCTTCCCCTTTACTTGTCACTTTCTTATGATTATTATTTTAAATAAATCACCCGACACGTTCTCCCCTCTGACAAGAGCCCCAGCAGGAGTGCCGGGCGCAGATTTATTGCGAGCCAGAGCTCTGCGTGAGAGAAAGGTCAAGTTAATTTACTCTGAGATGAGGAGACTGGGGTCTCATTTACACAGCTCCTTGCTCACAGCTGGTGAATGCCAGGCTGGGGAAGGGCTTTCATCAGCTCACCCATCCTGAGCATACGCCCAGTCCCTCCAACTCCAACTTCTAGCCCTGGCAGAGCTGGTCATCTTCACATCAGACCTGTCCCCATCTCACAGGACACCACTAGCAGGACAGTGATGGCAAGGTCAGAGTAAGTCTCCCTGGCCTCACAGAGTCACCTGAAAGCAGGAGAGAGCCCTCACACTCACCACACGGTCCTTTGCTGATGACTTTGATCCGTCTCTGCTGGTTGCACTGGGCCTTCTCCAGCTCACACTCGTTGCTGTAGGTGGAATAGTCAGAGCCGCAGACAGGAGCCACCACCACGGGGCAAGCTGTCTTCTTGCAGACGCAGGAGGCCTGGGAAGGGTCGGTGGAGCTCCTCTCACACACTGCCCCGAACCCGCACAGCATCCCTCGACACGCTGTGGGCACAGACACAGAGACCCATGAGCCATGGGAGGAGGATGCTCATGGTCCTTTCCTGGCTGACAGCAAGGATGGCATCATGTGAGCATGTCTGTGGCCAGGAATTGATGTCAGGTCCTTCTGCAGGGACACTGAGGGTGCGTTTGAGGTGCAGGGGTTTGCCAAGCCAGCCTTGCCAGAGCCCCCCTCAATCCAAAACCATGTGCCTGGACACGGATGTGCCCAGCGCAGCCAGGGAATGGCATGGGGCAGCTGGGCCCTGAGAAAGCCTCCTCCAAAGGGAGCTTGTCCTGGAAGGACCCTGGAGCTCCAGAAAACATGTGGTCTACCCAGGGCCCCTCTGCCTTTGTGAGTCCTCCACAGCACAAAGTGTTTTCCGCCAACCAGCAAGAGACGGGGAAGTCAAGGAATGGAGGAGGAACCGCCCTCACCTGTCCCAGCACTGGGCACATGGCCCTGCACGCAGGCGCTGCTTCATCCCTCACCATTTATGCAAAGCAGCCGAGCCACGTGGGCACCGCGTCTCTCTCCAAAGGAGATGCGCGAATCGCTCTCGCATCCACTAATCAGAGCAGCCAGCACAGACCAGTTCAGCATCTGAATTGCTAATGCAGTAGGAAACGCAATCCTTTAGACGGAGAGAGGACCGGCATCTCCAAACTCAGAGGGTTTTAGGGTGAGACACCAGGAGCAAGAGACTCCAGAGCTTTTGGGCACAGCCCTGTACTCACAACACACACCATCGGACACATATGGACACAGAGGTGCACCCAGTGCAGTCCCTGCCTCAGTACCCACCACACTGCCACTACACCCGGGCACCGGGCACCCCCAGGTGCCCACCTCAGCGCCCTGCGCCCTCCTACGTGTGCAGCAGGCATTAGGAACAGAGACTGACCTACATAATGAGGGAAAGAGAAATCATAAAAGGCGAAAAATAAAACGCTCGACAGCGGCTCATTTACACTTCAATTCCCGGGCGTTTGCCTTTGGCTGCCTCCAGATTCAGAGCTCATATGCACAGCAACAATGCACTGCTAAGAGACTTAATACCATCAAATAAAAAAAGAACTCTCCTTCTCTCCTGCCCAATATCTAAAAGTAATTCATCATTTTTATGAAGCGCTCTGGATAGTCTCTCCTGCTCTTTCCGCTGCTGCTTTTTCCTCTCTCTTTCTCTCTCTCTCCATCCTTTTTTTGATAAATGCAGATGAGCCTGTTGAGCTCTGAGATGAGAGGGTGCAGGGGAGGTGTGCAAGGGAGGAATGTGAAACGCAGGACAAGCAGGAATTCATCCTGTCCCCCCCTGCCCCAAGGCACAGGTCTGTGGAGCAGAAGCGTGGCTGCACAGCACATCAACTGGCACGGGAGGCAGAGATGGAGCTGTCTTCGAGACCAGACCTATGGACAGGGAGGTAGTTGGTGTGCACAGATGTGGGATGCAGAGCTGGCTCGGAGCAGGGTCTGGGCAGGTGGGTGATGGTCTCTTCTGCCAGGGGACAGGAGATGGGACAAGGGGAAATGGGCTCAAGCTGCCCCAGGGCAGGGTCAGAGCAGATGGGAGGGAAAAGCTCTTCCCTGAAAGAGTTGTGGGGCTGTGGCACAGGCTGCCCAGGGAGGGGCTGAGTCACCATCCCTGGGTGTGTTTCACAGACAGGTAGATGAGGTGCTCAGGGATCTGGTTTAGCACAGGACAGGGATGGTTGGACTCTATCTTAAAGGTCTTTTCCAACCTTGTGATTCTGTGATTATCACAGAACTGTACTTCAAAAACCCACCGGGGACACAAAAGGGGACGTGAGCAAAAGAGAGGGCACAAAGCACCACTATTGGACCCCCATTCTGCTCCAACCAAATATTATGCGAGTGTTTGACAGACACCTTCCCACTCCTCACCAAAAAGCTCCATCCCTGGGAGAGAACCTTGCACACCACAGTGCCTCAGAGTTCATCCCAGCCCGCCTGCAGAGGAGGAACTGGCTCCACTGAGCCTCAGGGATCAGGTCCAGAAGTAGACAAAGCGTGAAAGGGGGAGAAAATGCTCCAAACTAGAAACAAATCGTGAGGAGCAAATTGGTTGTTTAAGTTTCTTTCACTTCTAATCACCGCCGGTGCTACTGGTGAAGGAGGTTATTTGTTCATGGGAGATGATATAGAAAAGTCACTCATCCAGTGCTGGGATGCAGCTGGATGGTGGAAACTCAGCACACCAAGAAGAGCAAAACAAACTGCCTGAATTGCCCTGCCAGCCCCAGGAGATGGAACAGGTTTATTATGCCTCTTAAAGCGACTCAACCCAACAAACTCAGCAAAGGATGAAACTCAGAGGGATCTTCCTTCCTCCCCAACATCTCTTTCTATCTCTCTAATTCTACCCAGGAGGATTTGAGAAGTGTAACCATCACTCACGTGGAAGGAACAGAAGTTGGGCAATCAGAAGTAAAAAAGACAAGACTATCAGCCCAGTTCCAGGGTATTCAGCACCGACCAAGCCCCCCTGTGCTGAGCCATCGCACAGAGCAGCACCCTGCTGAGTCCGGGCAGAAGGCAGCACAAAGTGGGGCACAAAGTGTTCTTGTCCTAACACTCGTACACTCCAGGCAGTGGATAAAGTGCACAGAAGCGCAAAGACCTCCTAAATTTCATTCCTGAAAGTGCTGGTGAAGACCACACTGTCCAAAGCACCCAGGCATGAGGGGCTGCAGACAGCTTTGTGTTCCCAGTGCTGCTGCTATTTCAGGTGCCGTGGGGCTGTGTCCTGCTCTGCCAGGCATCAGGCTGGGACGCACAGAAGGGACCAGCCTTACCTTCACACCCCCGAGCTTGAGATGGGATGGGGTAGACAGGAAGGCAGAGATGATGGCAAGGAGATCAGCTGCTTGCCCACCCAACTGCAACGAGCACTGGAGACCTGTGGCATACAGAGGGACCAGGGCTCTGCCTCCTTGCTGCCCCTCTAGTGACATCTGCACATCACCAGGACAGTGAGCACGGCGTTTTCCAAGCACTGTGCCTCCTACATCCCCCAACACACATACCAGGGCAGGGTTTCATCAAGGCCAAGCCCAATGCCTGCCTTCCCTACAGCCACACTGCAGCTGGAGGCTTTCAAGCCAGCTCTGCAAGGACACTGTCAGGCAGTGGTGACCCAGAGCCAGGCTGAGCTTGCAGCAGACGGAGCCCCTTCACGCTGCCCAGCCGCAGAGGGGAGGTGGGATCTCCCAGCACTTGTCCAAGCCCACACTTCCAGACTGTGCCAAGCGCATCGCGAGGCTGCGCAGCCGGGTCAGAGAGCAGAGCGGATGGACAGCGAAGCAGAGCTCTGGTTAAATCATCCCCAGCGCTGCCGAGCCGAGGCACAGCACGGCCTTTGGCAAACAATGAGAGCAGCACTTGGCTGGAGCAGGGAGAAAAAAAACCAGCTACGGCTAGGAGCTGACCTTTCCCAAACCTCCTGAGCCGTCGAAGACGAGGGAGAGAAACAGCTAAAGTGAGGTATCTATACACCACTTGAGCAAGCTGTACAGAACAAAAGGGAGGGCTTGGGCTCATTGTAACCACGCTGAATACCAGCCAAGCCTCTCCGTGTCTCTTAGCAGCACTGGAGCAGGAACAGGATAATAAATAACAATAACAACACCACCAACAACAAAAATAGCAACAAGAAAAATCCCAAAAGCCCACTGGCTTAGAGAGGAGAGGCAAAGCCAAAGGTGTGCTATGAATAATCCACGGGAACGTGCTTCCCACCACAACCCAGCCGGCACAATGCCATGGGCAGGCAGAGCACTTCTCTCCCTCTGAAGCCCCAGGCTGAGCCTGCAAAGGCAAGGAAGGTATTGGGAAGAGATCATGGCTAGGGAAAGACCTGCCTGGGCTCTGATGCTGGGCTTCAGGTCAGGGATGCTATGCTCTGAGGATCTACCCTGTGTGATGCAGTGATTCCTCTCCCTCCTCCCTGGTTCAGGGTAACGAGCACAGAGGAACTCTAAGGAGGATATCCTGCCCTCTGGTCACCTGGGGAAGGTGAGGGGCTCTGGCCTCTGCTCCAAACAGCCCAGAGCGGTGGAAGGCTGGGGCAGTGCTGCAGCCTGGCAAACTGGCCGTGAGGCTGCCTTCTCCCAGCAGATAAGGGGAATGAGCCATGTAGCTCCTCCTGCAGCAGCTGGAGCTGTGGCTGGCCTCTGCCTGCCAGCTGCCCTCTGCCCCCAGAGACGAGCAGATGGGGTAGTGACCTCGGTGGCACTGCGTATGGTGTCCCTCTACTGCAGACCTTGCCCGGCCCCAGAGGCTCACGGTGCGAGGTACCAACAGAAAACACTGGGGCAGGAGGAGATGATGGCTCCTGCCAAAAGGCAGAAGGTCATCAGCCAGGCTGCACAGCCAAGCCACAGGAGCCACCTCCAGGAACACCTTCCCCAGCCTGCCAGCCATCCTCTCAGCAGGCCAGGGTGGGATGCCTGCAGAGGAGGAAAGGGGAAAGGAGAGACATGACAAGCTGAGAGGAGCCTCAGGGAGCCTGTCTTCGCTGGCAGTCAAAATCGGGGTGAGAAGAGTGAGATTGAGGGTTGCAGACTGCTTTCTACCACAGTCTGGACCCAGGGCTGAGGCATCCATCAGAACCAAGCCGCTCTCGCAGAAAGAACAACTACCCATCACACCAGGTGCGGTGACACTGGTTCGGATCCAAGCCTCCCACCCTATCCACGACACTTCTTCAGGCAGCCCCTAATTAGCACTGGGGAGGGAGCAGGATGCTTCATTACCAAGGAGGCTCCTGCCAAGGTTCAGCTCAGCGCTTCCCTGAGCGGGCTGCGCGGGCACAGGTGGCTGGTGCTCTGCGAGTAGCTGCCAGGGCAGATGGCACCAGCTCCACCTCCTCGCATCCAACAGTGCCAGCAGATGCCCAGAACGGCAAGAAGGACAGATGAGAATAGGATGGGCTCCACTGCAGCCAACGGGGACGGACAGAGCTGCCGCAAGAAGGGCGCGGAGCCACCGAGGCTCTGCAGGGAGATGCAGGAGGTGGTGTGAGGCTGCAGGCAGCTCGAGAGAAAGCTGTGGCTGAAGGAAAGGCCCTGCTTGAGCTGGGCTCAAGACACTGGGCAAAACAAAGCCACTGCACAGCGCACACACAGGAACTAGCTCATCCTGGAGCACTCACGGGCTGCAGCCGGCAAATGGGCCGAGCCCACAACAACATGGGTAGGGAAAGGACTTGCCCTGTGCCTCAGAAGCCCCATCTCTCCAAAAACACACACACACAGGGTTAATGCTGTGCCCCCTCTTCAGTCCCCTGCATGCTAAAAACCCGCAGCAGCCAAGGCTTCAGGCTGCACGCTGCCCTCCCCAGCGTGGAGCCAGCACCCTCCCAGCTTCTCTCCCAGCTGCCAGTTCTGGCCACATTCCACTTGGCACCAAGTGCTCCAGGTAGAGCTCCTGGGCCAGCTTCTCAACCCATCCCAGCCTGGACTGGAGCAATGAGGACTGGCAGCAGGGAGACAGCAGCCAGCTGCAGGCAGGGAGGGTGGAGAGCAGCTTCTGCTTCCAGCTTCGACTCCAGTTCAGTGTCTTGGTCCTACCATTTAAAAAAAACTCTGCAGATAACAACAATCACCCAGTCTCCAGTATCAGTAGGTAAATAGCTCAATAGAAGGAGTAGGGATTAATAACAAGCTGGCTTCATCAAGTGCTTTGAGATCTTGAGGTGAAGAGCTCTATCTAATAAGCCCCGAGCATTCACATTAAAATGTTTCTCCAGCTTAATAACAATAATCACAAATGTAATGTCAAAATTGCTCTTTTCCACTGTACAGAAAAGGGAAAAAAGCCCACCCCTGGAGCAGCTTGTCGATGGCTTAACCACATCCTGCCAGGCCCTCTGCGGCACGTGCCAGCTGCCCCATTCCTCGGCAGCACCCAGCCACGCAGCAGGACACCGGCAGCAGCTCCAGAGAGGGGTTCTGGCAGGTTCCTCCCTGGGAAGCCTTTATCTCAGTGGGGAGGAAGAGGAGGAAGAGGGTCCTGAACACCCACAGAGGAAGGGGACGCTGGGAAAACGTGCAGGTGATCCCTGGCAGCTCCCCCTCCCCAGCCAAGCCTGTCTGCTGAAGGCAAAACTTTGCCTTTGCCAGCCTGGACCCACTCCGGATCCCAGGGGTGTCCATCCCTGATCTGGACAGGCAGAGATAAACAATCAGAAAAGCACAGCCAGAAACTTGATTACAGCTCATGGGTGGAGATAGGAGGGTGGGATGTACCTGCTTGTATGGGTCAAAGCGTCTCCAGTGACAGGAAAGGGGTAGGAGAAAGGAAAGGCTAAGAGCCACCCTGCTGCCCTCCCAACACACACAGGCACCCTGCAGCAAGGGCCATAGGCAAGAGACAGACAGACAGGACACTTCCCAACAGCACAGCCAGGAAAATTAGCTCTACCCACACCTCCTCCGAGGACCAGCAGGTCCTTTGCTGAACCACTGGCACTGGGTGTTCTCATTTATTAAGAGCCTGAAATTGAAGAATGAGGATGTCCAAACGTGCACAGTGGCTGCCATTCAATCTCATGTTACCCGACTAAAAAATGCCCCTCTCTGGAAAGCAGAGGGTGCTCCCCTGCCAAACCCCTTTACAGCGGGCTGGGCTGGGCAGTACAAAGCAGAGAGCAGCCCAGAACTTTGTAGGCTGGGCAGCAGAGGGGGGGGAAAGCCATGATGCTCAAATACATCCCTTCATTCCCCCTGCGCACTGATGGGCACGGAGCTGACACCTGCCTCTGCATCCCACCTACTGCCATTCCCCCGCTTGGTCCCCAAGGATGGGGAGGTCACCAGTGGGGCCACACGAGTCACTCACCCCACCCCACATCGTGCAGCCATGGATAAATATCTACGTTAGGGACAAGAAGACGCTGAAATTGCTGGGCAGCACCCGCAGTAGTGACGTTAGCAAAGGATGAGGCATGATAAACCCAGGACAGGGGGGTCCACGGTGCAGCCTGCCCTCTGGAGAAGGGACAGGGCCCCACCGCAGCCACCCGGCAGTGCAGCCTGCCAGGCCAGCACCGTCACAAGCAGCAGGGCAAAGAGCTGGGCAGAGCTGCCTCGGGGCAGAGCTGCCTCGGGGCTCCCTTGTGCCAGGGAAGGGCAGAGGGAAACGCGGGGTCCGGGGATGGAGCCGTGTCAGCGCGGCGAAGGCCGCCATTAATTCTGCATGAGCGCAACGTGCCCGTTGCCACGGAGACCGGCGCGGCTGGCGCTCCAGCCCAGACTCTGCCTGTGCACATGCACTCCTCTCCCCAGGCCCACCCTCCCCGCCATCAATATTAATTGCATCATCCAGGGCTTGCTCACTGAGGGAGGAGGAGCCGCCGGCCCTGCTCGAAAGCCCACGCTGGGGGCCAGGGGGGCATGGAGCAGGCACCGGGTGCAAGTTGGGGCATCCACCCGACAGCCTGGGGCCCAACACTGCTTGGCATCTCCCAAGCCACGCCAAGATCAGCACCAGCAATCCCAGGAAAGAAACGCAGAGCCAACAGGTTGCATGTTGGTAACACCATCCTGCTTAACTCAAGTGCTTTGACTTAAAGGCCCCACCCTGGCCCAGCCAGGGCGGCATGAGTGAGTCCCCGAGCCCCAGTTTTGCCCATCTTCACCCACTCTGTGCCCTGTCTCTGCCCACAACGCAGGACACTGACCCGGTGCAACGCCCCTGGTGTGGAAAGATGCACTTGAGCAGGGCCAAACATGGGCTGAAGGCCCTGCCAGCACCCCTGCATACAGCCCCACGGGTACCAAAGGGGACCGGGAAGGCAGCACCCCTCCTCGCTCATCAGGATCGTGCCCATCTGTATCTCACCAGTGGAGCCACAGAGCTGAGCTACACTGTGACTGCAAACCTGTGGTCCCCAAGGTCACAAGAACCTGTCCATAGCAAGTCCCCACACCAACTGACGCTTTCAAGATGACATTCTAAGGATGGAAGGTCCTTCAGGGGCTGAGGGAACAGCAGGCATCCACCACCCAGCTTGGGAGCCTCTGCGCTGCTCTCCGCTCTCGGAGGACCTTGCTTGCACAGCTCTACATGTCACAGAGATTCCTGGGAAACCAGGTATCTCCTCCTGAAACCACAGTGTGGCAGTTCAGCACCCCCCAAACACACTCTGTGCTCCTGTGTCACAAGAGGAGACAGCGAGGGGACGTCCAGAAAGGGGGTCATCGCCAGCCACAACCTTTTAGAGTCCAGCTGCCTAAAAATAACTCTTTCCACTTCTAAAAGCCATCACAACTGGGATCTAATCTGAGCAGAGCTGAGCACTGCAGCCCATCCCCAGCTGGGAAAGGGCAACCTGGCCCCTCAGAAGGTGACACCGGTGATGCGGGAGCACGGGGTGGAGCAGGAGGAGAGCTGACTACACAGCCTGTCATTTGGGGTCAGAAGGAACAGGCAGCAAGGAAAAAAGCTGATCAGGTTTTAGATCAAAAAGCAAACCCTGTGCTGGAGGCAGAGAGATGGTGGTGAGCAAGGCGAAGGTGGCGCTGGGGCAGGGCAGGGCGGAGCAGGGAGGAGTGGAGAGCGTCGTGTTCTTGGGTCTGAAACATCAAAGTCACTCTTGCAAATCAAACATCATCTTAAAAGACTCTCTCATTAATCTGTCACAAGTCCCCTGCGAGAGCAGCTCTGAGCCGGCTGTCACGGCTCCTAATCACTGGAAGAATCCACCAGCCTCCATCAGAGAGCGAAGGGGTCTGGAAACACGCTCCGCGAGGGGTGCGAGCCAGAAGGCAGCCTCAGCAGCAGGCTGCCCACCCAGCACACCTCGACACCCCTTCCCTCCCCACAGAGCAAGCAGCTGAGCAGGAACCTGCCCTGAAGAGCCACGCTGCAGCCAAACCCCCAGAGCTCAGCTCAAACAGAGCTGATGGGGTGGGATGCTGCACACAGCCCACACGAGGGAGGGAGGCAAAGAGGCAAAAGGAGAGAGGAAAAAAATGCTGCTGGGATTGTTTGAACCTGCTCCCACCTGCCTGCGGAGGCCACGCTCTGCAGAACAGGGTGTTTACAAATCAGGGAGATTAGAGCTCAGCAAGGCAAGGAGGCTGCAGCGGTCTCTGGATGCCTGGAGGGAAAGATGGCTCATCCCCAAGCTGCGGCAGGTCCGGAGCAGCACCCAGCTGCACGGCTGACAGAGCCAGCACCAGCCCTCTGCCCACCTTCGCCCAGCCCCAGGCTGCCAGGCACTACTCGAGGTCTGTTCTTGCTCAAACCTTGGGGGTCTCAGCCAGCTCCACACCTCCTGTTGTCCTTCACTCTCCCTCTGCACGTCGTATCAGGTATGAAATGCAGCGACTGCATCCCTATGGCACAGCAACCACGCACGGAGCTGCGGGGCAGAGGACAGCCCAGCTCACCAGCTTCAGCAGCAGCTCCATGCCAAGAGCCCTGGCGTTTGGCCTCAGTGACCCCAGAAGGCAAAGCACCCCCATATGCAGGATGGGCTCGCTCCCATGCTGCCCAGCCCCGCAGGAGGAGCGGGCTCCCTGCTTCTGGCAGAAGGTGCTGGGGATGCCTGTCTCAGCCAAGCACCATTAGCATCCCCAGAGGATGTGCAGCCACAAAACTACAGCCACTCCCGTTCCTGCAAACACTTTCCTGCCACCAAAGCAGCACAGCTCCTTGTGTCACCGTGACCTCAGGACATGTTCCTACAAAAAACAACCCCAATATCAGCTTGGCAAGGAAGCCTCAGTGGCAGCACGGCGCCAGGCAGCCCTTGCAGTGGGTGAATTTGGGAGCAGCTCCCTCTGGAAGGTGCCACACACCGAGTTCAGCATAACACAGCCAAGGGCAAAAAGAGGTACAGCAAGAGAAATGCTGTTCCTTTGTCACAACACCAGGAAGGGGGGCGTGTCTTGGGAAGGCAGGAGGTGGAGGTGTGGGGAGAGTGTGGCTGGTTTGGCAACCTGCAACCTTAGCGAGGACCTGATGCAGGGAAAACCAGGAATACCTTAGCAGTTCTCCCACCTACTCCCTCTTCTAACACTTAAGCCACGTAACATGAAAGTGCATAAATTGATCTCCAAGAGAAAGCTCAAACCTCACTGTAAATGGAGAAGAAAATGCTCTCAAGAGATCAAAAGTGGCGTCTAATAACTGCTGCTACCTTATCTACCGCTCAGCTTTTGAAGAGCTATGTTTAGCATCTCTCCCTCTCTCCAGAGCAACCCCGAAGCAGCCTGAGCTGGCTGGGCTGCAGCGCTCAGGGGGCAAACCCCAGGCAGAGAAGCTGCTGCTCCCACTGCGGCAGCGGGTGAGAAAGCAGGGCTGGGCTGTGGGGAGAGTGCATGAAGGTGAAGCTCCACAAAGCAGAACCCTGTCCTGGGCTCCCGACCTGTTGCCTCACTGCCACAGGGTGTGAATATGAGCAAGAAAAATCACAGAGTTGTAGGGGTTGGAAGGGACCTCCAGAGCCCATGGGGTCCAACCCCCTGCCAAAGCAGGGTCCCTAGGACAGGGCACACGGGTCTGTGTCCAGACGGGGCTGGGATCTCTCCAGAGAAGGAGACTCCACACCCCCTGGGCAGCCTGTCCCAGGGCTCCCTCACCCTCACTGGGAAGAAGTTCTTCCCAGATTGGTGGGGAACTCCCTGTGCTCCAACTTGAGCCCATCACCCCTTGTCCTGTCCCCACAGACACTGGGAAGAGGCTGCCCATGTCCCCCTGTGTCCCACCCTTCAGCTACTGATACCCATTGATCAGATCCCCTCTCAGTCTCTTTTCTCCAGGCTGAACAGCCCCAGCTCACTCAGCCTTTCCCCACAGCGGAGATGCTCCAGGCCCTTACTCATCTTGGTAGCCTCCTCTGGACTCTCTCCAGGAGATCCCTGTCTTTTTTATCCCAGGGAGCCCAGAACTGGACACAACACTCCAGATGGAGCCTGAGCAGGGCAGAGCAGAGGTGGAGCCCAAGACGTAACCGCAAGATACCCCCAGGCCACGTGGGGACAGCCAGCTTCACCTCAGAGCCACGAACTGACCCCAGGACAAACAGGAGAGCGCCCTGGGTCACCCCCAGAGTGGAGGCAGCGGGTGTAAGCATGGTACAGGCAGTGCCGGGTGTCAGCGCCTCAGCCTGTGCCGCGCCGAAGGCTTGGGGAGGGAGCAGCGCTGTGCAATTAAAAGTGAGCAGCTGCTGAGACGCCTGGGACAGAAATTTCACCTTGCGCAGCCAGAGCGATTTCTTCCTCCGCTCCGTGACGTGTGACAAGACCTCCCGCCACGCTCCAGCAACTCCCCGTCCCTCCTCGGGCGCTGTCCCCCACCGGCTGCCGCAGCTGGAGGTGCAGACACACTGCCTGCGCCCACACTGCTAGAGCCAGCAGCTGGGTGGGCTCTGCCCTCCCTGGGAGAGGCAAACCCCTTGTTTGGGCAGGGGGTGCAAACCTCTCCCCCACCCGAAGGAGCCATCCATCCCTCAGCGTGATGGGGCTGATGGCACAATCACGTGGCAGAGCATCTCTTACCACCAACCTCACTGTCCACCCGTGTTCGCTGGGTGGGAGCTCACATGGGGGGGACAGCACAGCCCCAGGCTGCAGTGGGATGGAGGGATTACCAGCAGAATGGGTCGCTTTCCCTCTCCTGCACGGCAGCTCCTGACGTTTCAGATGTCCATGTGGGAGAGGGTCAGGGCTGGGAAAAGCACGGGGGAGAAAGGGAAAGCAGGAAGAGGGAGCGGTCAGGAAAGACCAGGGGCTGCAAAATGCATCCATGATCAGAGGAGAAGGAGGAAAAACAGAAGACAAGTCTACAGCACCTTCCCGTTCTACTGAGATGAGCCCTGCCACGAAGCCTGCGCTGCGAATTCATTCTGCAGCATCCCAGTCTCACATTGGCTCATGTCAAAAGAGAAGCAGGCTGGGAGCAGCAGCCAAAGCCAGCAGGGAGTTCCAGTACTGCCATGCACAAAGGGAACAAAGCTGACGAGCCTGCGGTTTATTTTAAGTTCTATTTTCATGGCTCCCTTCCCAGGGCAGTCAAGTGTCCCCTCCCCTGCTCCCCTGAGCAGGCGCAGAGCTGTCAGAGATCCGCCCGGCTCCTTGGAGGAACCCAAGGATGCTCTCCGACAGGGACTGGAGAAGGATGGGCTCAGTGTGAATTCGGCAGCAGGAGGAAGGTACAGACAGCGCACACGTCTCCCAGGCATGGGCCAGACCCAGGCTTCTCCATCCAACACCTCCAAGGTTTGTCTTTAGGCAGAGCAGGCAAGGGGAGGTCAGCACCTCACATACCCAAGGCAATTATTTTCCCCCTCACTACATCAGCGCCAACAGGTCAGCAGCCAGAAGCAGCTGTTCATCAGAATTACACCATGTTAATTAAAAACCAATTAAGTCAAAGGAAGTCAAAGTCTTTTCCATATGAAGTACCAAACAGGAGGAGCAAGACCAGCACCTCCAATATGTAGCCACTGCTCCAGCACAGTCAGAACCCTGTGCCAAAGAGCACCGCAGCCCTGAGCAGGCAGGTAAAGCCTCTCCCCACACCCAGGCAGCCCCTTCCTCAGCTGGAAGAGAGCAGAGAAGTCATGAAGCACCATGTGGCTGTCCCTAGCAGGATGGTCCCCTTTGCAGGGCAGCAAAAGTTCACCCACGCTCCAGCTCTCATTGCTGGGGACACTGGGGCACCAGAAAAACCAGAGGGTTTTCTGCTACCGAGCACCTGGGGGAAGGAAGGTGGCAGGAAAAGGGACAGCAGGGACCTGACCCTGAGAGCCCAGCACCTCATGCTGCTGATCTAACTCCCTCCAGCCTGGCTTTAGGTCTCTGAGAGAGTTTATCGTTCTCCCAGCCCTTCACAGAGCAAACACCACCACCGACCTCGCCCCCCGCACACGGCTCCGCCGAGGGATGCTGCAAGCAGAGAAATCAAACCTCTCAGCACAGATGTTGCATGAACAAGGAGAGGGGAGGGAGGGGACCCTTCAAATCCTCCCCCACCATTTCTTTCACCCCAGGGGATGCAGGAAGGGCTCAGCCCACCCTGCTTGCCCCCCGCACCGCACCTGCCAACCCCCCCACCAACTCCAGAGCGCTCTCGCCCTGGGGGGCCGTAGCTGAGCCAACATCCACCCCCTTTCTCCAGCTCCCCCCGCCCCTGCTGACACCCCTCAGCCCCTGCTTGCTGCTGATGAGAAAGGGGAAGAACTAGACAGCTTGAATGCCACAGGCCAGTCCCTCAGCTGTGGAAAAGGCAACAAACAGCCTTCCTGGAGCCCTGCATGAAGTCAGCCAGGCTGTGAGACTCCACAGAGCTTAACAATCCCCTCCCTGGCTGCAGGAATGGCAGCAGCATGGGAGATTTGGGAGAAAGCGGTGAGTTAAGAGCATTAATGGTCTTGTTTCGAGGTGAAGCAGAGACCACTCTATAAATCAATGCATGTCTGAAGAGTTTTCTAGGGTAGAAATTGCTATTGGAAGAAATGGAAGAGAGAAACCGGTGCTAATTAGAGACCCCTCCCGCCTGGCTGGCAAAGCCTTTCCCCTCCAGCGATGCCCAAGCACCTGGGAATACGGTGGTGGCTGCAGCACCTTTTGTGTATGCAGGACAGGTCTTTGCAGACAAGATGCCCGAGGCAGGGGAAGCCACTTCCTTCAGGCAAAACCCAAGGTAGGACATTGCAGGGACAGGCAGTGATTGCCTACTAGCTTCACATCGCTGTTTGGAAGGGGAAAGGATGACAGCAAACCTCTGAGCAGCAGGGTTTCCAGCTAGAAAACCCACTGCTCAGCTGGTAGCAGTGGGCAGAGCGCTGTTGGTTGCCAACTGGTGGCAGCCCACTGCTTGCCACGGCTGTGCAGCTCTGTAGGAATGAAGGATCAGGCCCCAGAAGATAAAGAGGCAACAATCCTCAAGGATCCCAGCTGGAAAAGCAGCGATGGATGGACCCTGATGTGCTCAGCACTGGCACCATCACACTGCAGTGCTGGGACACAGCCCCTGCCCCAGAGGGGACACTGCCTGCTGAGACCCCCCGAACCCTCACCCAGCTCCTTCGTGATGCCACCCAGTACCACTCAGGGAAAGGACCATGGTGCAGTGAGGCAGAGACCCTCCCCTGCCTGTCCCTCTCTGATGTGGCTGGTTGGGGGAAGGGAGATGGGTTTGCCAATCCCCCGCAGCCAGCCCAGCCCAGACAGCTGGGCACAGCTCCCACCAACACAACCCCCCATCCCACCAAAGCAAGCCTAGGATAGGAGAGCCACAGCCCTCACCCACCAAACCTCAGCCGAATCCCAGCAGTTTACAAGCAGAAGCATCACCACCACCCCACCCCTCCTCCATCCCTGCCAGGACTGCACACAGGACCAGAGCCACATCCCCAAGCCAGCCCAGGCAATGGACACTGCAGAGCAGGGACCAGCCCCATCACCCATGGGGAAAAACATCACAAAACCACAGGGGTTGAAAGGGACCTTTAGAGATCATCAGGTCCAAACCCCCCTTCCCCATGCTCCCCTCTGCACCCAAACACTTCCCCAAGATGCCACAAGGCATTTACACCATATTAGACTTGCAAAAGGAGGTGCCTCATTTGGCAACCCACCAAGGGTGGTAGTTTTCCATCTCCTGTGGGGACCAGAGAGAGAGATCTTTTGGAGTATGTCATCTGGCTGGGCTGGGCTGCTAATATTTTGGAGCCCTGAGCTAGGAGCTACACCTACGTTGGTTTTTATTTTTGCTTTGGATGTCTTCTCTGGTCCAATTATAGATTAATCACATTTCATCTCGCATCCGTTTCTCCCCCGCCTCCTTCCCCACCCCCACCAGGGAAGGCAAGAAAGAAAGAAGGATGCAAACGTGTTATTAATTGGCTGCTGGTTTCTGCTGGGTCCTTATCTGCGCACGTGAAGCGACGGAGGATGGGGAAGGTGGCTGAGCAGCCTGCCAGCAGAGAGCAGGGAGGTTTTAAGCCTGGTTTGCAGGGAAAACAAAGCTCCTGTGATGACATTATCTGAGCCTGTGCTTGCCTGCCTGCATCTGACAGCGTTTAAAGCCACTGCCTGGGAACAGCCTGGCCTCAGAACCCAAAGTTCCTACAGGTCTGGGAAAACAGAGTGTTAGTAAGCCTGGAGTAAAAGGCAGGTGAGAACGCAGCTCATTGCACACTGGTGTCCACAGGTGATCCACAGGTGAGGGCCACAGGTCGAGGGGAAACACAAATCCACAGGACCATAGGAAACAGGGGTGCTGCCCCACCTGCACTGCCAGGGAAGGGCCAGGGAAGGGGATGAGGAAAGCACCGTGCTGCCCCATCACAGGCAAGGAGAAAACATGATGGTGGGGAGGGAACTGCTGGAGAGCCCAGAAGCAGAAACCTGTTGGACCCAAGCAAGGACAGGAGAGGATGGAGGGCTGTGTCACAGTCCCCCAGGATTTTCGTGCCCTTTCCAGCCAGAGCAGTGAAAATACCCGATGCCCAGCTGAACATCAGCTTCCATTTTGCTCCTGATGCTGATAAAGCTGAAACCTTTTGCCAGCTGGAGCACAAGCCCAACAGATTTTTTGGTAGCATTTACACAGTGTCAGTAGCTGACGGATCCAAGGACTGGATGAGCTGGGATGATTCAACTTTGGCTGCACAGCAGCAGCAGTAACTTAATGAACAGCCAACAGCATCTCAGCAACCTCTGCTAGCCTCAAAAATCACCTCTCCCCGGGCTGCTCAGCCCATATCCCACATACTCATGCTGGAGAGGTTCCTGTGCTCTGCCCATTTAACCTCCTGCTGCCAGGACCCAGCACAACTCACACTCCAGCCCTTTCCCAGCAAGACCCAGAGTAAGGCAGCTCAGAGCCCCAAGGAGAACATCGTGCCCACATCACACCCCTGAACAGGCATCTCTCTCTGCTTGGCCTGCGCCTGCTCCCAAGGGCAGGGTGTGGGGAGGATGTCTGGTGCCCAGGAGAGATGCAGCCTTGAGCTTCAGACCCACGAGCTGAAACCAGTCACCTCCCTGGGTGACTGCCAGGACTCCCAGGGTGCTGCCCTGGACCGCTCCTCCCACACCACACCAGCAAAAATCCAGAGACATAACAGTGCTCCTGGCTGCTCCCTCATGCTAACAGCTTGTCACCTTCTCCTGGTCCTTCCCTCAGCCGTGACTCTGCCACAGACCATGGGCACACAGGCCATTTGCCTTCCCCACCATGCTTGAGGAGCACCAAGCCTTTCTGCACCCCCTTCTCCTTCTCCCCTTCCTCTTGCCAAAATCCAGGAAGACACTCAAGGGACAAACACAGGACAGCCGCTGGACTCAGCACTGGATAAGGTCCCTTTCTCCAGTCCCTTCCCTTCCACAGCCTCAGCAGATGAACCAGTAAAGCTCTGCAAACTACTGGAGCACACTGAAGATGCTCTCTCTCTCTTTCCAGTCCTCCACCAAGGCTGTTGGGGCAGCCCCTCTGCAGAGGAAGGGCTGCTGTGCCCCCCTCCTCGCCCCGGAGGGCCGTGCTCCTGCATCCCCAGGACCATGGGGGTGATGCAGTCCTGCTCCAGACACAGGGTCAGCTGTGAAATGGATCACTAGGTCAGGAGACACTGCTCCACTGCTGTGGGAAGCGTGAGAGGCTCAAGGAACCTGCTCTCCAGCACACCCAGAGCACAGGACCCGAGCCCAGCAGCAGTGTACTTACCATCTCGCGGCGGTGTCGGCGTCTGAGTGAAGTAACTATTGGGCTTGTCTGCAAAGAAACAGAAACACAGGGCCATGAGCAGCTCCTTTTGGCACACTCTTCCCTCCTCCCCCGCCCCAGACTTCTGTCCACAGCTCCCCAGCAGCTTTCGGGCCAGCGTTTCATTCCGTAAGCACAAGCAGGCACCATCTCCCAGGAGACACCTGGGAGGTCCTGCAGCAAGAAGGGAGGAACGGGAGCCAGGAGCCCAGGCTCTCCCACTTGTATCGATGGAGCATCTCTGGCTTGGGATCTGGCAGCAGCCCTCTTCTGCCTGGCAGGCTGAGGCAAGCCCCAGGCCATCTGAGGTCTACTTCACCAGGGCTGCGATGCAAATCACGCCGGGTATCGCTGCTCACACACACAACCACCTGGGCACTGACTCACCAGGATCATTGGGGTTGAGCAGGGCAGCAGTGGGGAACACTCCAGCCTCCCAGCAAAGTTTGGAGAAAGGGACAGCCTAGGGCAGCTCTCATGGACATGACCCCAGGTCACAGAGCAAGGCAGCCACCAGCCAGCCCTCCACCTTTGGGTGGCACAAGAAAAGTTCCCCTCAGGCTCCACAGACCCTCCACCCATCCTGAGCAAGAAACACCTCAAAGCCCCTGTATCAAACTGGGCTCTGCTCTCTATTAAGCGCCGTGCCCAGGGCAGCAAAGCCATGCTGTGGCACAGGGCACACAGTCCCACCACTCCATACCTGGGCCACCATCACCTGGGCCCCACCACTGCTCTTTCAATGCATTTGTGTGGTTTACATGCTGACACAGTTGGGGTTTTTCCTAACCACACACACAGCAGCGCATCCCACAGCCAGACTGGAGGGTTTGCCTGCCATCTAAAGGTTTCCCTCACAGCGGGTGTTTTGTGCTTCCAACATCAAGGAGGTCAAAGGCACCGCTGCATGATGGATTCCCTCCTCCACAGGCTGTGCCTAGAGACAGCCTGGTGTTGGGAGGGTGAACACCTCTACCATGGAGCACAGTGTCCAGAGCAGTGGATGCACCCACACCCAAGGGTGCAATCTGCTCAGCCACGTCTGGGATTAGATCAACAGCCTAACCACAGTGAAAACTCCTTGCCCCAACCCTCTGCTGATACTTCAGAGCAAGAACAGGCAGAGAGCAGGGACCCCAGAGCAACCTAGGAGACACATCTCCCACCCATTGCACACAGCGATGGCACCCCAAGGGTTCATTCAGCACTTTGCCTGTAACAAGGGTGCAGCAGAAGCCCCTTGGCCAGGGCAGGACTTGGCAGGAGCCCACCTTTTCCCCCCTCACCTCCCACACAGCTCTGCTGAGACCACCTGCCTCACACACGCACTGACTGCACCCCCCCCCACAGCATCACCTATACGCAGACTTCAGGCAGTAGGTCAGAAGACACAGTGTTTTGGGGAGGAGGAACTGGACATGGGACACAGAGGATGCTGATGCAGCCAGGGCTGGCCCACACACACCCACCATCCCAGCTCTGCTCTGAGGTTCCAAGCCAACATCACCTCAGGGAAACGCAGGGCAGAGCTGCAGAACAGGCTGCCACCTCCCTGGCTGCTCCCCGGCCAGCAGCAGGTGAGCAACAAGCCCCTGGGCACAGAGCAAAGCCTGGCAGCACGGGGAGAGCTGCATGAGCCCCGGGCTCACCTAACCCCTGCCTCTCCCTCCCTCTCCCCTCCCACGCGCCCGGGGACACCTACAGTTGTTGAGGAAGAGCAGCACGGCAAATCCCAGCGTCGAGGTGGCCAGGAGGATGAGGCAGATGTTGCACGGGATCATGAAATACCTCACCACCAAGGAGACCTTGTGCTGGTACATCCGGTCCCGCTCCAAGGCCCCCGGCGCCATGGGGTACTGACAAGCCGTCATGCTGCGGGCCAGAGCTCAGCCCGCTGCCCACCCATCCAAGGCAGAGCAGCCACGAGGCTCACATAGACCCTTCTTCCCCCTCCCCGGTCGTCTTCAGCAGCTGCAAGACCTAAGTTTCTCCACAGGTTCCCATCCTCCGCTCCAGGAGGGCAGGGAGGGCCGGGGGCACCTTCAGCACCCAGCGTCTGTCCCCACATCTGCCATCTCAGAGGCACAGCTCAGGTAGCAGTCAGGTCCGAGCCCGCTCCAGAGGAACACCCACAATCCACAATCCCTCTTCCAGCCCGGGAGGCGTCAATCCACACCTGCCAGCACAAAGCAAACTAACCCACCCCTGGCAGAAGCGCTGAAAGCTCTCAAGTTCCCCAGCCAAGCCCAGTGGGATGGGAACAAGCTGCTCCCGGAGCCCGAACAGCGCCGGCAGCACCACGCGGCTGCTCCTCAGAGCGGGGCTGGGACAGGGAAGGTGCAAGGGGTGCTGGCATGGGACCTCTCAGGCTCGCAGCCCCGGCAACATCCGTATCCTCTCAGCAGGGTGGGGAGGAGAGGTCTTGCTGCCCCAGCAGCGTGCGGCTGCCTCTCAGCTCTCCGCTCGGGCCCCGCAGCAGCCTCCCTCCAGGAACGCCGAGCCTGCTCTGCTATCCATCCAGGCGTCTCCCCGGCGTGTGGATGCTCCGGAGCCGGCACTCCCACGCTCACCGCCTCGGGTCCCGGCAAGCCAGACGCCGCTCAGTTGGCCCCCGCCCTGGGCGGGAGCAGGCGCTTCCCCTTCCACGCTGAGGGTCCTGAGGCTCCTTTCAGAGCTGCAGCACGTCCATCCCCGCTCGGCTCCGGTTTCCTCCAGGGCAGCCGGTGCACAGCGCTCCCCCGCAGCCGCTGCCGGGCTCCAGCTCTCCGGTAGCCTCCCTGCCCTCCGGTGAGCATGAAGGAGCGGTCACAGCCCGGCTTCTCCCCCGCGGTGGGCTGCCCGCCTCGCCAGCGCAGAGCAACGCTGCCCAGCACGGGCACCGGCACCGCCGGGACAGGCCAGCTCCCTCCCTCACGCCGCTGGGACATGCCAGTCCTTCCCGGAGAGGTTCCAGCTCCCGGCGGAGCCCGGCATGGAGAGGCGGCACGGGTGCGGGCGAGAGCGACGGGGGCGGCGGCAGCCCTGGGTGGGTGGGTGGGTGGATGGATGGGCGGGTGGGTGGGCGCGCAGAGCTCGGAGACCTAATGGCAGCGCCCGAGGTCGGCCCCACGCGTGGGGAAAGGGCCGCGCAGCATCAGACAACAGAGCACCGAGGGGAGAAGCCCGAGCGGCCGCCGGAGCGCCCGCCCCACGCCCTCGAGTTTCCCCGCCCGCTCCCCGGCCCCCCCCTCCCCGCCTCTACCGGCAGCGGCTCCGCGCCCGCCCCCTCGGCTCGACCCCCGGGCAAGCGGGGTGGGGAGGGGGCGAGCCCCTCCCGAGCGGCTCCGGCGCCCAACAAAGGGGAGGCGAAGGCGGACGGGGCGGCGCGGTGCAGACAAAGGGCGGGAGGCGGCGGGGTCGCGCTGCCGCCGCTCCCCCGGGCCCGGTGCGCTGGGAGGGCGGGGGGCGGCACCGGGACAGCACCGGGAAGGCGGCTCCGGTCCCCGCGGGGAGAGCCCGAGGGGTACAGCCCCCCCTTCCCCTCCCTGCCTCGCCCGCGAGAGATGCTGAGAGGTGGAGGAAGCCCTCCCGCCTTGCCCAGCATCACTCCTGGGAGGGGGGTGAGACCCCCGCAGACAGCAGCAGAGCCACACAAGGAGCAGCCCTCACAGTTACTACGTTCCAGGATGTTTATTCTAGAGGGAGGGAGGCACACCTGCACACCCCCACCTGCCTTTAAGAACTGCCACCCCCCCACCCCAATCACCAATGCACAGAGAGGGGAAAGATGCTGGGACACAGATGCAGCACCAAGCTGTGCTGCTCCTTCCTTGCCTAGCTGGGTACTCCTGCCCTCCAGCAGCCTCTGGTCACCACTATCCTTGGGTGGGACAGGAAAGCTGCCAGGAGGAGAGGTGGGCTGAAAGCCAGAGGGAGGTCAGGGCCAAAAGCTGGATTTCTGAAGTGAAGACCCAGCAACAGGGCAAGAGTAGGACAGGTAGAGCCTGAGCACTCCCAGAGGCAGCAATAACTGGTGCCCACAAGACAAACACAGGGTCTCCACCCTGTACCTGCTCTGCCCAGGACCTCTCCAGGCTGAAGCCCCATCCCTGGCAAAGGGCACAGCTCCCAGCGAGCCCTGTCCCTGCCCCTGGTACCTTTCTAAGGCACTGTGGCCTTTAGCAAACAGGCTGAGCTCTTCCTCACCACGGAGGAACAAAGCAGCTCCAGGCATCTGGGATGACCATACCCAGCCCTGCAGCTCCAGAGGCTGGTTCCTCATGCAAGCCCTGGGACTGGAAGTCTTGTGCATCCTCCCCTGACCACCAAGCACTGTGGAGTGCCTGTCTGTACCATCAGCTACTTCAGAGTTCCTCCTGTCTCCCCTGCAGCTGCTGCAGGCAGGAAGGGAAGCACAGCTTCCTCAGGTCACTGCAAGCAGCTGCCATGCAGGACCAGGGCACAGCAGGGCCCCATGGCTCTTCCCTCCTACCAGGATGGCCGGGTACCACAGCCCCACGCGAGGCAGCTACACCCAGTCTCCCAGCATCTCCAGCTGGGGGGGGGGGGGGGGGGGGGGGGGGGATGCACAGCCCCTCTCTCCCCCAGGGAGGGGTCCAGCTAGCTGGGCAGCAGCATTGCCCCCACCCACTCCTCCAAAGGACAACAACTTGAGACACAGGAGAATAACCACAGCTGGCAGTATGTGCTGCTCCTGCCCTCACCACGCTGCCTCTCCCTCCCCTTGGCAATTCACCTGGAGCCCGAGGGACACAAACACTGAAGCTGAATCCACCCACTCCCCCCCTCCCACGGGGAGATGCTGAGGAGACTGGGTGGTCCTTTAACAGGGCATCTCAGGCACAACTCTACAGGTTACACGTTCTCCTTGGCATGAGCTGCCCTACAGCCACACCACAGAGCTCCTCTCTGCTGGAGGTGGGAGCTGGGAGCATCTTGGGGGTCCCAACAGCACAGGAGCAACTTGCCAAGACCAGCACAGAAGAAAAGCAGAGAAGGCAGGAAAGAAATCCAAGTCATAGCCCAGATATTGCTCCTCTTTAAACCAGCATCACTCCCTCCCTGGGGATACACAGAACATGATCCCAACTTGCTGTGAGGCACAGGCTGCATCCTAAGCACCCTGCCAAGAGAGCTACACCAGCCTGATCCAAGCAGCAGCACCTCAGGGGCCATCCTTCTCCCCACCAAACACACAGGGGCTGCAGAGAGCCCCTCAGAGCCCAAGTGCTACGAGGGCTCAGCAGGAAATGCTCTGCCAATTCGTCTCCCCCACGCAGACCCCCTGCTACCATCCCATCTCAGGAGACCTCTCACAAGCAAAGTCCTCTGACAGGGAGAGTGCTGATGAGCCAGGTAGAAAACAAGCTCCTCAGCCAGCACCAGAGACCATGAGACTGCCCTGGGACACGGCACAACACCCCTCTCTTCACCAGGCTGAACAGGTCACATCACCCCCCAACCCAGTATCTTTCCCTCAAAGGGTAAGCTCAGGTCTCTGCCACTGCTGCCTCATTTCTGGTACCCTCCCCAGCTCCCACAGCCTCCTGAGAATTCCTGAAGCATCACACTAGAAGCCAAGACCCTCCCAAAAAGCAAGCAGAGTGCCCTGGCCCTCTCCTTTGCTTGCTCACTGCTGTGGCCAGCTTGGCCAGGTCCTGCATCCTTCAGCCCTGCCCTGGGACACGGGTACCAAACCCCTGCCTGACATCTTCACCAGGGTGCTGCCACGCTGATGTTGACCCAGCCACTCTCCTCTCACCTCCTGACCTGCTCCAACCCCCCTGTCCCAGGTACAGCTCCAGAGCCAGGCTCCCCTGGCCATCCCGGCGCACATGGGCTAAGGCAGAGGCTTGGCTCTGAGTAAAGAGAGACAACAAGGAAGGGAGGACGTTTGCATCTTCCTGTGTGCACGTTTACACATGCAAATCAAGCACTGGACAGTTCTCCTTTCCTCCCAGGTCTGTGAGCTCTCTGTCCCTGTTGGAGGTCACTTTTCAGGGCAGCACTGCCTTGGGTCTGAGCAGCCCTCCTGCCCTGGGGGGTTCAAGCCACAGCAGGTCAGCTCATCACCCTCCTGGGACAGCACCACTCTCACACCTTTGTTCCTCATTCAGAGGAGCTTTACAGTCAGGAGAGGCACCACGCTGGCCTGGGCCATCCCTGCAGGATGTGATTTTGCCTATCAGCCCCCCTCCCCAGAGCTGGTGGCACGCACAGGTCCCTGTGATACACACACAGCCCCTCACACCGGCTCCAGCGCAGGCACAGCCAGGCTCCACCTGCTCCCTCTGCTGACTGTGCTCACCACGCTCAGCCCTTCCCTCCACACGGACACCAGCTCACGAAAACACTGCAAGACCTGGCAAGGCAAGAGAGCACCCAGAGCACACAGGAGATGCCTTTTGCTCTGTTATCGTTGCTCAGAAGCTCTCAGAGGAGCTGGCCAGCAAGCCCAGCAGACTGAGCACACACCACCAGCTCCAGGCCAGTAAGACGTGGCTGTGCATGAGCCAAACAAACCCGAGACATGGGGATCCCCTAGTACCTCTATACAGGGCTCAATCCACACTGGGACAGCGCAGCCCCGCCAGCTCCAGGCAGAGGGGACTCATGCCTGAGCCCCACCGTGGCCCCACAGCATTCCATCCCCCTCCCATCATCCCCCACACCTGCACTGACAGCATCTCTCCTCTTCCTCCTCTTTGGGACTGGAAACAGCCTGGTAGAGGATGCAGGAGCCTGAGGAGGACCAGTTCCAGCAGGGTGCAAGAGGGAGAAACCACATCTGCTGGGAAGGAAGAGCAGGATGGGGGACAGCAGGGCAATTCAGCACCCTCAGACACAGCTGCTATCCCTCCACCACAGGCAAGAAAAACATGATCTTTGAGCTCATCTGTATTCCCCCCTGCCCAGTTCCTAAATGAAAGCTTTCAGTGCATTAAGACCTCGGCGTGGTCACCAGCCAGTTTAGAGCCGGGTGCCCTTAATGGGTTTATTTCTGGGCTTTCACAGTAAGGATGTCACAGCTGCTGCCAAAATGCAGCAGACAGGCAGAAGGGGCTGGGCTGGGTGCAGATGGCTCTGCTGAGTGTGGCAGGACGTTTTATCCTGCCTCTGAAACAGGGAGCTGGCAGGAGATACACGTCCTCCTCACCGTGGGGTCTGGGCAAGCCTGGACACATCGGTGCTGGGAGCAGCACGACCCACACGTGATGCCCTCACCTCACACTGCATCTTGGATCCCACACCCTCAAGCCACCAGTTGCTTGGGAAGGGATGCCACCAGCAAGGAGACAGCAGTTTTGTTTCCTTTACCTCCCCATTTCTGCCTCCCAGAATGCCAGAATACCAGCCTGCAACACCCAAAAGTCAGTGCTACTTTGGGACGTGACTGACAGCTGCCAATCTCCCCCTCCTCGATGAGCTAGAGGACTTGCAGAAGCCCCCAGCTCCTGCTGTTGCCAGGCTGATTCCCCACCTGGCTCCCTTCGAGCTAATCCTGTTTGGCAGGCAGCTAATTGGGATTTATCTGACAGCACCCAATGCCTAGAGAGCCATTCTGTGCTTCCTCCAGGGAGGAGGAGGCAGGAGGAGGAGGAGGAGGAGGAGGAGGGAGCCTGCAGAAGGCATTTGCACGTTCTCCCTTCCCCATTCCCTCCTGCAGTTTTACAGGCTAATTACCAGCATTACAGAGAGAGGAGCGGGGAGGGGGGAGAAAGTGGGGATTTTAATTATTTCATTTAACACTTGGCAGGACCCAGCTTGACTCCTGCTGAGCGGTGCTTGGAAATAAAGAGCTTTTAAACCCTATCAATGGGAGAGGGGGGTGTGGGAGAGGCTGCAGGAGGGTGGGGGGCTTAGGGTGGCCAGCCTCACGGCTAGGTTGGCATGGGTGCTGGGAGCTGATGGGGGTAATAAACCTAATAAACATGGACAAGGGGTGCCTGGCTGCCTCCTCTGAAGAAGGGGGGTTCCCTACTTAATGACTCTGTCCTAAAGCAGCCCCCTCCTACTATCCAACAGTCTTCAGGGGTGCTTAGGGATGCCCGAGCACGGATGCCCGTGCTCGGGCATCCCTAAGCACCCCTGAAGACTGTTGGAGCAGATCATACGTGTGGCACCCTGGGGAATAACAGGTCACTAGCACCACAGATCCTTCTCCAAACCCAGCTGTCTGCACACCACAGCCTGCACCACAACCACAAGACAGCCCCTCTGCCCACGGATGTCATCCCCCCCACACCGCTCCAAGCTCACCCCTCTTCCACCTATCCACCCGTTTGCAGCAGGGAATGGGTTTTGAGCCATCTCTTCCCCCCACCTTAGAAAAAGAACAAGCCAAGGTTTGCACAATGAACATGATGCCCAGACCTGGAAGTGCAGGACTGCTCCCCAAAGGCTGATGCTGCAAAGCAAAACCCACCCAGGGGAGGGAAGCGATGCGCCTCAGCACCAAGCCACACAGCTCCCCACTGTTCTGGCCAAGGAGCCTGAGCTCTCTGCCCAGTCCTGTCCTCCTCTGCTCATCCCTGTGCCCCTCTGCCCAGCCTTGTCCCCCTGTGCCCTTGCAAAGGCAGACACTGCTGTGCCAGGGGGCTGCTCCCACAAACTGCTGGGCTCCCACTGGCACCCCAACCCCACCCTGACTCCCCCCAAGCTCAGCTTGCAAGGTCCAAGGCACGCAGCCAGGCTTGCACCCGCAGCCCAAGAGGACTTCCCAGCCCCTGTCATTCCCAGGGGAGTCACAGGGAGCCAGGCGAGCTGGGGTGCTGCTGGGGGGGCACAGAGGCCCCTCAAGCGCATCCCGCTTCATGCTCCCGCCACTCGGAGGGTGCCCAGGGCTGGGTGCAAGAGCAGCACAGAGCTGAGGAGCTCCCAGAGCCGCCTGCCCGCAGCCCTGTGCCTCTCCAGCGGGCTCACACTGCCACCTGCCGCTGCCAGCAGCCCGGCTGCGCTGCGGAGCCGCCAGCCCCGCGCATCCCCCCGGCACGGCTCGGAGGGGATGATGATGGAGGGGATGATGATGTTCGAGCGATGGAGGGGAGGAGGAAAGGGGAGGTCCCCGCCTTGCTGGGGGTCAAAAAACTTTAGGGAGGAGTACAGTGTGTCGTGATCTTCCAGGAGCCAGAACTCACTCTGGTGCCTGCTCCTTCCCAGAGACAGCACCGACTCCCTCCACCCCAACAAGAGCCTTCCCTACCAGAGCAGCTGAGCAAAACATCCCGTCCTCATCCTCTGGCCTCTCCACATGCTGGCTGCGTTGGCCAAGGCATCACTTTGCCAACCCTCTCCCAACCACACACCAGTTGCTTTGTGAGCTGACGTCAGCTTGCTCCTCTGCGAGGGGGTGTGAGGATCAGCAGAGCTCCCTGAGGGCACCACGGGGGTGGCACAAACAGGGGAAAGCAGTAGAAAACAAAGGATGAAACAAACCTCCAGCACAGTGCTGGAGCAAAACACCCAGCAGGCTAAAATTAGCACCTATTCCTGGCACTCTGGATACCTTCCCACCGAGAAAGCAGCTGCTGCTGGAGTGCTTCCAGACAATGAATGACATCCTTCAGCAACAGGGGTGGGGGGCTGCCCCAAAGACCAGTATCAGCTGGAGTTGGGGTACTGCCTGTAACTTCACACAGGCCTCAGAGCCCTAAAACTACATCAGTAGAGCCCGACTAGTGAGAAAACACAGCAGGCTGGTGAGATCCAGGCATGCAGAGAGCATGAAAGCTCTCTGTTGGTACCTCACCACCCCTCCTCCGTGCCTACCCACCCAGCCCAGCACTTAAGGGGTTGGGTAACGGCAGCAGGGCGAAGCAGGAACACCCATACCCCACACAAAATCCATGGTGACAGCAGGAACCTCCCCTACCCCACACAAAGTGCATCCTGCCAGCAGCAGCTGCGAAGTGCTGCAGGCAGAGGGAGTGCTGGGAGCAGAGTTCAGGAAAGGGGCTGCCAGCCTTCCTCCAGAGCTGCTCCAAAGAGCTCAGAGCCACGCAGCAGGGCAGTGGGGCAAGCTCTCCACTGCCTCCTCCTCACCCAGGGCTCCGCAGAGGAGCAGCCGGTTGCCCCTGGTTCAGCTGGATGCTGCACCCTGCTCCCAACACAGGGCTTGCACCAGTGCCTCTGCTGCAGCGGCCCCAGGAGTCAGTCCAGCTGCAGGACAGCCTGCACAGGACAGAAGTTACACCCACAAGAGATGCAGCTCTGCACCCCTCAGCATCAGCACCAGCCGCAGAGGCTCCCACAGAGCCCTGGCCGGGAGGCAGCGCTCGGTCCTGGCTGCATCCAGCACCCACCACGGAGCAAAGCAGCAGCCCTGGGCCCTGATCCAAGCTGCTGGGCACAGCAGAGCTTTGTTAACCACTTCCCATCAAGCAGGCAGACCTGAAGAGCCACGGAGCAGGGCGAGACAGGACTCCTGGGAATGCAAGAGAGGCAGATTGACTGCCAGGGAGAGAGGCTGCAGCATCGTCCCCTCCACAGAGCTGAGGGCACGCAGCCCATCACCCAGCTCCATGGTGCTCAGACAAACCCAGTGCAGGCTGCTCCCTCAGGGAGAGGAAAGCCCCTCCAGCTACACAGTGAAGCAAAACAAGAGAGCCCAAACACATCCCTAGAAAGCAGAAACCACACACAGCGTGTGCACCCAGCTGGATTGGGAAGGGGAGCTCCACGAGCCTGTGGGAAGGTGAGGAAGGGAAGGGACACTCTCTCCTCCAACCAACTACATCCCTGTGCAGAGACTGCTCACCAGCACTGAGGAGGGGCTTGCACGTTGGAGGGGGAGACGGTGAGGCAGCCCTGGGAACCCAGATCCTTATTCTCCTGCCCACCTGTTATCTAGGAGATAAAAAAAGCAGGTGCTGGCCAGGTCCATGAGGCTGTCAGCCACACAGCTGCAGGGAAAATGCTTACACCAGTGTTGTGAGTGCCCAGGAGAGGAGCAGAAGGCGAGCAGAAGGCTCTTCAGTGGCTTTCACATCTCAGGGCTGCAGCACAGGGAGCAGCAGCCGGCAGGGGATGCTGTCAGCTCGGATAGCTGCTCTCCCTGCTTCTCCTGGCCACAGACAGGACCTGGGCCCAGGCCAGGGGTAGGTGGCTTTCAATAAAACTTACTCGTGCCTCTGTTCTCTCTCCAGCACCTCTGCAGCAAGGGCAGGTTTCCAAGCAAACCCTTACCCGATCTTCACAGCACGTTAACGCCTAACCCAGGGCACAGAACAGGGAAGAAACAGCCCAGCAATGTCTTTAAACAGCTCCCTGGCCAGAGCTGGTCCAGTCCTGGTTTAACTCCCTTTTCAGTGGGGTTTGATGCATCCAGCCACGATGCCCAGGCCAAGGCGAGCTGAGCTGCTGCAGCTCCATCCCCCCCCCACATCACATCACAAAGGCAGCTGCACATCCCACCCTGCCCGTGGGTCCGCAGCGAGCCTGAAGGCTGCAGGATGAGCACGGTCTGGGCAGAGGAGCTGCCCCAAAAAACCAAACCCAGTTGGGGTAACTCCACACCCAGACGTGCCCATACAAGCAGAGAACATCTGCCCATCCACAGCAAACATGGACCTGGGACCTTTCACAGCACAGGCAGGCACCGTGCTCACCCCATCCCTCCACCCGACACAGCCCCTGGATGTGCACAAAGGTTTGTGTGTGTGAGGGGAGGGCAGGAGGTGACCTGCCAGGTCCAACTGCACACCAAGCACCTTCCTTCCACACAGTCTGTATCCACAGCCACCAAACAAAGGAGCTGGCTTGGGAGGCTCCCGGGATTCCCAGCACCAGGGATCCCAGGGAAGTGGGCACCCAGCCAGCCTGCCACAGCATACACCCCACACCCTTCCCCACTACAGGCTGCTTTCAGCAGCCAGGGCACGCACACAGCTTGGTTTAATGACTGGCATTCTGTGTAAAGCAACTGCCTGTGCAGGCGACAGCTGGGCAAGACACAGGGCAGGGCAGGCGAGGGGACCGGAGGAGCAGGGACAGGAGCATCCTGGGGGCTTCAATCCACACCCCCCTTCAGTTCCTTTTTGCTAGGAAGGCACCCAGAAGACTAGTCTCTGGGGTGTTTGCCCTGCAGCTGGAGCTCCACAGCTCAGCCAGCACAGGGGCACACACAGCCTCTGCCCTTGACCCGCTGGCAGGGATGCTCAGCCCTCAGTCGTTAATTACACCACGCACAGCTCATGCCACAGAGCCCCCAGGCCAGGCCAACAGCAAACCCACTGCGTTACCTCCAGCACCAGCCAGGACAGTACTCTCCCCCACCCTCCCCAGGAAGCAGGTGAAGGTGAGAGGCTGAGGATGGAGTGGGATATGAGACAAGCGCTAGGTGAGAAGTGTCCTTAGATCACAGTTTGGTACCCGCAGCACTCCAGGGGCTGGGTGCCACAGCAGCTGACCCTTGCTTTGGTCAAGGTGAGTGGCGATCCAAATGAGTGACAACATCAGGCTGGGCAAAGGTGGAGTGCAGCAAGGGGGGGAAGCAGTTCTTCAAACTGTGATCTAAAAGCAATAGCTCCTTTCGAGGTGAGTGCACGCTCTGCAGCCCTGGGGCCGTGGGGATGGGAGTGCCTGTACCCACCTCCAGAAGGTTTCTATTGCTCCAGCGCATCCTGGGTGGATGGAAGAATGACACAGACTAGCCAGTGACTCTGATGGTGGATGGAAAAAATGGTATCTTTTTTTTTTTTTGTATGATGCACCACCACTTACCAGCAAGAAGCTTCCTATGTTCTTTAGAAAGCAGGGGAGGAGAAAAAGGAGAGAAGAAAACAGTTAGAAACAAGAAAACAGACAGCGTTCCTACCCTCCCCCAAGCCCCTCCTCCAACACTCCACTATCGACACCCTGGGCAGATGCCATCCGGCTCTTCCAGCCCTTTCCAGGCAGTGTCAGGCACCAGCTCCCAGGTCCCCCCAGAAGATGGTTGCTGGGTCACTAAGCCCACTGATTTAACCACGTTTTTCCTGGCACAGTGGGATCCCAAACCTGCAGCTCACCAGAAAGCAGCAGGATCCTGATGCTACTGGTGATACCACACAGTGCAGCAGCCCAAATCATGCACAGCAAAACAAGGGAGCAACGGAGAGCCTCAGATCCAGACCATCAAACATGTGAACATCAACAGCAAAAAGCCTCTCAGAACATCTCAGCACTGACTGCTGTGTACCAGCCACACAACTCAAGCATCCCAGATTAGATACCATGGCTCACTCGATCCATGGAGAAGCCTGTGCCTTTTACTTCCAAGGATGGCTAAAGGGTGTCCTGGAGGACACAACAAGTACAACCAAAGACTCAGAAACCATCATAGAATCATGGAATGCTCTGGGTTAGAAGGGACCCCAAGGGTCACAGAGCTCCAACCCAACCTCCAGGCCTGGAGCTACACAAGGTTGCCCAGGGCCCCATCCAACCCGGCCTGGAACACCCCCAGGGATGGGGCACCCACCCCCTCACCACTCTCACACACTGACTGTGTGACTTCACAGGTTGCTCTGTCAATGGATGATCTTCTGAAGCCAGACTCACAACACTGAAGCATTCAGCAGACACCCCAGCTTCCCAGTACAGGCTACCAAGGATCAGATGCTTCCCATTCAACTCCTTTGCCATCACAGCTTGGCACCTCCTATCCCAACGCATCACCTGGCTGGGAACTGGTTTTGGAGTCTAGGAAACCAGAGCATGAGATGAAACAAGGTCCCCAGCACGCAGGGTGAAGGAGGAGGTGAACAGTTAAACAGCTAAGCATGGTAATAGTTGTTACTGAGCACAGCTTCTTTACCTGCAGGAAATCCACAGCAGTATAGAAGTCCTATGACTGTTACAGCGTTCATTCTAGATGCCTGTGGAACAGGAGCTGTCCTCACAGCCTGGTCTGTGTCCCACCAGGACATGGGTGTCTCCTAATGTGACATGCAATTCTTAGCCCTTCAGATTTATTCTGCCCAGACCTCTCTGCTTCTTCCCAGGACCACACTAGCTCCTAGATAAGCTAAAAGCAGCAGGGAGTGCAGGGTACATTGTGGTCCTTGTACAGTTTCCTCAGGCTGGGCTCTCCAAGGCTGCTGAGAAAGGACAGACATGGAGCCCCTGGGGAAGCACAGCCAGACAGGTGGGATGCAGAGGATGGAGATGGGTGACTTCCCAGGGAAAGGGAGCACACCAGGCCACATAGAGGACACCAAGGAGGAGGAAGAAGGGGATTCAGCTGGAGCAAAGCACCTCACCCACTGCCCTGGTACCCGGGGTGATGGGCACTGAGGCCTCCCCCGTGCTCTGCACACAGCACCTCCCACAATGGGCTGTGGGGCTTGGGTAACGTGGTGCTGTGAAGAGTCCTGACAGCTCACTGAGACTATGAGGGGGAAAAACAAAGTGAGCATTGAGGGCTGGAGACGGCCCCATGCCAAGGAAGTGACGTGCAGCCTTCTCCATTGGCAACCAGGAGCCCTGTCAGCCAGAAGCTGTTGGGAGATGGAGGGAAGAAAGGAAAAGGGGAAAAACAGCTTAAAAATATCCTGGAGCAGCACAGCTATTTTGGGATTTTAATTTATAAAAAAGAAGAGGAAGAAAAAACAGAAATGAAAGCCAGGACCCTGTGGGCCAGCTCTGGTGCAGCTGAAACATTAACCTCCAGCTCCAGCGTTACTCCCTCTCCCTTTCCTCTGCTCCGATGCCTCTGAAATTACATGGATCACACTATCTCCATCACATCCTTTTATGAGCCCATGGAAGAGATGGATGGCTCCTCCAGGCCCCTGGATGGCACTGGCTGGGACTGCCAGAGGAAACAGGACCCAGCTCCTCTCTCTCTGCTACTCCTGGGGAGTGGGAGAGCCCCTTCTCGCCAAGGCAGCACCCCTGAAGAACCCTCTCACCAAGGGGAAAAGGTGGCACAAGAGAAGCAGCAACAAAGGCATCTGGGACAGCAGAATCAACCTGCAGGAAGGGGCTTGGAGGCTTCTCCTGGGGGTGTCTGGACACAGAAGCCCCGGGGATGAGATGTGCTTGGTCAGGGTTTCCACAGAGCCGCCTGCCCACTGCGACGCGGGGGATTCGACGCAGTCGTGGTCCCCTGCCAAGGGAAAGGATGTGAATGGCAGCGTGGGCAGGCACTGGGCATTTCAGGGGAGGTTCCTGCTGAGTGGGGGATGTCTCAGCCCCCTCTTTTGCTGTGTGGGTGCAAAACAGCTCACCCAGCTCAGCCTGGTCACCCTGGGCAGAGTCAGAGAGCCAGCAGCCGGCTGGCAGCAAAACTGGTGACACATCACTTGCTGCACACACAGCGCTTCCCACCCCGCTGCTTCCCAGCACGCTGGTCCCTCTGCTGCTGGCACAAGTGGCACAGCCCCAGCACCCCAAGGGACACCCCCCATCACCCTGGCAGGGCACCACATCACCCCACCGCATCCCCACGAGGGGAACCAGCCCACATTGCCTAACGGGCACAGGACAAGAGACATGGTCAGGCCCCACCTGGAGTGTTGTGTCCAGTTCCAGGCTCCCTGGTACAAAACAGATAGGGATCTCCTGGAGAGATGCTGAAGGGCCTGGAGCATCTCCCCTGTGAGGAAGGGCTGAGTGAGCTGGGGCTGCTCAGCCTTGGGAAAAGAGACTGAGAGGGGATCTGATCAATGGTTATCAATAGCTGAAGGGTGGGACACAGTGGGGCTGCAGCTTCGTACCACCAGGATAAGAGGCACGAGTGCTGCTCCAAGCCCAAATCCCACCCAGCTGCAGGAGAACAGGGAGGAGGAACCCACCCACGGGATGAGATGAGGGTCAGCATCCCCTATGAGTGCCGCCAGCTCCCATTCACAGGCAGGGAGCAGAACCCCAGAAGGGTTATAGGGGAACTGAGACACACCAGGGCTGGCACTGCCACAGCCACGCTGACCCTGCGGAGCCAGAAGTCGCCTGTGAGTCAGAAGCATCCCAGCCAAAGGCAGCCCGGATTGTTCCTCTGCTCAGCAACAGCCACCCACCCACGCAGCCCTGCTCCAGCACCAGCACCACCGGATGGAGCCCCAGACAGCCCAGCACCTTCCCACACACGCTGACCTGCAGAGCTTCCACCCCGCAGCTCCCTCTTCCCTGAGGCTCGGGACGTTACGCCAGTCTGGCAGGGTGCAGGCGGCTCTCCCTCGCATTTTTTGGAACAAAAGTCCAATTGAGATGAGTAACCCCAGAGCCTGACCTGCCTTTCAACCCCAGCAAGTTTCACTGGGGCTTTGATTTCTCCCCTTCGTCGTGCTGTGGCTCAGCAAAGCAGCTGTTAACATCAGGAAGGGGAAAACTGAGTTTATTCCACTATATCCTAAATAAAGTCTTTTACAGAGAGGAGAGCAGGATGCTCTGTTCCAAGGACAAGCACTTGACTGCAGAAAGTCTTCCTGGACAGAGAAACACACTCAGAGCAGGGGAAGATGCCAAAGCTCTGCAGAGGAGTGATGCAGAGTGCTCACACTGTGCCTGGGGAGAGCAGCTATGGCTGGGACAAAGCAGAACTACCTCCCTGGAGCACCCATCGTGTGCTTTTTGACCTACTCCTGCTCGGGGCTGAACCACTACACCATGAAAGGAGACATGGTGAGAAGTCATCTTCAAGACATCAAGGTGCACCAGAGGGAGCAAGCCTGTGGAGCCAGAAAAGCTGGGCTTGGATGGGCCAGGAAGGATCCCTGATGGACAGCAGGAACCCCCCCAGCACCGTGCTTTGCCTGCCCTCACACCAACATCCCCGGATAAGCCTGCCAGCGAGATCCAGGTCGGCCTGTCTCATTCCCAAGGAAACGAGCCAAGGGTTCCCACGCCACCTTCCCGCTGCTCAGGGCACAAAAGCAACACAGACTTCCTGAAATCCCTCTCTGTCACCCTCCCTCCTGCTCCTCTGCATCCTGCTCCAAGGCCACGCTCTGCACCGAGATAACAAGGCGCTCGGCTGCCAAAAACCAGCAGCCAGAGGGGCCCAGGACCCATAAAATCTGCATCCAAACAAAGACCTGACCAGGCAGAAACCTGAGCTGAAGCCCTGTGGATCTGGCTCACCAGAGGAGCTCAGGGACTGGGAACCGAGGTCCCACCGAGAACCAGGGGCACGTAGAACACCTGCCGCAGCGCCTGGAGCCGGCGTCAGGCAGCTCTGCTGCACCTTCTGCATCCAGAGACAGAGCCAAGGGGCTGGAGAGAGTCAGAGCACCCAGTTTCCATCAATCTAATACCAAATCCCTCCAACAAAGACATGAAACCTAAGCAATCACACATTGGGGGGGGGGGAATCATCTTCATTTTCTTTGTAGTTGGCACTTAATTCAGAACAGTTCCTGAGTCTGGGGCATCCAGCCGTCCCCACTCCTGTAAATTACACACTAATTAAACACATTGCACCCGCTCTCAAAAACATATCAATCAATTGGCATGCCATCAGCCTCCAATAATTGCTGCCACTGAAATCCAGGCTCCCTGGAGAGGTGCAATTCGCTGTGTGTTAATTGCTCAGGTTTGGCAAGCTGGGAGCTGGGAGCTAACGAGCCGCCCCACTGCCACCCTGCGAGCAGGGTGCTGCTGAAGGGAGAAGAGGAGGCAGGGATTTTCCCACCTTCCCCCATTCCCAAGCCCTGCAGAACAGTCCGGACTGGAAAACAGAGCCAGAATTGAAACCAGATGTGTAGGAAGTGTCTCATTAGCAGTAATTGCTTTGCAAGGATTTGAGGTTTCCCCTCTGTGCCACCACCAAACACACTTTTAAGAAGCTGCAGAGGGTTGGGTACCGGGATGCACTGATGGGGGGGAGGAAAAGAGGGGGGGAACACCCCCCCCCCCTAGGGCAGAGTCTCTACTACACTAACATTTTTATTGAAGCCAGGGAAAGTTTACTCAGAGCAGGCTGGCTGCAGGCATCAGCCTGCTGAGTGGCAGAGGATCACCACTCCAGCAGATTAAGCTGGAAAAGCTCAGCATTTCAAACCCTCTTTCCTGAGTGCGGCTCATCATGGCCAAATGATTCGTGAAATAGCCTCATGATTAGCTCCCTTGCACCCTCCTGGCTCTCCTAAGGGGGAAAACAGGCACGAGACACTCCAGGAACTTGTCTCCTTCCCCATGACTCGAGGCTGATTAAAGGGTCTGGGCAAGGACTCCAGGCTTTCCTTATACCCAGCCATCCCTGCCTGTAATTTTACCTGTGGAGTGATTTTCTGTGGATTACAGGGCTGAACCCAGAACAAATCACAGCCAGAGACACAAATAAGAACAGGTCAGTCAGGTCCTCACACAGAACCAGAGCTCTTCCTGCTCCCTGGAATAGGGGACCCAAAACAAGGCAGGACAGCCATGAGCCCCTCAGGGACTGGATGAGACCCCAGACCCCTTCTCCTGCTCAGCCCCCAGCCCCTCTGTGTCCCTGTGGCATCAAGAGCCATTATTTTCTCCATGCCACATAAGCTCCCTGCACCAGATGACAGCTCACCACCGTTTATTCTACTACATCTCCCCTTTGTTCTCATGCTGAATTTCAACTTCTTCAAATAAAAGCACGGGCAGAATCTCTGATTTATAGCAGACTATCTCCACCATCCTGCCCTCCCGTGCCCCACAAGGCACCAGCTCTGATCACACCTTGGAAACACAGAGGGAAACAGCCAGCATGCCCAGCCACTGCTGCCCGCAGCCGGTCTCATCCCCTACCAGGGTGCTGAGCTGGCACACAGACACATGGCTTATTAAACCCCTGGGAAGCAGCACCTTTGAGCCCACAGCAGAATCACAAACACATACCCCCCCCCCATGCATCCCCCAGCAAGAGGGGCTGAGGACACAAGGCTGGATGGGAGAGGATGCTCCCTGCTCTGTCTGCTGCCCAAGCACCTCACTGGAGTGATGCCCTATGCGATTTCCCTGTCCCAACCACAGGCGCAGAGAGACCCCGACCCAGCTGGGGTACAGTCCCAGGAAGAGACCCTTACTGTAGGACCCCTTCTTCCCCCCCATTTCCTCCTCCAGCCCACGCAAGACAAAGGACCCAGTCTTGGCTAGACACACACTAACTGTAACAGCCGCCCCGGGATGGGGCTGGGAGGGGGGAGAGCGATTCCAATGTCAAAGGAGGAGCAGGCACCCGCATTATTTTTGGTGAGACACATAATTGAGAGCCTGCAAACCTCCCCTGTTCCTTGGGCTCCTTTCTCAAGTCCCCTTAGCATGCCGGATCCCCCCCTCCCCAACACCAGCAGAGCTCAGATCGCAGTCTCCAGGGCGAAGACAATAGCTGCTTATGGTCTAACCCAGCGCTGCTTTCTGGGAAGAGAGCCAGGCCTGGCAGCTCTCAGCAGCGGGGAATAAAAGATGTGTTTGTGCTACAGAGCCCCTCTGCACCAGTGGGGCACCCTCAAAGGGAGGCAAGGCATCAGCCTGCTGGGGATCCGAAACAGAAACGCAGACAGATGCCCAGGGTCTAGTGAGAGGAGAGTGAGAAAGGCCACAGGACAGAGAGAGAAGCAGGCGCCTTGTTTGAGGCAGTGAGCTGTGTGGCCAGCAGCAAGCCTGGCGCTTGGGCACAGGCAGATGCACAGCATCCCCCCTGCTCCTCTGAGAGCACCAAGGCTGAGGAGCATCAGGCTGCTGGAATCAGGTGGGAATGGAGGATGCTCTGAGCATCGTGGCTGCTGGAAGCGGGGTCACGGTGGAGCATGGGCAGAGGCCCCAGCAGGAGTGAGCTGCTGGGCTTTGCCAGCCAGTTCCTCACGCTCCCCCACCATAGCCCAGGGGATTGCCTTCTTGCAGCATGGCACTGGAAATGCCTGTACTGTGGGCTGGGTAACGGGGTGCCCTCTGCTCCCTTTAGAAGGCCCTGCACAGGGTCCCACCCTCCAGGGCCCGTGGATGTCCTAGTGGTACCCAAGCAGTACCCAGTGGTACCCAGTGGCAGTCCAGACCCACCCAAGCACAGCTCCAATGCTCTCACACCTCACATCTGCCTGGCAGGAGGCAGTGAAGCCACACACATTGTCCTCTTCTCCATCACTGCCCCTTGCTCAGGCTCAGCCTCAGCAGCAGGCTGGAAAGCCCACTGCAAGAGGTACCCTCCTCTTGGCTGCCTCACTTTGCAAACAGCCCAGGGTGGGCAGGGACAGAGCCACAGGCATCATGCTCAGCACAAGCACTGCCTGGCTGGTACCTGCCCAGCCCAGAAAGCAGGGACACATTTCTTGGGGCACAGACCACATCCCCTCCCAGCCAGGCACACGTGGTCCCACACGCCTGCTGCTCACAGGTACATGGCATCCATCCACCAAGGCCAAAAGCACCAGGGCCTTCCCATGCAGGCAGCTTTCTAGGTTGAGCAGCAACCCATCCATTAGCTGCCCAGCGTGGATACTGCCCCCCAGGACCCTGAGAGCAGCCTTTCCCCTCCCCAGGCTCTTTTGGTACCTCCACCATGCCCCAGGCAGTACGTTAAGCCATTTCCCAACATCCTTCCTCCTCAGCACTGCTGTCAGATGCAATAACCAACACCACTGCCTTTAAAACATCCACGTTTCATTGCAGAGGAACAAAATGCAAATCAATTAATCTTAAAAAAAAAGAGAGAAAGAAAAAATATATCAAGCTGGCCTTTCCCCCCCCCCCCTTTCTTTTTATGAAGCTTTAAAGTTGCTTTTCGACTGTCCTGAATAATTGAAGTCAACATGAAAATTTAAAGTCTTTCAAGATTTCATTAAAATTCATTCTCTCTCCCTTTGGAGAGTTGTCACTGCCGGAGTCCCATGTAGGGCAGACAGCACGAGCAGCTGCCCCCGTTCACAGCCTTTAACTCCACCCTCCCTGGCTCAAGAAAATCCCCTCTTAACTGTCTCATGGAGACCCTGCAATGACACCCTTCACTGCTCCCCAGCACCACTCCCCCTTCGTCCCCCACCACTTCCAGCACAGACCCTGTATTGACCCCACCTCCTCCAACCCATTCAGCTCCCACAGCAAGATGCTCCAGCACTGAGCCCCCTTGCCTCCCTCCCCAGCATCCTGCCCCCTCCCCAGCTATTTCACCTGCCCACAGCTGGGCACAGCACTTCATAGCTACCAAGCTATGCATCTTCATAGCATCTCCCACCAGAAGGGACCCAAATAACCCTCCCCTGGTGTAAGGCATCCTCCAGCCTGCCTCTAGCAGTGGGCAGGAGGCAGACACATAGCATTGCTACCACCATCCTTCCAGGATGCCTGATGCTGGTCACCCCAGTCCTTTCTAAGTGCCCTGTGCTCTGGGAAGCTGAGGTTTTGGTGGGAAGACACAACTGGAGCACCTGAGGAAAACTGGCAGGGAGGGCACAGCTGGGCTGCAGGGGAGAGGGGAGTTCACAGGGCACTGTAAAAGGGCTCCTGAACCCCCCCAAACCCTCCGGTTCCCAGAGCAGCAGTGAAGGGTTTGGCCTGAGCGTGCTGCAAGCCTGACAGCTCCACACAGCCTTCCTGCTGGCAGACTGCTGCATCCCATCAAGTTTTTCATGATGAGAGCAACCCCAGGCCAAGAAACATAGAACAAATTGCCATGCTTTTTTAGACATACCTATTTTTAAGTTAAAAGGCTCCAAGTTGTCTCTAAAAAGGCCCAAATTGCCTCTGCAGAGCGTCTGCCATGCAGGAGGGGTGGGACCTGCCTGGACCATCACACAGCATCAGCACACACAAAGAAAAGAGCAGAGACCAGAACAAAATACAGGCTAGAGCTGGTGTCAGTGCTCTTAAGATGATGCCAAGGCTATCAAATCCTATCAGGCTTTTCTGTGAGAGCCATTTAGCAGCACTCTGGGCAGCTGCTGTGCTGCTGGGCTCCAGAGGCTGTGCAGGGAAGGTCACGCTGCCTATTAAATCACAGCTCCGGACTGTTACCAATTAAGTGCCAGAACCTTTGGTGAAGCTCTCCCAATTTACCCCACTTGACCAACTGACCCTGAAGGTTTTGAACAGCTTCTGTAGACTCTACTGATCTTCAGTGAAGTCAAGCCCAGGGTGGGGGGCTGTTTCCAGAAGGGAAGTAACAGGGAAGTTCCCAGGGAGTGAGAACGGAGCACTCACGCTGACCGTTAACCTCACACTTTCCTTTTAAGCTTACCCTGACCCTGTTCTCCCAGTGAAGGGATCAGCTGGCACTTTGGAACAGACACATGCATTAAAACCAACCCCCAGCAGCAATGCCAGCATCAGGGGGTCGGTTTTCCAAGCATCCATCCTTGTGTATCCCTTATGGGGAAAGCCACCAGCCCTCCAGCTCAAGGAGAGCCCGGGCAGAGGCTGCCCTTGCTCCATGGGCTTAGTGGTTAATGCTGAGGCTGAGGACTATGGTGGGCAAAGGGAGAACACAAGGTGAGGACATGGCACTCTGCTCCCCAAGGCACGTCCCCCCCCGATGCACCAAGGCAGGCCAGGTCTGGCACACAAGCCATGGGAGGAGAGCATCCAACAGGACACAGAACCATCCAATGTGTTAGGTTGATGACCTAAAGGTCCCTCCCTAGTCCCATCCCTGCAGTGAGCAGGGACACTCAGGGATGCTCAGAGCTCCACCAAGCCTGACCTTGAATGTCTCCAGGGATGGGACTTCTACCACCTCCCTGGGCACCCCGTGCCAGTGACCCACCACTCTCATACTGAACAGCTATTTCCTAATATCCAACCTAAATCTCCCCTTTTCTAGTTTAAAGCCATCCCCCCTCATCCTGTGGCTCCAGGCCCTCGGGAAGCTCTTCCCCAGCTGCCTCACAGGCACCTCACCGACATCTCCCACTACCACGAGACCTTCTGGACCAGGAACAGCAAAACCACAAGGGATTTACACTGTCCTGTCCCAGGCCCACTGGGGACTTCAGGCTGCAGGAAGATGGGACTGGCCCCTTCTACCCCCTCTCCCCCCTGCTCAGTCCTGCACAGGAGAACCCCCCCTCCCTGAGGAGAAGCCCTCCAGCCCACACACACTGTCTGGGCTAGTGACTGCCCAGGGACAGGCTGATCCCAGCAATCAGCCTCCCACACACACGTACTCTGCTCCCTTGGAGCTGGGAGTTCCCAGCACACAAGGCTGCCTTGTGTGTCCAGCCCGGACGCATCCCAGCCTCCCCTGCCCCACTTCCCATCCAAGGGAGGAGATAAACACTGGACTTACCTAGGGATGAATAATGCAGAAGCCACGTGGGAGAGGACAGCACATGCAAAAAAAAAAACACAGAGCAAACACAGTTGGTCAGAGCAGAGTAAACCCTGTCCCACTCCTCCTTCCCAGGCACTGCAGCTGGGATGTGCTGCCCACAGAGAAGGGCTAGCTGGGCTGGGGGTGAGGGAGGTTCCCCACCCTACTCTTACTCACTCCCAGAGCCTGCAGCCCCCCAAGAGCAGCCCATTGCTCAGCAGACCCACAAAGCATCATCCCTCACCCAGACTCAGCCAGAGGAGTCAGATCAAAGGCTCCTGAAAACAGCCTGGATAAAAGCAAGGGAGAAATCCTGACCCCTGCAGATCCACAGGGACTCCAGCAGAAGGCAGATACGCCTGATCAGTGGCCAAGAGGACAGCAGAGCCCCCGGATCCTGCCATGGCTCTGGGAGCAGACATGAGCCCTGCAGAATGAGCCCTGGTGGGGAGGAGAGGAACAGCCTCCCCACACCTCCTCTTCCATGTGCTACAGCACCAGTTAACCCAGTAAGGGGGAAAGCAGACACACGAAGTGACAGAAGGGCACTTGCCTTTCCCTGAGGAGGAGTGATGGCTGAACAGTGCTCAAGCCAACCAGGCAAGGACACAGAGAATGTGTTTGGTGGCTGGGGAGAGTCCCAGTGCTGTGGAACAGCCACAACATCTATCCCAGACAACAGTCAGGGCCCCTTCTCCACCACAAGGGACGTACCCAAATTGCTCCGTGGGGCACAGACACACCTGTGACAAGAGCCTTACTCTGCAGTCCCCCCCCAAGGGCTGAGATGAAGCAAACAGAGCTCAGGAGACTTGACAGAGCCAATGAACCACAGGCAGCTGGAGGAGCCGAGAGCAAGAAGCCAGTGCTGGCCCACACTGCACCAATCTCATCTCCTAATAGCAGGTTTTAATCTCCTAATTGGCTGCAGCAACACTCCCAGCACAGGGACAGGGTTATGCAGCTGAAGTCACCTGGATGGCTCAGGGAAAGCTAGGCAAGGAGCCAGGGCTGGAAAATCCCAACACCTCCAACAGCATTCAGGGCAGCCCAGCACTCTCACTCCTCCTCCCCTGAAGGCAGAGGGACATTCACAGAATCACAGGGGTTGGAAGGGACCCCCAGAGCCCATGGGGTCCAACCATCAGGTGTTCCAATATTCCCTTAAGCTCATAACAGTGGACAGCACAGACTCAGAGAGCAGGTAGAAACGCCAACATAAGCTGCCTGGAAGGGGTTTGGGAGCAGCAGGTCAGGGGAAAGCAGAGTCACATACCCAGAGCACATACCCTGGCCCCCGTAGCGAGGGAGCGGGCATCTCTCCCAAAGTGGTGAGGCCAAAAGGGCAGCAGGAGCCCAGCTGAGCCAGGGAACAGCAGCAAACAGCTGCTGCCAACCCTCCAGCCAGCTAAGGGTTGCCAAGGCTGCTGGGCTCTGTATATGCAGCAACAACCTTTGAAGTCAGGGCAGAGGAATGTGCCCCTGCTCCTCACGCCAAGGCCCTGCTCCCACAGCCACCTCGCTGCTCTTCACCTGCCCCCCAGCCCGGGACCACCCCCACGGCTCACAGCAGCGGGGAGCAGTGCTGCATCCGACCTCCAGGAGCGAGCTGTGACCACAAAGCATCGTGCCCTCCAAGCACTTGCTTCCCAGGAGTCTGGCACCTGGGAGCAGAGCACAGTGCCCACCAGCCTGGCCAGGGCACACAAGGGGATGGCTCCCCCCTCTCCAGCCCCATCTCCGAGCTGCCCTGACAGCCCCTTCCCCAGGGGAGGGAGCCCACCACACACATCCTTCCTTGACTGAGCCCACGGGCTCCTTCTGAGCCAATTCCAAGGCGTTTTGGGTGTCGATGCCCACGTAGGCAGGTTTCTGCCTGTAAACAATTATTCCTGTATTCTGACACCCCCGTAGTGCAGTCAGACCATCTGTCCGAGCTGCAAGGCTGTTCGCTGGCACTAAGCTGCCATCAGCTGCAGATGCAGAGTGAGTCCCAGGATTAGTCCAAAACAGCCACCAAACCCCCCCAAAAACACACACAGGAGTTACAGTGCAGTGGAAATGCAGGGTCAGAGCTGATTATCCATCCCCTACGGGCATGAAGCACCACGCAGACCCCACACCCTCACCACCCACCATCCACAGCCTGAGCTGGGACTTTGCCCTTGACCGAGACTCCCAGGGAGCGAAACCAATTGGTTCCCACCCCCAGCTGGGAGCAGCATCCAGCGTGACACCCAAGATCCCCCACGTCGTGCGCAGCCGCCGTCCCTCTTAACAGGTCAGTGTTCCAGCAGCGTGTTCCCAGCCCTGCTCCAGGGCAGAGAATGTAACAGGTTAAGATGTAAGAGCTGTGAGACTGGCTGTGAAGGGAAAGCCTTTCATCTGAGGCAGGCTTCAAGCAAGTGCCAGCTCCTTTCAACTCTACATATGCTGCTAGAGGACCGGCTGCTGCTCACCAGGGGCAGGGCAGCAGGGGTAGTGCTTACAAGACCATGGCAGCAGATTCCCAGCCCCACCGACTGCCACAGGGGTGGGAAAGGTGCAGACTGGAGTCAGAAGGGTACACATGGATATGATCTGGTGTAACAACACTAGCTCACATCCCATTCCCAAGGCACAGGGCAGAGCACCAGGCGTGCACCAGCCACACGTGGGTCAGGGGTGGAGAAGCTGCTTCTGCCAAGGACTCTGCACCATGGGTTTGTGGGAACCACACCAGCTTGGTGAGTGATGTGCCACACAGAGTGGCTGGCCTGTCCAGCAGAGCAGGGAGCAGAGCTCTGGAGCCCCACCTCACTTCGGTCCCATTAATGGGGTGCAGAAGCCACAGGGCAGGGTGACCAGGAGGAGGAAGAGAAGCTCCTAACAAGCCAACGTCCCCTGCACAGCTCTGATGGTGCCAGGCTCCATTTGATGCCCCTCTGCAGAAACAGCATTGGTCCCACTAACGCCATGCCCATCCCCATGCACATCCCTGCTGTCCTTCCAGAGCTGCTGCAACATCCTGCTTTCTTCCCCAGTTCATGGTCCCAGCAGGGAGCTCCCAAATCTCCCTTCCCACCCAGCTCCCTGGCACAGAAGCCCCAGTAGCTCCTTGGCTACTGGGAAGTCCCCCTCCTTCCTTCCTGCCTCTCCAGGCCAGCCCCACACCCTGGGCAGCCCTCTGCACCCACTAACCCAGGACAGCACAGGAACCACCCGTCCTTTGTAGCAAAGTCCTTGCAAATCTGCACGCACAGGGTCAGAGTGCAGACCTCTGGGGTGGGAGGTGGGGGGAAAACCCAGCTGGAAAGCCCAGCAAGAGGCACAGAACATGTGCCAAGGAGCCAGCCAGCCACCCGGCTCAGCCAGGGACACGCAGCCCCGCAGCAGTGTTTTCTCCTACCATGACAGATACAAGGGCCAGAGGGTCCCCAGGGGCTGGAGGCTCTCTGGCTGGGTTCACAGGGCAGGGGCTGCAGCCCACGCTGCTGCTGCTGCCCTTCATCCTCCAGCACAGACACATCCCACCCAGGGGGCCGCCTCCCGAGGCAGCGCTTCACCAAAGGGTTCCCACGCCGAGGGGCTGGGACACCCAGCACCCAGAGGAAAGCAGTTAGCAGGGGCAGTGTCACAGCCCCTGGGTGTGCAAGAGCCCAGCGCTGCTGCCAGCCAGCCCTGCCAAGCTGGGCAGCACACAGCTCTAACCCAGGAGGCCACACAGGCTCCTGCTCTCAGAGGCAGCCTGCCTGCATCAGCAGGAGCGGTCCAGCTGCCACCTTAAAGCATCTTTCTGTCTCTTCCACTCTCCTGCAAGCAGGGTTGTCAAAGCCCAGCCCCAAGCACCAAGGAGCTCCACAGAAAAAGGAGTGTGTAAGTAAGATGGGCTAAATCCAGATGACCTGCCATTCCTGTGCTGGACTCTGGGAGCACAGGGGTGAGCACAGCGTGGAGCTGATGTGTGCAGAGTGGCTACACTTCACACAGAAGGCAGCTCTGCACCCCCTGTACTCCCACCAGCAAGGCTGCTCCCAGAACTGCGCCCTGAGCAGAGGATGCTTCCAGCTGTTATCAGCCTGAGCATCACCATCCACACAGCCTCGAGTGACAGCTGCTCCCACCAGCCCTGCCTGCTCCCTTCTGCCTCTGTGCCATTTAAATCCAGATGCTACAAGCAGAGCCACACGACAGGACACTGCCAAGAGCATCGCTCCCAGCCCTGAGGGAGACGGGCTGCACTTCCACAGGGACTTCCCAGGAGTCTCCAAGAGACTCCCCTTGGGCAAAGAAAGTGCAAGTCCAGCTGGCTAAGAGTCTAACAGAGCTGTCTGGGAGAAATTATCAGTCTAGAAAAACAATTCCAGCCTGGGTTTCTTTAGATTCTCTCCTGCTTCAGTGCCTGGGAACTGGGTCCCGGCCAGCAGCTCTGAGCTCAGCAGGCAAGGGTTCTCATGAGCCAGATGAGCATGAAGCAGATCAGCTGGTGTCAGTAGGAAGCCTGGGATGAGGGCAGAGTTCAGGAGGAATGCAGTAGATCCGTCCCCTTGCTTGAATCCAAAGCAGAGATGCTCCCAGGCAACCAAAGTTTCCCCCACTAACAAATCTGAGCTATTTCTACCTACCCCCAGCTTCGCTTTCACCCTCAAGTGGAAGGGCTGTGCTCTGCCCAAGCCAATCTGCTCATGCTGCTGTGAAACCCAGCTGAGACACAGACTCCCAGTGCCTTCCCCAGTGGATCCCTGGAGATCTGCATGCTCACTGTTCCAGCACAGCCCTCAGCAGGCAGGGCGGTGAGGGTCACAGCCTGACCACGCCTGGAGAAAGCAGCTGCTTCTCCCCCCTCTGCTGAGCAAAACACAGCCCTGCCCTGGAGAAAGCAGAGCTGGTACCCAGGCCCATCTGCAGCACATCACTGCACACGTGCCCAGGGCAGAGCCCAGCACGACACGACCAGGCAAAGGACCAGCAGCTTTAAAACCCACAGGCCAGCTCAAGGTGTACATCTACACCCTTCATCCCACCCAGGCAGCTCAGGAAACCCTCCTGGGACAGGAGCAGGTCTTGGATGCTGCCCTGCTGAGTGGAGAAGCACCCTGCAAGGCAGGGAGCTGTCAAAGCCCCGGCGAGACCCCAGCTTGTGGCAGGACCCTGCAGTGAAGGATGAGGGAGAGAGACAGCTCCTTCCCTGGGGATGATGGTTCAGTGTACTCAGGGAAAGGAAATTTAAAAAATCAAGTTAATCTGGAAAGAAAAACAACTTTCTTTGAGGCTGGGAAGCACGTTTCCCCCATGCCACATCAGCCAGCACCTACAGAGAGCCTTCTAGGCTTCTGTGAGCAAGCCAGTAGCAGCAGGGTGCTTGGTTTTGGAGCCACAGGCTTACAACAAGAGTAGCAGCAGCATTAGCTGGCTGGAAAGCCTTGGGGTTTGCTCCCCAACCCAGACAGGGGACCGAGCTGACAGCCCCTGGAAGCGGGGTGCAGCCTGGCCGATCCCCACCAGCGGCAGCTGACCACAGGGCATCACGCTGCCCTCGGGATGCCCTCCCACAGCAGCACAGCTGCATCTCAGCTCTGGCCAGGGAGAAGACTGAGAGGGCAGCAGGTAAACCTGAGCCCGTGCAAGGCTGGAAGAGCAGGTGCAAGAGGAGTGCCTCACCACAGAGGAGGGGACACACACACACACACAGAGGGATCCAAGCCCCTGAGCCCAGCAGCACTGCTGGCCACAAGTTACAACCCAGAGCCTCCTGGCTCCCAGCACCTTTGTCCAGACAGAGCCCCATCATCTCTCCAGCAGTAGGAAAGCTGCTGCCTACATCCAGGGTGAGACCAGCTGACAGACCAACCTGGCACTGTAAGACCCTCTTGGGTCTCATGATCCACTCCTCAATCCAGGTGGCACCTCAGAGCCCACAAGAAGTGGGATTCTGCCCAATGCAGGCTCTCCAGCCCAGCCCCACTGCTGGAACCAGCCCCAGCTTCTCCCCATGCTCATCCTTGCCAGTGCCAGTCCTTGTAGCCCCTGAAGAACCTGCCCTGATGGTTTCCCAGGCAGGCAGGCAAAGCAGCCTCAGAGCCCAAGGGATGCTCAGGCACCTGCAGCTCCCAGCCCTCTGCCCCACAGGGTCCACGTGCAGCCTGACATCAGGATGCACAATTTGATCTGGGGCCCACGAGCATCTCAGGAGCATTTAGGGGCTCAACATTCCACAGAGCAGTGAAAGCATCCCAGCCCTTTGATACAGGGTCTGAACTCAGATGCTATTTTTGTGCGGGCAGAAGCTCCTCTCTCACCCTCTCAGGTCTGAGGGCTTGCCCAGGCCTTTCTGTCCATAGCTTTGAGGCTAAGCCTGGGTTATTACTCAAGATCCCTCAGTGCATGTAGAAGCAAAAGGGGCACTGGCCTCTGATGGAGGCTCCTGTTTCCCCCTACAGCAGCCCTGCCCCAGGCTCAGCCAGCTGTGTACTTCCCCCAGTAAGAGGGTGGGAAAAAACCAGCTTTTGATGTTCCACTGCGTGGCTCCAAAACAAAGATGGACTACAGGAGATAAAAACCACCAAACAAACCTCACAACAGGGCACATCCGTTAGATAAAGTGGGAAAGAATTTCATTTCCATGGAAGGCTGACTGCATGTGGTCCCTGCAATAACCAACTGGCAGCTGTTTGCCACTGCTTTTTACAGAGCTGGGTAGCAGAGCACTGACTGGGTGGTACAGACTGCCCACAGCCTCCACTGGGGCTCCAGGAAAAGCTGCCCCAACAAAGCTGCTCCCTGCACACGTGCTCAGAGGGTAGTTGTGCCCCCACAGCCTTATCTCAGCCTGCCCAGAGAGCGAGAGCCCATCCCAGGTACCTGTGGTTGGATGTTATCCAGCTCATCCTCACGGTCAGCACTACAGGCACAAGCAAGCAGGGTGAAAAACACGAGCTGAAGAACAGTTACAACGTGGGTTTCAGCCTGAGAAGCCAGAAGCCACAGCAGATGAGCACAGGCCAGAAATGCTGTGGGTGCTCAAGGCAGAGGGACGGCTTCGGAGAGGCGACCGGCTCCAAGGACACACGCAGCTCCCCAGCAGAAGAGGAAGCAGGATGCTCCCCACATCAGCACAGGCAAGTAAGATGCTCTGTGGAAGCTGCTACCATTCAGACAGGCCACCCCAAAAAGCAAGTTTACATCATAATTCCTGACCTTTAACGATCTCTGTCCTCAGAGTGCTGAGAGGCTGAACGAGCTTGGCTCTGCCTCCCACCCTCCCAGGCAGCACAGTGATGACAAGGTGGTCCTTGCATCAATGCCACACTGCATCCAGGCACCTTCTGAGCTGATGGGGCAGCCTCACAAAGCTGCTTTGCTTCCCAGCTCCTGCAGGCCCACAGCTGCCCCCTCCCCATTTCCTCTCCCTGTTCTCTTCCCTGTCAGAGGGACCTGGAGCTCAACAGTGATGTAGACGAGCCCAGCACATGACATTTAAGGCAGCAGGGAGGGAAGAAAGGACAAATGAGTGACACCTCTACCTAAGCTGCAGCCAGGCCCTCTGTCCCCCTGTCCTGTGTGCTAATTAAAACATGTACAACTGGCAGAAGAGGAAGTTTTCCCCAAGCTGGGGGAACGGCTGTCACGTGGCGAGGCTCAGTGCAGGAGCTTTGGGCAAAGCCCTGCCAGCCTTGCCATGGTGGCACCAGGGCTCTGTTCAACAGAGACACAAGGGAGATGCTGCACCAGCTGGTCCATCACTGCAAGCATCAGGGCTTGCCCAGGAAGCATCCGGATCCCTATCAGCTGTCTCTTCACTGCTCTAGTTTCCCTGTCATGAGGGACAAGGACCACTGTGTCCCCAAGCATTAGGTTTGGGCACCCAGGATGTACAGGGGGGCTGAGCCTTGCAGCACCTGCTCAGTACACTGCAACAGAAGATAAAAGCCTCCATCCGCTCCCAGCAGCTGTGGGACCCCAAGCATCCCCATATCCCTCTCATCCCACAAGGAATAACCTCTCCAGCTGAGCTTGTGTGTGCCAGGAAACAAGTGAACACCTGAGCTGAGGTTTCAGGCAGCTGGCTGATTTGGCCCTTGCCATGCTCCTGCCTGGAGTGGCAGCACTGTGGCCAGAGGCAAAGGTGAGCCCTTGACCCACCTGACCCAGAAGATTTGGTCCAAGCAGCAGAGCACAGCCACGAGCTGGGGACCTGGCCAGGTAGAGCAGAACTCTGATTGACACGAGGAGACTCTCTAGAGGCACAGGGCACTCCACCAGCATCCTCCCAGGGAACTACCTCCAACCAGACTACTCCACCAATGCAAACAGGGCTTGTTCCAAGAGCTAAATATACACCTCAGTCCCTAGGGGTTACCAACAAACCCTGGCAACAGGACAGCAGGAGCCCTGATAATATTGTAGGGTTTGCCCAGCCCTCTAAGAACAACCCCAGTGCCTGTGAGAACATCACAGGGATCAGCTCCCTCCTGCCCACTGCACCCCTGGTACCAGGCAGGAGCCAGGAGCCCGCTGCTCTGGGGCAGGCACTGAGGGGACAGGGATTTGCAGGCTACCCCAGCACTGCCTCAAATGGAAAATCACTTTTTTCCTACAGGATTAGGAGGTTCCCCCTCAGCTTCCTGCAGGGAACAGTGCTGAGCCGTGCCTGGTGCCGGCCTGCCTGGGTGTCAGTGGAAAATAACCAGTGCTTCTCTCCAGAAGGAGATGAAAACCCTTTCACATGAGCCACCACCAAGGGAGGGGAGGGGATCTCTGGGAAGCACGTGCACACCGGGCATCACCCATCTGCTCTCCAGGCAGGAGCTGCCGAGCCAGCAGCAGCCCCTGGGAAGGCAGAAACCAGTACCCCCAGCAGACACTGCTCCCAGTTTCCTCAGCCATTCCAGGGCAGCGCTGGCTTTCCCTGCTCCACCTGCAGAACTCCAGTTCCATTGCCCACCCCACAGCCTCCAGGGAAGGAGAGTAGCTCCCAGCCTTGCAGCACCCAAGCAAGTCCACACAAGAAGCCCCCAGACTAACCAGACCAGCACCCGAACCGCCCAGACCCAGCTTTGCACCAGCACCCCTCTCCAGCCAGGAGCCTTCCCCAGCCTTCACCTCTCCCATCCTTTGACAAGCTCTGGCATCACCCAGATTCTCTCTGAGAGGCGCCAGTGCTGCAGGGAAGCTACCAGCATCCTCACAAGCCGGTGTCTGCCTCTGCATCCAAGGGTGCTCAGGGATGCATAGCTGGCATTCCAGGCTGGCAGAGCTCTATAATCCACCTGAGCAGGGCACATGCCAGAACAGGTTACACAAACACAGCACATGCCACAAGGAAAAGCAGCCTTGGGCATGGAAAAGGGGAAAAAGGTTGAGAAAGAGCTGTTACTTCATATGTATTCCAGGGATCCTCAAGCCAAATCCTTCCAGCTGGGGTACAGAGCACTCCAACCCTTCCAGCCCACCAACCCAAGTCAGTGTGACAGAGATCTGTCCTTTCTGTGCACTGCAGAGGGAGGAAAAGGATTCAATCTCATCTCCTCACCTTGCTCAAGTTCCCCCAGAGACAGGAGAGGAGTGGGCCTGGGCTGCCAGCATTGCCATCCTTGTCTGGGCACCGTGGCCACAATCTCAAAGGGGACTCACTGGGATGCTGCTGCAGCCCCTTTTCCTTCCTCCCAACCTGCAACACGGAGCAGAGCAGGGAGAAGGATGCTGCAGATGGGTCCACACAGCCCAGCCATCATGCACCCTGAAACCTGCAGCAGCACAGGGAAGGACAGGTACAAGCAAAGGGAAAACAAGCCAGGAGGGGACTGGAGAGAGAGAGAGAGAGAAGCAGCTTCTTAAGCAAGTTTCTGCAGCTGAAGGGCCTGCCCAGCCTTGTGCCGGGGAAGCCACGTGCCCGCCCTGCGAACAGCGAGCGCCCAAGCACACACAGGCAGGTGAGCAGCCTGCCTGCTCCTCTCAGCCTGGGGTACCCCTGGATCTTTGGAGGCCTGGGGGGGCCAAAGCCTTGGCCACAACTGTACAAGAGCCTGGCTGTGCGTGGCCCTGTGCCTGGGGATGAGTGTGTGACAGCCTCTGCTCACCTCCCTCTTCCAAACCTTATGGACACGGTGCTGGAGGAGAGGGAGCTGCAGCAGGACCCCCTGGTTCACATCCCAGCAGCAGAGGCTGTACCAGTGGGGTGCCAAAGCCAAGCGAGGGCTGAGCCTGCCTGTACCCTGTATCACCCTACCACCCAGCCATCAGCTCTTCACAGGCTTCCCCAGCCAGAACAGGCTTAACTTACACAACTGCCAAGTTCCTCGCTGACCCACTCATGGGGATTTTGACTAATCCTTTCTCAGCCCCTTAAAATTCCTGTTACACTATCCACTGCCAGCACACTCCTTAGCTCACCTCTGAGTGGCATTCCTCAGAGCCCTCTGCATAGCTCCCCCCTGCCTCCAGCCTTTAGCAGGAGAACACTGACCTCCTACACAACCATCCACATCGCTCCCCACCACAGGGATCCCTCTCAGAGGAAGCCTGTCCCAAGCCAAGAGGCCCCAGCATCTGCATGATCAGAGCTCCAGGCTGCCTGGTCCCACTGTGACATGCCAACAGCAGTGTCCAGAGGCAGGGGAGATGCAGGGTGCTTCGGAGAGGGGGGGATGCTGCTCTTCAAAGGCAAGGTTGGAAGCCTCCACCTTGGGAGCCTCCATCAGGATCTTTCCTGCCCCTGCCACACACCCTTGTGCTGGGAGTCACCAACCTGAGGACCTGCCAGTGACATGGCAGAGCTGGTGGCCCAACTCCAGCCCCCTACTCCCTCCTCTCTTGGCCCGTTTGGCATCCCCAGGCACAGCGGGCAAGAAGCCACCGACCAGAGATTTCCATCCCCCTTCCCAAGCTTGGGGGCATCCAGAAATTTGGCACCCAAGATGAAGCCTTAGCCAAAGGCAGGGAAACACATCCCAGAGAGCTGCCAGAGACAAAGGGCGACCTATGGAGAAGGGGGTCTCTCCCTCCCCAGGGTTACATCACCGTATAGGGACATGCATCCATCCCAGTGCCATTGTCTGCAGGCAACCTCACTGCCCAGGAATGCAGCAGCCCCGTGGGGGCAGGGAGACAAGGGGAGGGTAGGAAATGCTTCCCCCTTGCTCCTCAGGACATCTATTAAACAAAGCCACGAGTGACCTAGCTACTTATCTGAGGAAACACCAGCCAGCCCTGGAGCAGAGGGCTGCTAGCCCCCCGCAGCGCCAGCACCCGGCTGCCAGACCCCGCCAGCAGAGCACGGGGAGCTGCCAGGAGCCAGACTGGCACACGTGCTGGGCTTGGAGCTTCCCCACACCAAAACCCACCCATCACCCACCCCTCTTAGCTCTTACAAGGCATCTCTGCAGCGTGCAGAGCATCAGCCGAGCACCTGAAAGTCTCAGCGGACGTGTGACTGCCAGAGCTCTGTTTGACAGCTTTTGGGGGGCTACTGAGGACAGCAGCCCCCAGGCTCCCCTGAGCACCAAAGAACATCGAAGCAGGGGTGGGGGAAGGAAGGAACAGCACTCTTGGCAGGGGGTTGCAGGGCTGCAAGCCACTTGAGACACAGCCACAGCCCCGCAGGCAGGGTCCCCCCCAGCACAGGCTGGCAGCAAACACCCCTCTCCCCAAGCCCTGCGTCCATCAGCACGCCTCCCTGGCACTGGTATTCCAACTGCAAGGCAAAGGCAGCAAGTAACCAGGGATTTCTGCAAGCCTCAGTGCCTGTGCTGGGTCTGGGACACGTTTAAGGCAGTGGCCCTAAACTGGAAGCAGCTCAAGAGCTCACCTAGATGGAGCTCGAATGGCTCCTCACTTCAGCTTCCCCATGCCACTGCCAGGAGCTTCCCCTGATCCCAGTTTATCTCTTAGATAAACAGCATCAGTTAAAACAATTTGCTCAGGGATTTTATCACTACATAAACAGACAGCCCAGTGTAACAAGGAAAGCTGAGAGGGAAACTGGCCCTAAGCAGGAGATGGACAAACAGAACAGATAAAGAACCTGTTTTCTCAAAGGCTGACTCGCCCAGAGGACAATCCCAAACGAAGCTACAACCCATCCCAGGCCCAGCTCTCCCAAGCCACATGGATGGCTCCCACAGCCCAGCCAAGGGGGTAACTAACCAAGGCAGAGACCTCAATTCTGACCCTTTAACAGATCTGTTCATGAGTTTCCAGGTACCAACAGAATGAGAAATGGCAGGAAAAACACCCGCCCAAGGAAACCCCTTGGCCAAAATCTTGCTGGCAGAAGAGATGGAGCCACAGTACCACCCTGCACCTCCTGCAGGAAAAACACACTCCTTGGCCACCAGGTCAATGGATATCTCTGTCCACCTGTCCTCTTCTCCCAGGACATCCACCACAAGACAAAGGTGACAATTTAGCACCACAGGGACCCAGAGGAGGGAGGATCAGCAGTGAGAGGCCACCCCACAGGCACCAGAGGATGCCAGCCCTGCCTGCACCCCCTGCAGCCGGCTCCATGGCTGTGGGGCTGCGGTCCCAGCGCAGCCAGCACCGCTTTGCTCCCCACACCACCCCGGGCAGCTGCTCCTCCTCCACCTCGCTGACAGATCCTGCCGAGCAGGGCTTCTCCTGCCAGCCTACCTGGCGCAGCTATGAATGGAATGCCGGCCCTGGCCGCCCGCCCGGCTGCTGCCCCTTGGTGAGGGAGGGGATTAGGGGTTTACCGGCAGGGACGTGCAAGGGGGAGGGCTGGTACTGGTACTGGCAGGCAGAGCCCAGCCAAGCCCGGGGAAGTGCCTCTCTCCAGAGCTGGCTGCGTGGAGGGACATGGGGAATAACCTCCAGGACAGAAAGACACCAGGGGAAGGGGTCTGAAACCACCCTGCCTCACACCCCTCAGGTGATGTGCACCCTCCCCAGAGGTTCCTCACTCAGCCTCCACCGGTACCTGCAGGAAACATCTCCCAAGGGATGAGGCTGGGTGAGCCCCGTTCCATCCTGGCCCTCGAGGGGTAGTTATGGACCCTGGGGCAGGTACTGCTGCAGGCACTGGGGGTCTGCATAAGGCTATGGAGGAGCCCACCCACAGTATGGGTGAAGGGAGGGAGCCCCAAGTACTGGGCACAGCCCCCAGGACATACTCTCACCTCTTTATCACTCCTTTCCTTTCTTCCCAAGCTCAGAGGGGTTTTTTTTTGCCTTCTGCCTGAACCAAGGAGTCTGAGGATGTTAAGGAGAGCTGGAAACACCTTCCAGCCCCAACTGACCTCTTCCATGCCCACACCCCTCACTGCCAGCTGCTTCCTGAGCCACGTGAATGGGGCAAGTTGGCTTGGGGCTGTCCTGTCTGAGGTGGGAAGCCAGGACCCAGCTTGCCTTCAGCAGTCATAGGGTTCACTCAGATCACTTTTACACCCTCACCACCACCCCTCTGCAGCTGATGCACCCTCTGAAATGCAGTTATCCCTTGGTTTTACAGAAGTCTTGAAGGCCTGAAGTGACCCAAGGCCCCAGAGCATTGTTTTTCCCCAGAAACAGAGCAAGCTACAGTGCTTCTTGGACAACAAGGACAGCTTCAGAGCCAAGACAATCACAATTTGGCAGCTCAGTCAGAGCTGGCAAGCAATATATTGGTTGATTTCCCACCCCCCCATACACCCCCGTGACTTCTCTTCTGCAGTTTGGGGGTTCAGCAGTACTACAGGGGCTGGAATCCCACATGGGTTCCCAAAGCTGAGCATCTGCCTGTGTCTGTGTGGGAAGGGGTTCTACAGGCTTTGGCTGCAGCCCTCCACCTGCAAATACTGCTGCAGCACAAGAGGCTGGGAAGAAGTTTAGAGAGCAGTTTTCAGAACACAAGCTTAGCCTCAGATGAGGGAGCCTTTTATAGTTACAAATAAGCTCTGAGCATCCCTTCTGGCCTTCGGGTTCTGCAGCCCCAGCTGCCCTTCCAGTCTGCAGCTCTATTCCAGGGAAAAGGGATGAACTCCAGTGGAAGATCAATTGCATTGGTGGCACCTGTGCTGTAAAGACGACAGGAACCAGCTCTGCTCACGTTCTCCTTAGCTAAAGGGCTGAGGAAATCCAGTTTCAATGCCCCTTCTGTTTGCTTACCCCTCCCAGTGAGGGGGACACTAGGGTGTTAGGCAGAGAAAAGACACATCCAGGGGAGCACCACAGCAAGGGGAGCCTGAGGGAACCCACACACAACAGGGGAGAGGCCACAGCGACTCAGTGCTGCAGCAGCAAGGATCCTGAGGGAACATCCCATCAGCAGCTCTCCTCCCAGGTGAGGTGCCAACAGCCCAGCTCTCCTTCTGGCTGCAAAGCTCTGCTATTCCAGCTGCAGCATCAAGCTGCCCCAGCGATTCAGAATCAAGATGCAGGGGGGTGATCCCAGTTTTCCTCAGCCAGGAGCAGCCCACCATGGGCTTAAAACTCCTGGGACCCACTCCCTGCTTGCTCACAGGCTTGTTCTGCAAACTGGCAGCACAATGATGCTGGCTCCTCAGTGCCTGTCTCACCCTGCAGCAATGCAGACAGCACACAGGGGAGTTCAACAGCTCCTCAACACGGGCACTGAAGCCCAGGAAGGAAAGGTAACCACTTCACCCTTCTCCAACGAGGTCTCAGCCTCCTTGCTTCCCTCTCTCCCCAGAAGCCACTGTTTGGATGAGCCCAGTTCCAACCCAAAGTGCTCCCACTTGCCCAAAGAGCGTTGCAAACCAGCCTCCAGGCTGGTCCAGCCCTGCACAGAGCTGAGGACTAAACACTGGAAGAGAAGCACTTCAAAGTGCTCAGATCAGCAAAAACCTCCCTCCCAGCCTTCTCCCCCCTTCCCCTCCTTTTAATTGAGTATACCCACAAATCAAAGATGCTGAGGCACAGCCAGTCCTCCAGTTCACTTAAGCTAATTAGCATCCCTGCAAGAGGGAGCGAGCTCAGTGGTCTAATATTAGACAGACGATGCACTTACAGCCCATCAAGATGACACAACGTCCTCTGGGAGCACGCAGCTCGCTTCCAACATCCACTGCCATGCAGGGAGAGGGGGGAAAAATGGGATGGGAAGAGACAGTCAGCCATGGAAGATGTTAAGGTTTATCTCCAGAGTCTGCAGAGGGGCAGCAGAGCCATTTCAAGATGTTTTCATCCTTCTCCCCCCCCCAAAAAAGCAGCCCAAGATGGGATATTGGAATAAACAAGCTACCTGGAAAGCCCAGCTGTGAAAGAGCATCTCTAGTCTAGAAACAGTGAGTATGAGCACCAAGCTTGTTTTGGGGCAGAAATCTGCTAAACCCATGAAATCCCCCTAAATCCACCTGGCCTCAGCTCAAGGAGGAAACACAGCCCTGCCCAGGGAGCCAAGGGTGACACACACAGACCCTCTGCCAGGCAAGCACCAGCCACAGCTCCTACTCCCCCAGCTGCTCAGAGACAGAGCTACAGACTCTGCTACAGCAGCAGGGCTTGCTGCAGAAGGTTTTCACCCACAGCCTTCCGTGGGATGCACAGGATCTGTGCTGCCCAGCACTGCCTCTGGGATGGGACAACACAGCTGTGTGGCAGCACCAGGGGACAAACAGGCTCAGTGAGCACAGAAAGCAGCTTTCAAGGTGCAACAGGAGGCACAGGGAATTCATGGTGCTGGGGTACAGTCAAGGCACAGGAGCTGGCAGAGGTATTAGCCAGACCAAGGTCTGTGCTGCAGTGGTGATGGAGGTCATTTGTGAAGCCACCAGGCAACCAGAGAAAGCAGGAGAGACAATGGATGGGAGAGCACAAGCTGAGGAGGACCAACAATTCATCTGGGCTTGAGGCAGGACAGGGGATGGAGCCCTGCACACCCCCAGCCGTGCTGCTCAGCCTCCCAGAAGAGGCTTCCTAGGAAGAACCACAGAGACCAATGGACACAGGAAGAGGAGGAAAAAAACCCCACAAATGAGAAGCAAATAAAGAAACCCCCCCTGGTCTGAAGGCTCACCACATTGTTATTCACTTGGCAGCCTGTGCTGCAGCCAGACTGAAATTAGCCAAATTGGGTATGAATTATTGAAAGCACTAGAGTCCCATTTCCTCTCTTCATCAAAGAAAGTGATTCCAGGGAGCTGAAGATGCGGGAAGAGCAGCAGTTTTTCAAGGAAAGGGAGGGAAAAAAGGCACTGCTAGAATGGCTCTTGTAAGGAGCAGTGTGCATCTCCTCCAGCCCACGGAGAGGAGGAGGCTGTTCCATTCAACCCCGGGCTGTGAGACCTGCTCTGTCCTCTGCCCCATCCCCTGCCCAGCCACACAGCACATCAAAGAGCTCAACCACTCCTGGAAGTCATCCCAAAGGAATGCAGGACCTTTGCAGAGTGTTTAATAAGATAAACAGACCAAAGTCCCACTCCTGGGTAAGGATTAGCTTGGAGCAAGCCCAGGCAGGTCCCAGCAGTCCCAGCAAGCAGCTCTGACAGGCAGAGCCCCACAGGGCTCTCAGGCAACGCCTGGCCAGTCCTGGGCAAAGGCTGGCCTGCCCAGTGCTGCTGGGATGGGTGGAAGGCTGGGGCAGGTCAGCTCTGTCCTTCCCACTGGCACAGCCCAGCTCCCGGGATCTCCTGAGCTCCCCTCACATCCCTTCTGCCAGGACAGCGTCTGTGGGTACCCAGGGACAGCCCCCCCCCCAGCCCAGGGTGCCCCAAGCCCCATCCAACCCAGTCTTGAGCCCTGCCAGGGATCCAGGGGCAGCCTCAGCTTCTCTGGGCACCCTGTGCCAGGGTCTCCCCCCTCCCCAGGAAGAATTTCTGCCTCCCAGCCCCTCTCCATCCCCCTCCTGCAGCTGAAGGACATTCCACTGAGCCTGGCCCTCCCTGCCCTCAGCACCAGCTCCTCTCCAGCTCTCCTGGAGCCCCTCAAGGGGCTGGAAGAGGCTCAGAGCTCTCCAAGAAGCAGCCCAGCTCTCCCAGCCTGGCTTCAGAGCAGAGGGGCTCCAGCCTCTCTGGATCCATGGATCATCTCAGTGGCCTCCACCAGACTCACACCAACAGCTTCATGTCCTCCTTGTCCTGGTGACCCCTGAGCTGGACACGGGGGGGGTCCCACAAGAGTCCCCTCCCTCACCCTGCTGGTCACACACAGTCCACACATGTAGCTGGCCACGTTCTGGGAGCAGCCACGTCTGATTTACACACCCAGCATGTCCAGCACAGGGACCCTGACTGAGTCCTGGCTCCCAACCCTCCACCCAGCTGGAGGAGGGAGAGACACACCACCCCCTCCCCCCCATTCTACATGCTGGCTGCAGGATGGGGGCAAAAGGGGTGTCAGGGAGAGGCAATGAGACAGAAAAGCTGCACCCAGGTCCCACACCTTGTGACAAGGAAAGGCAGTTCTGTGGAGCCAGGGGATGCAGAGGGTGAAGGAGACGCCCACAGCCACGGGCAGTCAGTCTAGGAGATGGTCAGGGGAGAGGCTCAGAGCCAGTCTTGTCAACAGGATCCAGCAGGAAGCATCACTCTGCTCCCACCCCCTCTCCCTGTGCCCCAGGGGAGCAGCTGCCCCTGCAGTGGGATTTCCTTGCAGGCACACAGCCCCCAGCACCCCCACCCAAGGCTCAGCCCCCTGCAGCAGGGCCCTGTGCCACAGCAGCTCCTGCTGAGTCCCCGGAGCAAGACAGATGCTGGTGAAGCACCCTACAGTGGGAAGCACCCAGAGGAGGCTGCAGGGAGCACAAGCAGCACATGGATACGTCTCAGAATGGTCCATTACAGCCACTCACACCACCCATGGTCCTTCCCTCTTCTCCAGCCTCCTCTTCCACCCCCCTTCTGCACAAGGAGGATGGGACAGGGAGAAGGCTGCTACCCTGTGCATCCCCACCAGCCAGGAGGTGATGGACCAGCCCCAGCCCAGCAGCTGGGCAGGAACAACCCACCACAGGAGGAGGCACAGAGCCTGCAACAGCCTCTCCACAGCAGAGCTGACAGCAAAGCACCGTCCCCCTACAAAGCTCTTAGAGGAGCAAAGGAAAAGCAGAACCAAGAGCACATGGCCAGGGCCCAACACTTGTCATAACTGCACAGCCAGCCCCAGGGAGAGACTTGCTGTCTGTGCTGCTCACCAAGAAGCCCCAGCTGATCCTGCAGAGAAATGCAGCAGGATGTGCCAGAGAGGGAAGCAGGGCCAAAGGAGCCTTCCCAGACCAGGAGCCTCCCACACCAGATTAAAATTCCATAGGAATTTGCTAAACAAATGGACTCTTAGCTACTGCCACAAGCCCATGGGATGTTTTGCATTACTGCCATGGCAGGGAGGCAGGAAACAGCCCCTTATGCTTGGCCCGTGCACAGGGCCCCCCACACTAGCAATGCAAGTGCCTCCTGCAGACACAGGTCCAAGGCTGCAGATGGGGCAGCCTGACTCCATCACATGGCACCAGCCACAGTACCCAGCTCCACACACCCCTGCAGCACCAGCACCTCACCCTGAAGTCCCCGCGCTCCTCTGTGTCCATCTGGAATGGGGCAGCCCCAGCTGAGCTGCCTGCCATACCCATGCTGCCCCAGCCCATGAGCAGGGAGGCAGAAAGGGCCCCCCCATCCCCAGCATCACCCATCCAGTGGTGGATTCTCTGCCCATGGTTTACAACACTGCTAGCTAACTCTCACCCTCCCAAGACAGAGGTGTTGATGCTCTTATCTTCAATTCAAAGTAGAGCCAAGAAGAGGCAGGAAGGGGGGGAAAAAAATCATCAAAACCCTATTTAAGAAGAAACCCACACACTAACCCTCTTCCAGCCCCCTCCCTCACCTGATCTGAAGCACAATGAGATGCCAGGGATGGATTGAAAAGAAATAGTTGCAGGGGTGGAGGAGAAGGGCTGCAGAGAGACCAGAGCATGGGAAGTGACCACAACCCAAAATCACCTAATGCAACCCCATGCCAGCGAGTTCCTTGCTGAGAGGAGCCCACTGGCATGCCTTCCAGTCCCTGGAAGGAGCCTGAAAAGAAAGAAGGTTTAGAAGAACAAAACATCTCAGTTCTATGCAGGCACAGACCTAGCAAGAGAGAGAGGAAGGAGTAAAAGTGAAGAGGCAGAAGACAGAACAGAATGCACGGTGCAACTTCAAGGGAGATGCTTTCAGAGAGGTACTGTTCCCAAGCTGACCAGACACACCAGCACACAGAGAACTGGAGGAAGCCCAGGGCTACCACCAGACAGGAGCTTGCCCTCATGAGCTGAGCTGGGATGGAAGGGGCCCCTCAGCCTTGGCTGTTCCTACACCCCTCCAGGCACTCACCCCATTGCCTCAGCTGCAGGACCCACAGATGATTCTCCCCCTGACCCCAAGAGAAGGCACAAATCCCCCAAGGATGGGCAGGCTTCACCCCAGCTTCCCTCCCAGTCCCTGCACCGTTTGGTCAGACTGCTCCTCCTTCCTCAACAGCATCACTGGGACTCGACCTCCTGCAAGAAGCAGGGGGGTGCTGGGAGCAGGGGGATGCACCAGGTTCTCTCTGGCTCTGCAGACAAGAGGCACGCAGGGGGATGTCCACAGAGCTGGAGACAACCTGGCACAAGAGGCACAGAGGAGAACACACACTGCAGGAGGAGATCAAAGAGAGAAAGAGAAAAACCCCAAGTTATCTCCACGGGTAGAAACACAGGAGAGCTGAGGCTGCAGGGCTGGCTGCAATTCTCCCACAGGAGTAATTAATAGGATGGCCACGGAGATGAAGAGTCAGAGGAGAGCTCTGGGCTGGCAAGAGCCAGGATTTCAACAGGAGTTAAGTGGCAGCTCTAAACATATGGAGCATCTGCAGCGCACTGCGTGTTGAACACGTGCCAGAGCAGCTCCAGCACGGGCAGCTACGTGGGGAAGAGACTCAGAGGTCTGCAGGCTAGCTGCATGGCAGAGCCCCAAGGCACCCCATCAGCCCCCTCCAGCCCGTGGGCAGGGTGACACACAGCACCACACACACTCACAGTGCTGCCTACCCCAAGGGAGCAGCCCCGGAGCTGCAGCCACACCAGGGCTGGAGTTGGTGGCTGAGGCACCATGGGCAGCAGCCTGTGAAGCGAGCAGGCACCCCAGAACGGGTTTGGGATGGCTGCTACATGTGCACAGAGTGGGTCAGTCCTCAGTCTTGCACTTGCTGCTGGAGTATGTCCCATGGGGGAGGCAGAATATCACCTGCTGCCCCCTGAGCCAGGCAGATGGGTCCTCACCAAAAGGCTCAACAGCCCCTCTCCACTTGGCTCATGGGCCCTATTTTCCACGTTACCTGAGAAGCTGTTGTATCCAGTTCTGGGCTCCCTGGTATGAAAAAAAGACAAGGATCTCCTGGAGAGAGTCCAGCAGAGGGGTACGAAGGGGATTAAGGGCCTGGAGCATCTCCCCTGTGAGGAAAGGCTGAGTGAGCTGAGGCTGTTCAGCCTGGAGAAAAGAGACTGAGAGGGGATCTGATCAGTGTTTATCAACACCTGAAGGGTGGGACACAGGGGGAAATGGCCAGACTCTTCCCAGTGTCTGTGGGGACAGGACAAGGGGCGATGGGCTCAAGTTGGAGCACAGGGAGTTCCCCACCAATCTGGGGAAGAACTTCTTCCCAGTGAGGGTGAGGGAGCCCTGGGACAGGCTGCCCAGGGGGTGTGGAGTCTCCTTCTCTGGAGAGATTCCAGCCCTGACCTGTCCTAGGGACCCTGCTTGGGCAGGGGGTTGGACCCCATGGGCTCTGGAGGTGCATTCCAGCCTCTACAGTTCTGTCACACCGCACAGACCAAGGGTTCCTTGAAGGCATCTGGACACACATCTCGACCCACAGCAGGACCTGCTGGTAGCCCAGCACGTGCCCGCTGTGCCCAGCGCTGTGCCCGCGCAGCCAACGTGCGCGCGGCTGTTCCCAGGAGGTTCAAAGTCCACACACGGCTCCAAGGCTGGGGCTGCAGCCCCAGCTGGGGTGACTGCCCCAGCGCTGATGCACATGATGCCACAAGCAAGGCGCCGCGTAACAGGAGCTCCGGGTTCTCATTAACCAAGGCCCTGGCAAAGGTTTGATCCCGACTTCCTTCCAGCCAGCCAGCTCAGGATGGCGTCACCGCGCAGCCCCTCCCACGCCAGGCACACGTGTTTAAGCAGAAATAATAATCATCCTGATTTTCTTCAAGCACAGTTGTGATCAAAGCGAAATGCGAGGCACACACACAGGGGAAAGATCTCCCAGGGGGTAGTCAGCTGTTGGACTCCAGGAGAGCATGCTTGCTGGAGAGGTGGGAGGGGTAAAGAGAGGACAGCGCTGCACCTAGCACAGAGCTCCCTGGCTGCGTGTCCTGGGATGCTCTAACACCCAGCTCCAAGCCCTCTTCGTGCAGTACCAGCATCCAGGGCACAAACACAGCACAGCCATGGTTAATTCTTTCCCCAGGATGCCTCATCCAGATGTCCTGAAGAGCAAGAGGAAGCCCACTCCTGGTGCTACACAGCATTGTGTGCTGCTGGGCCAGCCCCTTTCCACACAGCCCCCCCCTCAGAGGGGCCAGAGCAAACATCCTCCTTCACCCAGGGACCCAGTCAGAGCCTCCTGCACAAGCCCCAGAGCTGCTGCTCTGCCATTCAGCCCCAAAAAACCCTCCCTCCAGGTACCCTCAGTGCTGAGCCAGTTTGCTGAAGCCTGGCATCTCAACTAGAGCCACTCAAAGCATTTTTCCTATAATTAAGCATAACCAAAGCACACAGCTGCCCTAACCTGAGCTGCTTCACAGAGATGCCCCAGCTTGAGCTTCCCCCCCCCTTAAGACAGGAAAGATTTTGATGTCTAGGTTTTTCCCAAGCTGGAGCTACAGGAGATGAAGATACTCAAAACATTCATGTTTTTCCACTCAGCTGCCACCATTCTTCCAATTCTTTCTGCAAGAGCACTCCCAAGGTTTGTTTTTGCACTCAGGGAGCAGCGTTCTGGGCAGCTCTGCTTTGAACCCTCCTGCAGGGAGCTGATGGGAAACGAGTCCTGGAGTGAAGCTCTCCGACTCAGGGCTCAGCAGCAGTTCCCAGGATGGCAGGAGCAGGTTCTCATGGCTGGTTTTGCATCACATCCCAGGAGGCAGCAGGGCAGCCGTGCTGGAGGGACCAAAGGGACACTGATGGACCTCAGGAGAGGCCTGAGCTTTGGGTAGAGCTCAGGGGAAGCTGAGAACTTCAGAGTCAAGTTTTCTCTCCACGCTCTCTACAGCAAACCTTCCAGCACCCAGGATACTCACACCATCACCAGGCTTCCAAGATGCTGGAATTAGAAAAGCAAGTCCACCCCATATGACAAGAAAGGGAAGGGAAACAATGCTTAGTTTGGCAGCATCTCCCCCAAACTCTCTTTACATCAGTAACTCAAGGCTGCCTTGCTTTTGTCATGCCTCAGCCACACCATGTGGAGGAATCAGGTCTGTCCCACCCAGCAAGCTGCCCAGTGGCTGTTTTCCAGCCCCCTCCGGTCCCCTCTCTCCCCACACCAGCCAGACTGACCCTAACTCTGCGTGCCAACAGCATCCTGGTGAGCTGTCAGGAAGAGGAAGCCAGGGAAGCAAGGTGTGCAGCAAGCAGCCTTCAGGGAAGAGGGGAGGCCCAGAAAGAATCATCAGCCCCCTGGCATCAAGAAAGGTTCACAGAGCAGGGAGGAAAGACAAGCCCTCCTGTAACTGCATGGACCCACAGTTCCAGCGTGCAGTGAAGAGCTGAGGCATGCCCAGCTCCGGCACCTCCAGCTCCCTTGTGCAAGAGCACAGGAGTAACACCAAACGAGCCTTCCTGATGGCACCACCTCAGAGGACGTGCTCAGAGACAGACACAGCCACCTACAGCTTGGTGCACGCAGGCACCTCACCCCTCTGCCCTCCTGGGGAACACCAGTGCAGCTCACAGTAGAGGACCAGGACCCCCAGGACAGCCCAGGGTGGAGGACACTGGGAACTGCGGTTCCATCACCACCCCAGCCCAGTCCGTGGCTGTGCCCCTGACTGCAGCAGGTCCCAGCTCACCAACCAAGGCCACCTCCAACACATCAGGGCCTCTACCCAACAAGAGAGTTTTGACTCTTTCCCTACTCAAAGCAAAAGCAGGGATGGGTCCCAAAGATCAGTTCTACACCAAATCTCTGGTATTCAGAGGAAAACTACATCTCTCATCTTTCAAGGACCTCAAGGGACAGCACACTTCAGCACGAATAGGAACCACCTAGCTCAGCCACCCCAGCTCCCATCCAGCACCAAGAACACAGCAAGGTAGGAGAAGACACGATTCTTCCAAACATTGGCTCAGGTTTAACAGAAACAACCACACAGGCACCTTCTCCTCCCACTCCATACGGTGCAGGGATGGAGCAGACCTTCCAGGTGCAACAGAGAACACACACACACAGATATTTATATATGGAGGCAGAAAACCTCCAGCATCCACCCCTCTTACAAAAGCCACTTGAGATGGATGCCTCTCATGAGGCAGTTTGCTGAGACAGCTCTCTCCAGCCTCCCAGACCCAGAGCTCGGTCATTTACCTCTGTCAACATTCACAGCTGGAAAAAGGGGTTATGGCCTCACCCCAGCACATCCACGGGGAGGAGGGAGCCAATCTGTGTGTTTATTTGTTGTCTGTGCAGAATTCCTGCATTCCTTCCCCTTGTTTACTCATCTGGACATACTCAGACCCCAGCAAAAGGCTTTTTGGGGCACCACATTCCCCCATGAGCTCAGAGCTCTCACTGGAACACAGGACAAGCGTAAAAGGGGGGAAGAGAGAAACCAGGACAGCCAGCAGATGGGTTCTTACAGAATTACACTTTCAAGGTGGTTGGGCAACAACTAGACGAAAGATCAATTCTCTCTGGAGAGGCACATCTCCACAGCTTCACCACAGGATAACCCATTAACTTATTAAGTCTAAGCCTACAGGAACAATCTAATCGAGGTGTGAAACGTCTGAATTCCCTGGTAAGCACCAGCTCTGTGCTTCTGTTAGGGCAGGGCTTGCAGCAGGGATGCTCCTAACCCCACCAGGCTCTCCTTAGAGAGGGAGAACCTTGTGTAGCTCCAGGCCTGGAGGTTGGTGTCCCTGCCTGTGGCAGGGGGGTTGGAGCTCTGTGACCCTTGGGGTCCCTCCCAACCCAGAGCATTCCGTGCTTCTGTGACTGAGAACCGGCACCAAATCTGCAGCGAACACAACGTGAGAGAACTTGGCTTAGCTGCACCTTGGCTGCCACCGCTGCCTTTGACAACAAGGTCACTGCCAGGCGCCGTCTCCAGTCCAGAGAGCAGTGCAGCTCTACCCCAGGCACAGGCAGCAGGACTGATCCACCTCATCCCCAGCACCATCATTTACCCATCAACCACCTACACACCAAGAGGACGAGGCAGCCAACCCATCCTGCGCGCTCAGAGCGCCCCGAGGTGCAAAGGAGGGGGGGGGCAAGCCAGGCACCCCGGGCTCCAGCCTCACCTTCCACGCAGTGCTCCACCTCCTCCAGGTTCCGCAGCGTTATCCGCATCAGGCTGGAGTTCAGCATCAGCTCGTTGCGGTGCGCGGGCCACAGGTACTGCGGGGCGGGGTTGACGAAGAAAATCCGCGTGTCGCCGGTCGAGACTTGGTTGTCACAGATTAAGGGGTCCCCAAAGCCGCCGATCACCACCTTGTTCCCACCATCCAGGAGGATCTCGTGAGTGACGATGTCTCTGCCTTTCAGGTAACGCCAGACCCTCACCTTGAGCGGGAAGGAGACAGAACAAGTGAGATCATTTCACAGCCAGAGACCTCCAGAACCTTCTGGATGGGTTCAATTCTTTTACCACGTTGTCATGAGACGAGCAGGGGTGGGTCAGGCTGGCAAAGCCTCCCAGCAGAGCTCATTTCGTTAGCCATCCCTCTCCGAGCACAAAACGCGTGGGCAAAGCCTGAAGCACGTCCCACTCTTTCCACCAAAGCTGGAGCCGACTCTGCAGCCCTGGTACTCAGACCCCCAGCCCTGGTACTCAGCCCCCCAGCCCCGGTGGTACTCAGCCCCCCAGCCCCGGTACTCCTCAGCCCCCCAGCCCCGGTACTCCTCAGCCCCCCAGCCCCGGTACTCCTCAGCCCCCCAGCCCCGGTACTCCTCAGCCCCCCAGCCCCGGTACTCCTCAGCCCCCCAGCCCCGGTACTCCTCAGCCCCCCAGCCCCGGTACTCCTCAGCCCCCCAGCCCCGGTACTCCTCAGCCCCCCAGCCCCGGTACTCCTCAGCCCCCCAGCCCACTGCCCACACAGCGCTGTGGGGAGTGAAGGGGGACAGACCTCGTGTGGCAAGGGGCCCCTCAGCCACACCAGCTCCCTGGCAAGGGATGGAGACACCTCATCCCCCTGCGTGCCTCAGGGCAGGATTTGGTGCCCAGGGCAGGATTTGCAGCCCCATCCCACCTCTCCTCCCTTGGCAGCGGGCTCCAGCCCAAGGCCAAGCATGCTGCCAGCCCAGTCGCTGCTGTGGGAGGCTCAGAGCAGCCTGACAAAGAGCCACCCTGCACCAAACCCTGGCTCACCTCCCTGGAGGGACCCACCAACCCAAACGACCCTCTCTTCCTCTCCTCACTAGCCCCAGGGAGGGCTTGCCTTGCCCACCCTAAGTGCAAACACCCACCAAGCCCCTGGCACAAAGGATCCAGGGGCTGGCAGAGGGTAACCACATCCCTTCCCTTTGTTTGGGCAAGAACAATGGCTCCAGATAAGCTGCAGGCTTCCCAGCAATCACAGGAGAGCCCAGCAAGGTGGGGGGTCCCACGGGACATGAAGCAGGGGCAGAGGTGGGGTGGGTGGGAGAAGGGTGAGCAGACCATGACAGCCTCTGCAGCTCAGACCTGGAAAGCTGCTGGAGACTTTCCCTGGCAGAAAGAGATGCCTCTGCCACACAGGACCAGTAAGGCAGAGGGTGAGCTAAGCAACCCTCCCCTCAGACCTTGTGCTAACCTTTATGCCCACAGGAGCAGCTCCAGTTGCCACATGACCGGCTACGTCAGGGAACACTGATCCCAACAAGGGATACTGTGCTTAGCAGGGACTCAAGGAGCAAAAATGACTTATAAAAATACTTCAGAACCGACCCATTCCTGCCCATTGCTAACAAAGAATCCCAGTTCATAGGAGATCCACTTCTGGACACAAGGGAGATCCAACTCACCTGCCACTGACCCTTTCTATGCACATGAGCTGTGACCCCAGCACCTGCAGACACAGGGTTCAGGGACAGGACTCGAGCCCTGTCAAGGGCAGTGTGTAAGTCTCAGCCTTGCCAGAGGAATCGCCCTTCTGCTCCCAGGCAGCACCCACCAAGGTGACAGACCCCAGTAGTACCATCCTCCTGGAGACACCCCAAATCTCAGCAGTGAGATGTATGGAGGGAGGAGAAAACACTCCCTAACTAGAAAAAGAAAAGAAAAAAAACCCAAACACAACCAAACAAAAACCCTTTGAAGGGGATGTCAAATGGCTGGAAGCCCCCAGCCAAGGGAAGGAAAGGGAAAGGGAGTCTTCTGGCTCTGGCAAGGCACCGGTAACCTTGGGAAGACGACAGATAATACTCCATGTAGAAGCATCAAAGGCCACTTACATTCCCATTAAGCAACTAAAGAAAAACCTTTGCTTTAGCAGGCTGGATTCCCTAAAATACACAGAGGGTTTGGCAGGGGGAGCCCATTTCCCTTTACTCATCCAAGCTTCAAGAAGAAAAATAAGCCCTGGCCACAGGAGCTTGCCCGCTCTCCCTCCTCCCACTGCCCACAGCTCCAGAGCGGATCCTGGACCTCACTGCCAGCTCATCCCCCTGCCCAAAAAAGGCGAGATCTGCGCACAGCCACAAGCCAAGCTCAGGAGGGGAGAAACAGCCCTAAAAATTAATCCTTAGCACACGCAGGACACCAGAGACACGGCCCCATCTGCTCCTGGTCGGTTCGAAAGCCTCTTGCTGCCTGTGATCCTGCGGCAGGAGAAACACGAGGGACGCGGAGCCGAGCCGGGGAGTTGTGTGGGATGGGAACAGCTCATCAGGGAGCTGCCCGGGGTTCCAGCCCGGAGCAAGGGCGGCCGCTGCAGCGCACACGGGTATTACCGTGACCGCAGGCAGCCCTGGCCCGCAGGCAGCCCTGGCCCGGCGTGCTCACAGCGTGCTTCATCATGCTGGCTGCCAGCATCTCCCTCCCACCGCAGCCCGAGCGCCCGGTCACCCGGCTTCTCCAGACACCTTCACCACCCAAAGAGCACCGAAGCAGGTGGGGAGGCAGTGGCTCAGAGAGAAAGGGGGTCTTGATCCCCCCCCTCCTCTCTGAAACAGGCACACGTGGCTCTAGAAGCACAGTTCTGAAGGGAGTGCAAGGGGCAGAGGAAGGATGCTCAGCGGGCACCCAGGGCTCTCCCAACTTTGGGACACTGAGGGTGGCAGGCAGGCAGACAGTCCACACTACAGCTTCTGTGCTTGACATACAGGTCACAGTGAGGAATGTGTTACAGCCACAGAAGAAAGTACAAGAGGAGACACTATCCCACTCTGGAATTAACCCTTTTTATCTGCACCTGCAGTGCCCCAACCTCAGGTGCTGCATTCCCCTCTGGGGCTCTGCAAGACCACACAGACAGATGGACTCAAACTTTGGCAAAGACCTCTGTGCCACCATCCCTTCCCCCCACCACGGCAGCCCCTCCTGATCAGCACAGACCCACATCAAGCTGAACCAGGGAATTAAGTCGGTGACACTGTACTCTGCGGGTGCACCTGAAGGATACGGACAAAGTTTGGGAGTGGATTCTAGTCTCAGAACCTCCTGCTTCCCACCCCTTCTCCCAAAGGGGTAACATTTGCCCTCTGTGGAGAAGGACTCTGCACTTGATGGGTCTCAGCTCCCAGCCAACCCAGATCAGGGTCCCGTGATCCTGACAGCAGCCGCTGTGTATTCCTGAGGTAAGCCCAGTCCTTCTGCATACCCGAGATCAAAACCCACCCCAGGTATAAACACCACGGCGACAGCTCCTCTGCAGAAGCTGCACACGCCTCACCTGCCCCCAGATGCAGAGAGAGGTTAGCTAGAGGCATCGCACCCATGTGCATCTCACGCTCATCAGCCTTCCAGCACCGCGCTGAGCGATGCCAGAGCACAACTCACGTGCAGAACCAGCGCAGCCTGCACGCCATGGGTCCCCAGGCAGTCCAAGTCCCTGGGCAGGGGTCAGGAGAGGGGCTGAGCCAGCAGCACCTTTGGAGCCGCCTGCGCAGCCCGTGAGGCAGCTCGGGGAGCTGACCGCCCGCCGGGCTGCACGCTGCCCCGACAGCACCAGCTCCCTCCAAGAGAGAGATGGCATTCACCCAGCAGACAGAGCGCGGTTCAGATGGCAGGGAAGGGTAGCTGCAACGGGCAGCCTTTCCTCCCCTCTCAGCTCGCAGGAATCCCCATACAGACACAGAGGCATCTGCTCCATCACACGCAGGTGGTGCTGCATGACACCCCCCTCCCCTCCTCCCCCAAAAAGGACCATTCTGGGGCCACCTGCGAGCACAGCACCCCAGGTGAGCCGGGGAGGCAGGGTGCTAAGGAGCACAGCTCGCAAGCCCCGGCTAACACAAGCCTCCTGCTTCCCCCAGCCGGGCCCAGCTGTTCCTCCAGCATTTCACACCAGCACAGCTCCCCGTGGTTGTGCTTCTGCCCACAGTCAAGTTAAGACACCTTCCTCCAGCCCCACCTCCTCCTCCTCCTTCGGCAGCAGCCCGCAGGGCAGGCGCTGGCTGCGGAGAGGTGAGGTGCACAGCAACCAGGGCAAAACCCAGGAACACAAAGAAGAGGGAGGGAAAAGGGGGGGGAAAAAGGGGGGGGGGGAAATCCAGGAGGCAGGTAGAGAGCACAGCCCGAGGTGCCTGCAGAGAGGCTGCAGCCAGGGATCTTCACAGCTAGGTCTACAAGGAGGGGGAGACTAAATCCTACCCCCACCTCTGAAGCAGATGGTAATTTGAGTTAATTAGCAGGGCTGCTCTAGTCATACACCTCGGAGCCAGGCCACAGCATTGGTAAGCAACATCAGAGTCCACCAGCTTTCTCCCCCACCCTCATCCTCCTTAATGAATGGATGTGAAGGCACCAAAGACCAAGCAATTACCTGCAGGCCATCCCATTCATCATCACACACAATTAAGACCTTGTCGCTGGTGACTCACCTGCCTCACCAAGGGCTGGGGAAGAAAAAGGAGAGAGAAAAAGAAACCTAGACTGGAACCTAGACCCAAGAGGTCCCTTCCCTATGGCAGGCTCGCTCCCTCACTCTTTGCCAACAAGCACATAAAACCTGGGATTAAGACTGTTTTACAAGGCTCCTGGCAGCTCCAGGGAGGCAGAGCAAGAACAGCAAGGACTTTATTTAAGCAGAGCCTTGCAAGGATATATTTTAAGTGTAGCACAAAACGGGAACATAAAAGGATTTTCTACTACACTGTGGGGGAGTCCATCTCAAAGTAGGGAATGGGACCAGGGCTAGCAAGTGCCTGGCAGGAAGATGCTCTGAGAAGAGCCAGCCGTGTCCGCAGGAGGAGAGCTGTCACTCCAGGATGAAGTGAAGAGGGTCCCCACTAGATTTCAGCAGTTGTTAAAGATGCTGGGTATGGGCTAGCATCAGCTCGGCTTGCAGCTTCACCAGCTGCCAAATCCTTCCCCCTAAGCACACATCACCCCCCCCCCCCCCCCTTGCCTGTCACTCTCCTTACCCTTCTTCCCCTGGCAGAAGCTGGCTGCCCCTTCCCCAGGAGCTGGTGGATCATGGAACCCACCTCCCCCAGCAACTTCCACACCCAACCCTGGCTGGAGAACAGCCGCCAGTACCCCCAAAATACGGGCTCTATTGTTTGGAACAGGATCCACATCCTTTGCAACACTTCCTATAGCACATATAGAACCTGTATGTGTCCTATAAATAGGCACTCTGCTCATAAATACCAGGTCAGGCCAGAATACAGCACATCAGAGGACTCCTAAGCTGGAAGGGACAGTGCCAAAGCAGGAAGGGACAATGCCAGCACACGGGCTGTCAACAGGATGAACAGCATCACGGTGAGCCTGGGAAGAGGAGCGAGTCCAGTGCCCCTTTTCCCACCTCAAACCCCCCCATAAAGCAGCACACGAGCCAGTTGCAGAGTGGATTTTGATTTTGGGAGTTCTGTCAACCTGCTCCTCCTCATTATTCATCTCCTCTGGTAGCAAATGAATGGGCTGTAGCTATTTAAGGGTGTTTATCTTACATTAACTTCACATTTCTTGTAATGTGATGTGTTGTAATGTGCTTATCTTCATCCATCAAAGGCTTCAGCTGGGAGGGTTTGGAGTTTAACTGGGAAGAACAATACAGTCCTGCAGCACTCAGATATTCCCATGCCTGCTCCCTCACAGACCACCCAGCACCCGTAACACTTGCTATTTTGGGTGTGGGCTCTAGGGAACTCCTACCTCACACTTGGCCCTCGCCTTTCCTCCTCAGATAAAGAGCCAGACGAGATAAACCTGGTATTTGGAGGTAGCCCCAGGGCCTAAGGAACAGTTACTGGAGTATGACAGTGAGTAGGACACGTGTTTTCTCAGGAGCCAAGCAGCAAGATCCCTCCTGCACCCTGGCTCGCTCCAGCTCTGCAGTGGCACCAGGAGCCAGGGGTCAGATTTAACACCCAAACCACCCTTCTGGAGTCTAGGTGCTTGATAATAGCTGAACAAAACCAAAATGAAAGTATATCTAGCCCTGCAACTGCTGCAGAACCCGCAGTGATTTCAGTACTTTGTGAGATCTTGGAGTGAAACAGGCCAACAGCTGCTGCAGAGTCACACGTTTACAAGCCATGAGCATCACACCCTGCTCAGTCACAGTCAGGAGAGATTTATCTGCTTTCAGGTCCTTAAGACACCCCAGGTCCCATTTCAAAGCTCTTTTTCCTGCAAACACACTACAAACATACATTAAGCAGCACGTGGAGCACACTGATGTATATAGATCAAGGGACTGACAAACTGCTGCTCTCAGAAAATCACAGCTGGGAGAGCCAGCAGCACTGCCACGATGGGACAGGCACTTTCATCCAGGGTAGGAGACAAGGTTTTTCTCCTTTCACTTTCTTTTACAGGACTCCAGGACTGGAGTGATGTTCTGGGGACAGGTTCTGGCCTCCAGGAGCTGTTATGTCACTCGTAATGGGCAGAAGCAGAATCCCACGGTTAACTCCAGAGTCAGCAGCATGAGCCTCCTCCACAGCATTGCTTGGGATGGCTCAGGGGAAGGGCTGGGGGGAGGCAAGAGACCCTCTTCCCAAGCTGAGCAACGCAAACCGTGCTTCAGATAAAGCCACCACCTGCAGACAAGGTTCCTCCCCACACACTGCTCCCTACCTACTCTCTGTTGAGCCCCATCCCACCCTCCCAAAGGCAGAGCAGGTTAACCACCACAGGGACACGGTTTCCCCAGCCCAGAGCCTTGCTCTGATGCAGTGAGATGAAGCCTGGATTTTACACCAGCCAGCCAGACACCTGGCTACGTGTCCGCAGCGGCAGAGGCGAGACCCAGTTCTCAGACGAGCCTTTCTGCCTCATCACCAGCTCCACCGGACCCCCTCCAGCCTGCCCACACCACAGCCCCTCGCCCCAGCGTCAGGTGGCCCGCATCCCCCCAGCCATATGTGCCCCAAGCTGCCGCAGGACACCGGCTGCTGGCAGCAGCTTATTAGTTTTCCACATAGCACCCAGGATGTGCCAGACACTTTGCAAACATACGGTTCCCCTGCGCTCGCCCGGAGGGTCTGTGATCTAATTTACGAGAGCCGGGTACAGATTGTGCCACGCAGCATCCCAAGGGGCAGAGCAGAGGGGGCAAGCGCGGAGCTGCGGGCACCAGCTGGGCGGGCAAGAGCTGGTCAACTAGTTCCCAGGGCTGAGACAGGCTCCAAGAAGAGAGGGCGATGCCATGGTGTAAAGTTAACCTCCCTCCGCACCCAGCAGCGCATCACCCCGGGGCCCCTGCTCGGCGCTAACCGCAGGCAGGAACCGCAGCAGGTTTTTTAAGGATGGGGAGAAGAAGGGATGGGGTAAAGAGGAAAAGGCAGTGTTGCTGCATGTCCTCGCAAGCCTGATGCCTGCCCCGGGAAGGGTTAAGCCATACAACACGTTTTCTGACACCCGGGAGGATGGTATTTCAGGTTGATCGGTACTTTACAGTCTCTCTGCTTAGTAGGGGAGGGGGGGGGTGGGGGGGAGGGAAAAAAAAATGCCACGAAAAAACATAGCCAGAGGCCAGATTGGTAGTTAAACAATAGCTCGAACTAGAGGAACTCAAGATGCTGCGAAACTAAACAGGGAGCCCCGAACGAAGCCAGCGAGCGGCTGCGCGCACCTCCGGCAGCCCCAAAACGCTGCCAGGGGAGAAAGTTGGGAGCGAGCTCCGCATCACGGGGAGGAGGGAAATGCCCATAAAAAGCAACCTTGAGAGATTGAGAGATTCTCACCACCACCACCACCACCTTCCCCCCCCCCCCCCCCCGCTCCACCCCCCCACCCCTCCACTGCCCCAGCTGCGGGAGCTCTCCCGAGGAGGGGAGGGAGGGAGGGAGGGAGAGAGAGACTCCACAGTCTAAAAATACCTAATTACCCACCAAAGCTCCAATAAAAACCACATGCGCCCGGCGGGGAAAGGCGCCTCAAAGTTTCCCCCCCCCTCCTTTTTCATATACAACCCCCCCACACACACACACACCCCCACCCCTTTACCTTGCAGGAGTAGGTGTGGTGCACGGGGTCCACGTTCATGATCTCCTCCACCGTGCCCGTGAGCACCACGTTGGCCTCCTCCTCCCGCCGCTCCAGCTCCCGCTCGGGGCACGTCGCCCCGCCGCCGCCCAGCGCCACCGCCAGCAGCCCCAGCAGCGCCAGGGCACCCGCCGAGCCTCCTACCCCCATGGCCCGCCGGCCCAGGAGGGTTCGGCCCGCGCCGTTCCCAGCCCCGACGCTGACGGTGGGTAGACAAAAGCGGCCCCGCTCGCAAGGCGGCAGGGCTGGCGCAGGGAGGAGAAGGGCTACTTTTGTTCGGGGAGGTGAAAAGGAGGGAGGAAAGAAAGAGAGAGGGAGGGAGGGAGGGAGGGAAGGAAGGAGGGGAGGGGAGAGCAGGGGAGGGGAGAAGGAAGAAAAATCCCAAGAGGAGGAGGAGGAGGAGGGAGGAGAGATCTCGCTTCCCCTCCGAAGCGGCGGCCGCGGAGAAGCGCTCGGTCCCTCTGCCTTGCCCCTGTAAGAAAGCCCGCAGATTTGCATGCAATCTGAATTGCTGATAAGGAGGGAGCGGGGGTAGGGGAGAGAGGAGAGGAGAGGAGAGGAAAGGAAGGAGGAAGGGAGGCAGCCGGCCCTGCTGCCGGCTCTTATTGCGGCGCTGCCGAGGACGCCACCCCCAGGAAAGGGAGCTCGCATCAGGTTAATGGATAATCAGCGCGCCAACGTGAGGAGACTTTTAAAGGTGTAGGGGCCGCTGCCGAGCGCAGCCGGCTCCGCCGCCCGCCCCCCTGCGCGGCAGCTGCTGGCCTGGCCACGGGGTCCCACCCCAATCCCCCTCCGGTCCGGTCCCAGGGACCGCCCCCCCCCCCCCCCAGCCCTGGACTCCGCACCCGCGGGGATGCCCGGCTCCCCGCCCCCCTCCTCGGCTGCGGAGAGCCCCGCTCTGCGCGCAGCTCCGCGGGCGCGGTGCGGCTGCCAAGGAGGGTGTCGGGCCCCGGAGCTTCCTCATTCCCCCCCATGCAGCCCCCTTCCCCGCTCGCTTTGGCATCGCCCGTGGTTGGGAGGGGGCTTGTCACCAGGGCTGCTCCTGTTTTACCAGTGGGGAAACTGAGGCCCGAGCTGGCCCGGCTCTGCAGAGCTCCCACATCACTTGCGCCTGGTCCGTCACCCTCTGCATTGTTCCCACGGGGAGATGGTGCTCAGGGTGCTCCCACACCTCATCCCAAGCAGGGCAAGGCCACCCTCCCGCACCGGCACAGCCGGTGTCTGCCCCCGGAGCACCGTGACCTCCTGCCCTGGCTTTCTCCAGGGACTGGACGGCGGTTTTCCCAGATGTCATGTGCAATTACCGCAAATATAAAACGAAAAGTTAAGTGGCACCAGGGGAGGGATATTGTTTCTCACCCTCCATAAATTAGCCGTCGCCCCCAGAGGCATTTTACAAGGCTGTTTTACTTGATGGCCTTAAACAAGTCCTGTTCATGACCCAGGCCAAGGGGGTGGATTACCAAGCGCCCGGTGAAGTTTAACCACACCGACAGCCACGAATCCAGCACAGGACACGACGTGCCCCGTGTCGGTGTCTGATGAGCACGTCTCAGTGCTGAGCACGTGTTAAGGCTCCAGCGATGACCATCCATCCGGTCCATCCCGTCAGGTCTGTGCTGTGATTGTCCGACACCCCAGAGCCTTCTTCTCTCCCCTGGAACGCAGACAGGAATTAACTACAGGATAGGAATAAATTAATCTCCCTGAGTGTTCGAAATGCTGCCCTAGCCTGCTTTCTACCTCAGAGAGGATGAAATACCAGCGATGGTATAAATCTGTCTGGAGGTATCACGGGTTTTGCAAGGAAGACGCACGGTGAGTGTTCTGTCTGAAGCTGTGTCACTTGGCATCTCCACGGTGTCTCTACGGGCTGTGCTGACAAACCCCGTACCCTTTCCCAGGTCCCCTTCTGCTCAAAGCTTGAATTTCTGGCCCGTACAACTAAGGTCCCAGCCCAGCACTGGTGAATCACAGAACCACGAAATCATAGGGGCTGGAAGGGGCCTCGAGAGATCATCGGGGCCAACCCCCTGCCAAAGGCTCCCTTTTCACCAGCACACTGTGTTTAATCCCCTCAGTGAGGACTTCAGAGGTAAGATTTTCATCAGGAAATGGCCCACAACATACTGCAGGAAACATGGCATCACCTTGCCAGGCTTAACTCTTCCAAACCTGCACCCCTGTAGGAACCCCAGGGAGGAACAGGGGGGGTCCCTGCGCTCTCCGCTGCTGAGAAGAAGGTGCCGCAGGGCACAGGGACCCAAAGCAGGATACACAGTGCCAGGTTTCCTCCCCGTGCCAACTGGAAAACCTCACTGGCACACATGGCTTCAGGATGAGGGGTGAGGGAAGACTCCATCGCCAGCCAAGAGCAACGTGGAATCCAGGCTCCTCAGTCATCACTGCTACCCAGCAGAGGTTCAGCACAAAGGGCTCTGTTATTACACTGCTGCTATTATAAACTCAGGCACCCAGCTAAAAATACTTCCACACCCAGTGGATTATTATTTTTTGCTGTTTTAATTATTCATTTTTATTGTATTCCTCGAGCGCTGCTCGCCTGTAAGGCACCAAAGAAAAACCCCAACCCCAGCTGAAGGTGGAAGAAACCAGCCACAATATTCTGCTCCCACACTTTGCAAAGAGGAGAAGGGGAGAAGTATTTACTCTTGTGTTTGTAGTATTTTCTGTTTGCGAGTTCTCTCCTTCTAGCCCCACCTCACCATCTGCTTTCAAAGCTGTGAAGAAGAGGGGAGGGGAGGGGGGGGAAAAAAAGGATTTCTTCAGCTTTGTAGGTTTTTGGGTGAAGGTGCCACGCAATCCTCCACCCCAGGATCTCAGCTCTCCTTCCCATGTGTGGGTTTAATAAAGTTCTTAAGGAGAAAGCAGGTGGCTTCTTTCAAAGGACAACACCAAAAATGTAAGTAAGTGAAGAAGCATGGTCAGTCTGAGCATGGGATACCTAACCAGCAGGGTATTGCTCTGCTCCGTCACTGCAGTGCTGCATCCTCATGCTGATGAGAGGAGAAACCAGCCAAGAAGCCGTGAGAAAACCCAAACAAACTATTTGGCAAATCAGTGCATGAAACAAACAAACTGTGTAGCTGAAAAAGTACAGGAACCCCTGGGGTTTGTCCAGGCTCCTCACAAGGCTGTTGTATGGTAAACCCGGGGCTCGCTAAAACTGCTGGGAGCTGAGCTCACAGGTGACATCCATCAGCTGAGCCCCCTGGAAAATCAGGAGATGTTGGAAAACTGGGCTTAGGCAGTGGTTTTGTGTGAGTTTGGATTGCATTTCAGAGGAGAGGAGAGGAGAGGAGAGGAGAGGAGAGGAGAGGAGAGGAGAGGAGAGGAGAGGAGAGGAGAGGAGAGGAGAGGAGAGGAGAGGAGAGGAGAGGAGAGGAGAGGAGAGGAGAGGAGAGGAGAGGAGAGGAGAGGAGAGGAGAGGAGAGGAGAGGAGAGGAGAGGAGAGGAGAGGAGAGGAGAGGAGAGGAGAGGAGAGGAGAGGAGAGGAGAGGAGAGGAGAGGAGAGGAGAGGAGAGGAGAGGAGAGGAGAGGAGAGGAGAGGAGAGGAGAGGAGAGGAGAGGAGAGGAGAGGAGAGGAGAGGAGAGGTCTCATGCTTCCCACGAGGTGCTTACAGCAGCCAGTGGTTTCACCAAACCCCCTGGCATGGTGAGACCATCGCCAGCAGCGCTGACCTTTAGACACCTGTTTAACTCCCAGCCCTTCACAAGCTTCAGCGATGTCCACAGCCCTGCCTACGCTTCTGAAGTTCCCTGCCTGGGCACGGCTTTGCCTGATCAGGGCTTTTCCCTCCAGCTGTCACATTTTTTCAACAGGGTTGTGATTTTTTTTCATTTTTGGGGTTTTTTTCCCCATGTCCTTTGAAGATTTTTTCTCCAATGTGAGCAACTCGTGGCGCAGGCAGACGAGCTTCTTTTAGGCTGGGCTGAGTAACCCTGTAAAGGTCTCTCATTTATTGCAGTTATTGCCTCCACAGAATGACTGTACCCATGCTCCTGCTGCGCTCAGCAGTTTCACACCAGCATCTCTCTGCTGTTTGACCCTGAAGCACTTCCCTTCTGAGATAGTCGTTATCACAGTGCTCAGCCAAGGCTATCACAGGGTGTCTGTCATACCTTCATCTCTCCTGGCTGCTTCCCTCGGCAGGGCACTGGTGCCTTGGTGCTGATCCTTTCAGGTCGCTCAGGTTAGGAATCCCAAAGTCACAGTGTCAGTAACCCCCATCTGCTCACCTCTCAGCGCAGTGAGAGGCAGAGAGCCCAGCTCTGGGAGCTCTTTGCTCACACCACCACGCACGTCACAGCAGGAAACCTACAAGATTTTAGGCCAAGCCTTCAAAGCAAATAAAAGACCTGTGTGAATACCCTGGCGAAGCAAAGCAGAGTCCCCGGGTGAGAAAGCATCCCTGCAGGAAACCTGGCATCACCTTGCCGGCCTTAACTCTTCCAAACCTGCCTCTCTGCAGCCCTGTAGGAACCCCAGGGAGGAACAGGGGGGTCCCTGCGCTCCCTGCTGCCTAAAAGAAGGTGCTGCAGGGTGTTTCTGGGTGCACCAAAGAAGGTGCTTTGGGCTGGCCCCCTGATCTCTTCACCGGTTGCCTCTATGCCTCGCTGACCAGCTCTTCTGCTCAGAGCCTCTCCATCTCTGATAAGCTCCAAGACATGTTTTAATGTGGGGTGGGTTTTTTCCCCCCCTCCTTTTTCCTCTTTTAAGTTAATCCCTCTTGGTGGTTCCTGACATTGTCAAACGGCTTTTGTGTACTGTCAGAAAACCTCTTGATGTAGCTCCGGAGCAGCTGCTAACAAGTCGCCCCTGGGATCCTACATCTATGAGGCTGTCTGCCTGGATAATGATTTTCACATAAGTAAATCTATTAATGAGATCTCAGTGGGAGCAGGGCTGAGGGCCTGGGGAGCAGCTCCCTGCCAGGGGACCGGCACAAGAGGGGCTTGGTGCCACGGCAGCACCCCAGAGGGTTCGCCTGGGCTGTGATAGGCACTGCAGCATCACAGGGGAGCTGAGGAGAGGTCCCTGTGCAGTGGTGGGACACGAGGCACCCAGATTGACAGCAGTGCTGTCTGCAGCATCAGTGCCCAGCAGCACCCTGCACAGCCCTTTCCCTTTAGGTATGGGGGGGGGGGAAAGTGAGGAACAAACTGGGGTCTGCCACACACTGGAGGGAAGATGGGAGGGATGAACTCGAGAAGTCTGTCTCTTCCATCTGCAAATCAGGATGGCAGCCTTAGTGCTGAGGGGAAAATTCAGAGCAAGCCCTTGGGGTTTGGCAGTTCTGCTGCTGGGATCCAAGCCTGGCTCAGCAGCATGGCCCTAAACCCCCAGCTTTAAACCAGGGAAGCACAATGAGGTGTGCACATCTTCCCATGACTCCAGTAGACAGAGTACAACCCCCCAGACCACGGGGCATTGCCAGCACCACTCTGTAGGAAAAGGTTACAAGGGATCCAGGCTGGGCACACCCTAAACCCTGGTTTAGGTCTGGGCACATCCAACACCCACACCCTGGTTTAGGATGCAGGTGGAGATGCAGTTCAGGTTTAGGATGGAGAGGAGGAGACGAAGGGCTGCAGCCATGCAGGGAGGTGGTTGTGTTGTGCCCCTGTGCAGCAGATCAGAGCAGCAGTTGGTCTCCAAGGCCCCCAGACCCAAGGGAGGCTGGTGAAAGCAAAGCGAGGGGCTGGCAGCTTCCAGGGGTCAGACCCCAGCACACAGCACGAGTCTCACTCCGCAGCACCGGCTGCATCTGCAGGCAGGGCTGGGGATGGGACCAGACATGTGCTGGCTGTGGCACAGGCTGCGCTCTTCCCTTGTGCTGGAACCATCCCTGGGATCTCAACTTTCCCCTCAGAGCCAGCAGCAAGCCCAAACCCTCACTCAGAGTAAGGGGCAGGCTCCAAGATTGCAAAAATGGGCTTGTTTTAGCCCAAGAGTATCAGCACGGAGCACACACAGGTGTCATATCACTGCTGTTTCAGTGGCCAGGAACCTCCAGCATGGTTCAGGATTTAACCTAGCAACCTCTCAGCTCAGAGGGAAAAAGCTTCCAGTGAACCACAATGACTCCCACCATTAAAAGAAAAAGGAAAGAAAAAAAAAAGGAAAGGCAAAAAGGAGCAGGAAGAAAATTCAGCGTGAACTTGAGGGCAAATGATCCTCCATTATCAAACCCCATCTTCAGAAGTGCAGGGGGCTAATTGAATTACTCGTGCTGGATTTCTGTGCAGCCATGAAGCCTCCTTAATGTGGATTGATAGCATAAATCTGCTCTCCATTGAGGAAAAAGTGAACGGTGGCCCCTGACATCTATCTTTCTTTCCAGAAATCCCATCTAACCGGACGTCTCCCTAGGCCACTTCCCAGAGAAAGATGTCTCTATCCATTACCCCTGACACGCAGCAGCGAAAGGAAGCGAGGGCCGTTCACATCTAATTACTCCCACTCCAGGATTTATTACAATCATGCCAGGATTAATTGAGAAAGTAAAAATGCTTAGTTGGGCGATCAATCTCCTCCGAGTTACTTACCTTGTCACTGGCTAATAACTGTAAAATAAAAATGCCCCTCTCTGCTGCATCCCAGCAAATGGATTCCTCTAATACAGGGCTAGGAATCTTTAAAAGGCCATTGATAGCAGTGAGGAGACAAATTGGATTAGCTGGGGAGAAAGTGCAACTGAAGCATTTTCCTTTTCATTCCCGTAAAGCAAAAATTTCAGCCATCTGATGCTCAGGTGCTGATGCAGAGACAGTGCCCGGGGCTGCGAGGGGCTGGGGGATGCTGGCTGCCAGCGCTGCCCTGCGCACCGTGCCGGTACGGCTGGCAGGAGCCATGGGCTGGCTTTGACACAGGGTCACAGACACAGCCATGGAGGAGGAGGGGGAGCTGAAGAGTATTCCAAATGAAGCACAAAGAGTTTTCCCTGGTTTGAAGACTGGATCATTTTGGACACCAGAGATACCTGTTCTTACCTAAAGGATGCTGCGGCTCTGTCCAGCTGAAACTGGAGGTACCCAGTTTATCTCCTCTTCCCTTTTTTATCTCCTCTTGCCCAGTCCCCTGGGTTGCCTCAGTGAGCCCTCAGGAGCTGGGGCAGCTGTTTCAGTTTAACTCTCCTAGCTAGGAAGGTTAACTTGCCCCAGGTGGCCACGCTATGGCAAGGCAACTGGTGTTCCTTCCTTTCAGGTCACAGCTCTCTCCCCATCAAACTTAGCCCGACCTTTATTGCAAGAAACACACATGATGCACAATGCTAATAATACTGTGTCCAGTTCTGGGCCCCTCACAAGAAGGACAGTGAGGTCCTGGAGTGCATCCAGAGAAGGGCAGCCAGGCTGGGGAAGGGGCTGGAGGGCAAATCCTCTGAGGAGCAGCTGAGGGAGCTGGGGGTGTTCAGCCTGGAGAAGAGGAGGCTGAGGGGAGACCTTATTAGTGCCTACACTGCCCTGCCAGGAGGGTGCAGAGAGGTGGGTGATGGTCTGTTCAGCCACGGGACAGGAGATGGGACAAGGGGCAATGGGCTCAAGCTGCCCCAGGGCAGGGTCAGAGCAGATGGGAGGGAAAAGTTCTTCCCTGAAAGAGTTGTCAGGCCTGGAACAGCCTGTCCAGGGAGGGGCTGAGTCACCAGCCCTGGGTGTGTTTAACAGAGGGTAGATGAGGTGGTCAGGGATCTGGTTTAGCACAGGACAGGAATGGTTGGACCTGATGATCTTAAAGGTCTTTTCCAACCCTGTGATGCTGTGATAACCCAGCCTCTTCTTTCACAAAACCTTATCCAAGAGACACACCCCATGTTCCTCTGCAACAGGCTCTTTCAATAACACGCCTCCAGGAGCCCCCGCAGCCAGGACAGTCCCAATTCCCACCGATCACACCCCCTGGCCTGCACACAACCCTGCCCTGGTCCTGCCAGAGGGACCCAGCTGCCAACGCCGGGTGCCGAGGGCTGCGGGAGAGGTGGGGTGGCCACAGATGCCACCCTGCCTGTGCCCTGCTGCAGGCTGGAGCCAGCAGCACCCATCCCAGCGCTGGCAGCCTGGCTGGCAGCCACCACAAAGACACCCAGCTTTTGGGAGCCCTCCTTTAATGGGAAGCATTGAGGGTTCTGGGAAGCAGGGCTGGAGCTGAAAGAGGAGAGATTAAGATTCAAGGCATGCAGGGAGCGGGCTTTTTCCTTTCACACACCCCCCCCCACACACACACACACTCTCTTTTTTGGAGGAGTGAGGAGCCAAGGTTTTAGCACTCAGTCAGAGGGCCCTTGGCAACCCCTGCAAAGCTGTTGGCGGGATGGAGCTGCTGCCCAGCTCCCCTGACAAAAGGGCTGCGTGGTGCCCAGCCAGGCTGCGGGGCTGGAATGCCCACAGGCAGCCCAGCAGCAAGGGACAGACAGGCCGACCGAGCCCTCCTGGGTTGTGGTTTCACACCCCCTCAAACCCACAGCACAGTTACAGGCAGGATTTATTGGGCCAGGGAGATAGAGGCTTTTGTGTTGAATTTTAGCCAAAACAGTTACTGCAGCTGCTGCTGTTGCCATCAGCGTGGGCAAAAAAGAAAGGGGGGGGTGGGGGGAGAGGAGAAAAAGGGACGTTGAAGCTATCAGCTCTTAAAAGATTTCTTCTTCTATCTGCAAATCAATTCCTTAGAGCTCACACACAGAATGACTGGGAAATATTTCATCCTGTCTGTGCCAAGCTGAAAGAAGCCAGCACTGGGGCGATGCTGCCTGGCATTGAGTCTCCCAAATGCTCTCCCTCTGCATTCGTTATTCCACAGGACTCTGGGTGAGTTAACCTCTTGCTGCCCACTATTCCAGGGTAATGGGAAGGGATGATGATGCTGCTGCTGAGACAGAGTGGGACCACCCAACCCCTGGGCACGGGGCAAGTCACTGCTCTTCTTTGCCTTACCTTCCCCTGGTGAGAAACCACCCAGGACTCTGTCCCAGGGAGGGTCAAGGAGATGCTGCAGCTCTGTGTGAGTCTTGCTGGCCCATCTGGCTGGTGTGGGCAAGGCAAGGCAGGCAGGGGGGCACTGAAAGCAGAGCTGCCAGCCTCCTCCCTCCCCAGCATCGCTGCCAAGCAGCCCCAGGCATCGCTGCAGGCAACAGGGATGTCCTGCTTCAGTCCCCTTCACACTAGACTTGCAAATAGAGCAAGGTCCCCAATGCCACTTGGCATCCTTCTTCATCCAACTGGAACCCATGCCCAGCTTAACACCTCTGGATTTAATGAAGGTCATGCAGGGAGAGGGGGCAGGAGCCCCAGGGAGCTGAGGCTGCTGGCTGCCTCCTGGCAGGAGATGAGTGCTGGTGGGAATCCCTCCCCAGTAACGCAGCAGCCCAGGCTTTGAGTCCTCAGGCAAAGTCCAGCAGCACCTGGAGCACATTGCCAAGCAAATGGCAGGCCAAGGTCCTGCTGTAACGTGGTCAAAGAGGATGGAGGGAGGCAGCCTGTCCTCCAAGTGCCGCTGCCCAGCTGGCACTGAACACACACTCCAGAATCCTCCTTTCCCCAAATCTGTCTGCTGGATTCACTGCTAAAAGCTGAATCCAAGGAAAAGGAGTGGTGTCATCACAAAAGTGACAAGAAGGGGAGAGAAAGATTAGCTGCACATGCCCTAGCAAAAGGGGAGAGTCAGCATGATGTGATGGATTAGGTTGGAACAGGAGGATAGATGGACCCAGCACTCCCAGCAGAGATCCTGCCTGCTCCCAGCCCTGGAGTGACTGGCCACCCTGCACACCTTGCTGGCTGGGCTTTGGCAGCTCACTCCATTCCAGCCTCATCAGAGCTGCTCCCACCACACTGCAGCGTTTGAGAGCTGAACTCCCTTCAGCCCCTTTCTCTTCACAGCTGCTCCATGAAGCAGCCCATGCTTGGTCCTACCTGCTCCCATCCATCTAGGAACACTAAGCAATGATAAAGGGAGTCCAAGGCACAGCATCAACCAGACAGACGCCTTCCCCAGCATCAACCTTCCCCTCCAACCTCCTTTGCTAATCCATTGTGAGGTGAGGAGAGCATGGCTGGTGTCCTGGAGCACAGCAGGGAGAGCTGTGCAGGTCTCCATCCATCCCTCTTCATAAGCTGCTGCACCAGGGTGATGAGGGGGTGAGGGGGCAGTCAACTCCCTCCCATTGCAGGGCAAGAATCTGCCCAGGGGATGCCCAGCCATGGGGCAGTCAGAGACTCCAGGCAAGGGACCCTATTCCTGCCAAGAGACACAGCTTGCTGCAGGGAGCGGCAGGCCAGCCAAGGAGCCGAGCTCAGGAGGGGTGGGGACTGAGCTCCACACACTGTGTCATCTACTTAGGACCTGTCAGGGGAACCACATTCCAAGTCCCTTTGGCAGCAATAGGCAGAGCCTTTCAATTAAACAAAGTGCTTCAGCAAATTGCTGCCTTATCCATTAGGCTCCTTGGACTCGGGCGCTCACAGACTGTCTGCTCCCCATTCTGCTTCATCTGGGAGACTGGTTTCTTCAAAGAATAAAAAAGCAGAAAGGAAGAGGAGAGGATGAAGTCTGTGGAAGGGGAAAGAAACAGCCCCACCTGGATAAACCCAGTCCTGCATCCCTGGGGAAGGCTGTGCTTTCAGTTCTGGAACAACAGAGGCAGCTGGGAGCAGGCTGGTGTGATGCAGAAGGCAGTGGGAAAACCTGGCAGCGCTTTCAGACAGGTTAGATGGGGAGAGAAATGCTGCACAGGAGAGGCTGCACGTTCATTCATGGGGCTTCCTGCTCTGTGGGCACCATCAGCATCCTTGGCCGGCTGGTCCTTTGGCCGACGCTTGAGCCAAGGGGATGAGGAGCGGCTCAGCCCCTGGGTGGGTGGGTTTGAGGAGGTGTCATTCCTAAGCCACGCTGCTCTCCCATCAGATGGCTGGCACAGAAAAAACGGGTCCTGTTCTCTCCCTGTCGTCATAAAAGTTTTCTTTGTTAGGCAATAGCTGGAAAACAGCTGCTGGCGAGCTGAGGGCTTGTTCAGACACATAATCCCTGCTGAGGAGCCGGGCCCTTTGCAAGGGTGAGCAGCTCTGTGCTAGGATCTCAAAACCAAGCAGCTCCTCGGGTCCCAGCCCTGCCAACGCTCCCCGATGCCAAAGCGGAGGCAGAGCGGGCAGTGTGTGTGTGTTCACACCCCGGGCAGCCAAGCAGAGCTGAGCTCCCCTGCTGTAAGCCAGGCTGGGTGCTGGCAGCACCGGCACTGTGGGGAACCCAGCAGCCTCTGCCAGGGATGCTTGGGCACCGCTGGAAAATGGCAAGGGTGGAAATTGGGGCAGGAAGGAGGTCCTGGTAAACAGACCCCCTGCTGTGTCTGGGCTGGGTGAGCTGACTGCAGCTGCTGGAGTTGTCCCTATCAACAGAAGGGCTCCCAGCTCTTCTCATCCCCTTCCAGAGCTGTAAAGAGCATTAGGAATCAGACAGGCATTGCAGAGCTCTCAGGGCTGGGGCTGACCCCGTCTGATTTATTGGCTGCTCAATAAGGTAAAGCTAAGGTAAAATCTGCCAGAAGAGTGCAGAAATGGCCACAAGTTTTAACTCCAGAGGCTTGGTGAATGGGAGGGTGGGAGGATAGGGACTAAGGGAAGCTAATCTTGCTCTTGGTTTAGCAGTTCAAACCAAAGTTGAGGCCTCAGACCAGAGGTTTCCCCAGGACTTGCTTCCAGTCTCGTCGAGGAGAATTTGTTGCAAGCAACTTACTCAGCTTGGGCTTTGCAGTTCAGCTGGCCAAATCCACTTTAGGACACCATCAGTGCCCTGGATATCCCTGCAGCAGGCAGATGCCTTCCTCATGGATGCTGCTAGCTACAAGAGAAGCGATAGCAGGGCTGACCTTGGTCTGAGGAAGACTGGTGTAACCCACCCACCTCTCCCTAGGCGCTCTTACTAATTGTACTTAGTGTAAGAAGTGTGGCCAAACTGGGCTTGCTGGTGCTGGCCCCTGTATGGAAGCAGGCTGGCAAATCTTAGGCCTTAGAAATCCTCTCACACCACTCTGATGTTCACCTCAAGCTTTTCTCCCAGCTCAGGTAGGCTAGGCAATGTCAGCTGGGCTGGGAGGGAGGAACAGGAGCTGTGGAGCCTGGGAGCAGCATCCTTCTCCCCTTACCTCCCCTTACCTCAGTGCAGAGACAAATGCTGCCAAAGCCAAGGAGATGCTTCAGAATGAAACTAATCCCAGTGCTGGTCTCAGATGAGGAAGAAGACGTGCTGTTGCCTGCCATGGCCAGGCAGGACAGGTTGCTGTAGCAAAAAGCAGGTGTAACTCCAGCACCCTGGGATCTGAGGGCAGAGGCCTTGGCACAAGTTTGCCTCTGCCTGGACCAGAGGAGAAAAGCTCTCTCCAAGTCAAGCCCCCCTCGCTCCTGTCCCACCGGTTTTCATCAGGACCTTCCAGTTTGTTCCTCTGCTGGCTTAGGGAGCTGGTTGCAGCCAGAGGTGGGTGCTATCCTTGGGTCAGCCAATGCCATATTAATTCTTTTCCTTCCTTCCAAAACTGGAAGAAAACCAAGGCTGAATTTGCAAAAGCGAGGCAGGAAAAGAATGTCCAATTAAAAACACAATATAAGCAGGGCTGACCCAGGAGAATTAATACAGCTAAAGTAAAAGGCTGGCTGGAGGCTTTGGCAGCCAGAAAGCTTCTGTGAAATGAAATGCCATAAACCTCTACCAAGTGGGGAACAATAACAACGCCAAGATGCAGAACAGATATAACTCATGCTGACTGAGTTATGGAGTGGCCATGGCAATGCAGCCTCAGCCACAGAAAGGAGGAACCACAGAATCCCAGACTGGTCTGGGTTGGAAGGGACCCCGAGGATCACAGAGCTCCAACCCCCTGCCACAGGCAGGGACACCAACCTCCAGGCCTGGAGCTACACAAGGTTGCCCAGGGCCCCATCCATCCTGGCCTTGAACACCTCTGGAAATCTGGTCCTAAGTAATTAACATGCCAGCACAATGTGGGGGGAAGCTCAGGAGAGGAGAAAGGAAGAGCCAGGAGGACAGGAGTCTCTACACAACCGACCACCAGCACAACCTCCTTCTGCTCTGAGCAGGATTTCCCAAACAGACAACTCCCCATGGGTCACCAGGGAGCTACACATGATGGTGAAAGGCATTCAAGAGAGTCCCAGCCTGTTCCCTGACAGCAGGGCCTGTGGCACGCTCACGTGGCTCAGCCCTTTCTCAGGGACAGGTAAGAATGGGTGCACAGAGGCAATTTGCTGTCCCACTCTTGCTTTGGGCTGGCAAGACCCAGACATCAGAGCAAGGCTGGTGTTGCATTGCCTTGCTCCTCCAGCTGCCAGGAGCAGCCCCTCATGCCCAGTCCTGCTCCCTTCCTGCAGAGATGAGGTGGCTTCTCCAGCCCCAGCGCCTCATGCTAGGGTGAGCCTTCCTGGGCTGCCATCCAGCTGCATGGCTGGTAGAGAGACACAGTGCAGAGCATCCCTTTGTGAGTGAGCTAAAGCTCCCAGGGCCCTGGGCCATTTGCCTTTCCAATTAAGCAGCCTGTCTCCTTGCCAAGAGCTGACCCTGCAGCCTGCCGGGCAGCCCATGGCCACGGGTGGCCCCAGAGCTTTGAAGTGCTTCACCTGGAACTCGGTCCTGTGCTGAAAGCCCTCCTTTGCCCTTTGGCACCCCTGAAACGCAAAGACACTTTGTTTGTGGGCTTGAAGAGGTGACGTGACCGAGTTCCTCTCCTGTGGGTCTTTTTCCTGCATGGCACAGTGGGGAGTTTGCCCTGCTGCTGCTGGGGTGGTACAGACAGTAGCAGCATCACCAAAAGTGGGATGCAAGCCCCAAAACAGCTGTGCTCCTGCTTCTTTGGACACAGGCAGGTATAAGGTGCTTACCTAAGCAGTTGGGACAGAGGCACCGTCCCCACAAAAACGCCGGTGCAGCTCCTCCCTGGTTGCTCCCTTGCGTGCACGAAGCGATGGAGAAAAGCCGGGAAGGAGCTGGGCTTGCGCAGGAAAGCGCAGCCAGACGCGTACGGGAAGAGACACATCCCAGCCCAGGCCTGGGACGGGCTGTCCGCTGCTCCTTTGCCCAAGGGAGCTCACGTCCCTCATCCCCGGCGCTGCCCCGGGCTGGGGAAGGCTTCTTGCGGCAGCAGCAAACGCTAGAGGAAGGTGGCCTCTCGTGGATGGAAGCTGCGGTGCACCGCGGCCCCGCAGAGCGCAGCCCGCACCTCCGCATCCCGCAGGGGCCGGGGCAGCAGCACCGGCCGGAGCCCCCCAAACCCGGGCTGGCAGCTTGTCCCGAGGTGACAGGGGGACACACAGACGTCCTGCTCAAGGAGGGCGGTGAGTACCCTGCGGTGCCCACGCTGCGCATCGCCCAGGCAGCAGGGGCGGATCTGGGACAGGATGCTCCCAGGTGGCTCCGCCTGGGAAAGGTGTCCCGCGGTGGGAGGTGGGGCTGAACCTGCACCCCTCTCCCGGCGGGGGCTCCGCTCTTCTCCATCGCCTCTTTGAGCCTCGCCTGCTTCCTCTGCAGAACACACACCCCTACCCCGGGTACCGGAGGGGTCAGGGCTAAGCCAAGCGGATGCTTTTAAGCGACCCAGCGACACCATCGCCCCGAGCCCCCCGCAGCCGCATCCCGAGGAGGAGCAACCGGCTCCGGGCCGGGGCGGGGGGAGCCCCGGGGCATCCCGGTCCAGGCTGGGGGGCTCCAGGGCATCCCCTCTCCCGAGCAGCCCCTCTCCGGAGCCCGGGCCGAGCGCTGCCCGCCCGCCAGCACCGGGAAGGGACCGGCAGGGGGCACGAGCGGCCCGCGGTGCGGCCGGTGCCGGGGGAGAGGCGCCAGGGCAGGGGGGGAGCGGGGCGGGAACCGGCTCCCGGGGTCGCCGCGCCGCGTATCTCCGCTCCTGGCTGCCGCATCCTCCTCCGGAGGGATGGAGCGGAGCCGCGGGGCTCGCAGGGCTCGTCCCACCCCCGCAGAGCCGCCTCCCCGGGGCAGCGGCGCTGGATCGATCCGTGCTGCAGCCTCAGGCTGGGGATGCTCTTTGCTGGAGGTGTTACAAACACCTCGGGGGTGTGCCCCAGCGCACAGCTGGGGTGGAGGCTTTTCTCCCCTCAACCTGAGCAGAAGCAGTCCTAAAGCAAACTTTGTCACCTCTCGCACAGGCGAAGCTCCAGCGTTCTCTCACCCTCTGCGGCAGCAGCCTTATTAAAACATCAGGAAGGACAGCCAGCCAGCGGGAGACAAACTGGGGGAGGCAATGAGCCGTACTGGGCAGAGCGTCTTGGCTGAGCATCCCCTCCCTCCGCTCTCCCAGACTTCTTTCTTTGCCCAGGTCTGAGCAGAAGGAGAACGCGTCTGAGCTCTGCATTGAGAAATCACTTTGTCCTGACCAGCAGGACATGGCTCTGGGAAGAAGGTTCCTGCTGGTGCAGTTACTGCTTGCTGCAGGGCGTCTTTGGCAAGAATTCTTTGCCAAGAATGGTCCAGGTTGCAGCAGCCATCAGCAGGGAGACAGGGTACACCCCCCCTGGCTATCTCCTGTCCCAAAGAGCACCCGGCAGCCCCAGTGCTGGAGGGTGATCAGCGCTCAGGGCAGGTACGTGGCTGTTCAGCACATCCAGAGTGAGCCAGCAGCAGAGCTGGTTAAAGCACAGCTCACAAGACGTCCTCCTAGCATGTGCCTGCCCCTTGCTGGGGTGCGCAGCGCCTAAAGAAAACACATTGGGTTGCAAAACACAAACGTTTGGCACAAAGAAACACTCTGCTGTCGGCTCCAGACCACGGTGACATTCCAGCCTGAAAGCCTCTGTGTTTGCATTTCTAAGAAAGCCTAAGAAAGAGCCTCAATTTCTTATCCTCCCTTCCCTGGCACAGCCAGCTGCCAGCTAGGATGATCCCGTGATGGGGGTGATGTGGTGGGAAGAGGCGGGTGCTGCGGGATTGCCGTGCTGGAGAGAGATCAGACCCCAGTACCCAACACGGACCCCCCCACCCTGCACAATGCAGGCCGGCCCTGCTATTGTCCAAGGGAGGCAGAAGGGGTTCATGGCAAATATTGTTCCACTGGCTGAGATTCATCAAGCCGGTGGCTGGCTCACGGGCATAGAGTCATCAAAGCGCCCATCAGCGCTAACCGGCACTGACAGCCGCACAGCGGGAACAAAGGGGCCATAACACTTATTAATCATATCCCTCCCCATTGAACCTGACCCATCAATCAGCCGCCTCGGCCTCGTACTTTGAATTCCCTGAGCGGCGAGCTGCCGATCCCATGGCTCTCCCAGTGGGGGACCAGACAGAGGGACACGCCGTTGCTGGGGCAACCCTTGCCGCTGTTTCCTGTTTCCCCAGATGTCAGCCATGTGTTTCCATAAGACCTGGGATTGTCCCCACACCAGATGGAGCCACGGGGCGCTTTCACGGGCACCGCAGCAGCTGGGGCAGCCCCTCGCACACAGATGTTGTCGTGTGGTCTCTTACCCTGACTGCCTCTGTCTCCTTATCCTGGTGGCCGTTCTCACTGCCCGATGCAAGAGAGGAAAGAGCAGATGTTTTCTAAGAGCCTCCAAAACCCAGTGGCTTCTCCTCACCAAAAAGGTCTCTGTCCCAGCTGCGGATCTCCAGCTGAGGGTGCCACAGAGCACTGGGATGGAGATACTGAAATGTCTCTGACACCCTTCTCCACCACTTCCACCCACAGTGGGAGTCTGGATATCTATTTGGGCCTTCCTGAGAAACAGTCTGATCCCTCAAAGCTTCAGCCCATCTGCATCCAATAGCCCAAGGTTAGGCTGCGTCATGCATCAAAGCGTGGAAGTACGAGGGCTGATTAAAGCTTTTCAACACAGGCATTAATTCCCCCTCTCCCCCCATTTTTTTTGGTTTTTTGGCCCCTTGGCTTTGGACCCATTCCCTCCATGTGCTAGAGGCATGTGCAGGGCACATTGCATGGGAAGCAGCACATGCTTCCCACATGGATGGCTCCAGAGCTCCCATGGGAACAGAGGGCAGTCCAGAAACAGTTGGAGAGCACTGCCAGTGCTACTGTTTGACTTACTGAGCAGGGCTACAGCTGCTCGCCCTCCACGCCTCTGTGGGAAATTCATGGCCCATTTTACCACCTGAAGGAGCTGCCAGTTTCCACTTACCTCTCCTTTGCACTATGGGCTGCTGAGGCTCTGGTTCAGAAGATGCTTAAAACCTCATTTCCCATGGGCAAGCTGGATGCCAACCTGATGGGGAGGGAAATCCATGGAGCAGGCCTAAGGCTGGCAGCACTGATGGGTCAGAGATGTCCTTGCGAGAACCTGTAGCCACTTCATCAGCGTTCCCTTTGCCACAGATAAAGGATTTCTTAGAATCATAGAATCCCAGCCTGGTCTGGGTTGGAAGGGACCCCAAGGATCACAGAGCTCCAACCCCCTGCCACAGGCAGGGACACCAACCTCCAGGCCTGGAGCTACACAAGGTTGCCCAGGGCCCCATCCAACCTGGCCTTGAACACCCCCAGGGATGGGGCACCCACCCCCTCTAGTAATTTGGCTCCACTGAAGGGATCTTACCATCTGCCTGGTCCCATCTCCAAGCTGCTGGTTTGCTCTTTCTCTCTTTCCTCTGGCCATGTGCTCTGGAAGAAGGGGACTCAAGGACAGCAGGGACAGCTCTGCCATGCCTCAAGCAGTGCTGAGGGAGCCGAGCAGCACCTAGAAGGTGCCGGCTTCAGCTGATGCTTAGTCTGTGCTGGTTGGTACGACTGAAGCTCCTGTGTGATGTAGAAGCCTAAAGTGAGCTGAGGAGCAGGCTCCAGCACCCAGCACAGCCAGGGGGCTTGGTGTGGAGACAGAGCTGCTGAACAAGCCTGGTTCTCCTGCCCAAAGCTCGCCTCTCCCATGCCCTGCCCCGCAGCCCGACCCCCCTCCCAAAGGGGCCCCCCCTTTCCCTTTGCTCCTCCAGCAAGGCGTTCCCAGGTTAACCAGCCTTTTCGTGCCCGTGGCCAGGACGGTGCGAGGGGCCAGCGGAGCGGAGCCGCCCTGGCCCCGCGCAGGGGCTGGGGGCCGGGGGACAGGTGGCTAATTCCCCCCCGCACAATGCGGCGTGGCGACCCGGCGACGCTGCTGCTGACCCACGGCCCGCAGGAACATGTTAACAATTTCCAGGTCAGTGGAGGGAAGGAATGGCAATTTTTTCTGCTCCAGGGGATAACAGGATATGGGTTTCACAGCCCCCTTGGCGGATTCAAGGAACAGCAATGTTATCCTTGCCTTCCTTCACCCACACCCCACCCCCCCCCAGGGAGCCAGACCCCTCCAAATCCCTGAGTACTCGTGTCCCAGGGTGGGGATGGGCTCCATGCTGCCTGCACAGCCATTGCTCCTCCTGGCTGGAGCAGGGCAGAGGAAAGGCAGGAGCAGTGCAAAGAGATGCTCCCCAACACCCCATCTGCCCAAGATCCACTGTGCCCCAGCCCCAGAGACCTCGTGGGGACACAACCCAGGGTTGTGTCCAGACACAGGCTGGTGTTAGCATCAATCCTGTGGGTCCACAGGCTGCAACCACCCCTCTGATGCACACCCAGTTGTGCCATAGCTTGCCAGGCCACAGTCAGTACAGCATCCCCCATCCCTCTGCCTGCAGCAGTCACACATTTCTTCAGGTCATGTTCCCACAGAGCCCTGGTAAAAAGCTCTTTCATTTCCACAGGCCCTTCCTTCACGGCTGAGCTGGCACAAGGCAGCAAGGCCAGAGCTGAGCTCAGTCCTTAAGTCTCCTGCCCCTGGTGTCTTCTTTAGGAGGAGCTCCTCAGGGCTGAGCCACAGAAGGAAGTTTCTTGGAGAAGGTGAAAAATAACAAACCAAACCCAACCCAAAGATAAAACCAACTGTTACTCTATTTCCTTCTTTTCCTTTACTTTTACCCAGATTCAAGCCAGAACAGCTGTGTCTGATGGGATTCATGAGGGTCCCATCCATCCCTCTGGGCAGCCACTCACAAACATCACTATACTGCTGACTACAGAATCGCTCCCACTGCTGCAGCAATAGACCAGCGAGGCTCAAAGGAGCCACTCCAGTTTGAGGGTGACCCCAGGCACCACAAATCCCTTCCCTCAATTTGCTTCGAGTGTAACAGCCCTCCTCATGCTCTGCATCCCCTGCTCATGGGGTGGGGAGGGCAGGGGGTCCCTCTGACTGCAGTCACACAGTGCTTAGCCCAGGGAGGGGGGAGAAAAGGGGGAGTAAGGGGTTATTCCCATCTGTACCAGTCTAAGGCTGCAAGCCAGAAAGCCACAAAGGCAAGGACAGCCTTCTCCTGGCACTGGGACAAGCACACAGAGCCTCTGCAGAGCCTGCCTGCACACCAGCAGGATCCCAGGCACCGCAAGGACAGTCCCCAACCTCTGGCTCATATCACCTGCTGATAACCACAGAGCCACTGTTCCCTCCAGAGCACCTGAGATTAAAGGGTGCTGCTGCAAGGTCACAGCCTGTCTCTGCCCTGCCTGATGCCTGGCTCCACCCTGGCTGTGACACCCCTTCACCTCTCTAGCCCTCTGGCAATCCCACTCTTCAGAATAAGGTGGGAAGAGAAGGTGGAGTGGGAGAAGAGGTAGGGAGGTGTGGAAACCCTGGGCTCAGTTCCCAGCTCTCACTGACCCATGCAACCTCAGCTACCCTCCTCCCTGCTTCTTTTTCCCCACCTGGAAAGTACAGGTGATGCTGCTTGGTTCCATTGAGTCCCATGGTGGAAAGCTGCTGGAAAAAGACAGGGCAGCAGTCCTCCTCCTCCTCCCATGCACTGCATTCCCACACTCATTTCTCTCTCTCCCTTTATTCTTCCACTTAATGAGATTAAGTGAGAATAAATTATGCAGAGCCCACCCCTGTCTCCTCACCCCCACCCCCAAAGAGGCTGCCCTGCATGGTTTCTAATTAGCATCATTAATAGGTGTGGGGCAGCCTTGCTGCCACAGCCTGTAACAATCAGAGCTGTCAGCCAGGCCCTCGGTGCTGTTAAAGTGCCCCCGAGCTTTTGTCCCCAGGCAGAAGGGAGCCCCGGATTCAAGACCCCTTTCCCTTTGTGCTGGGAAAGGGGAGCAGGAGGGGAGGGTCTCCTTTCCCTGTGCTGTCCCTGGGACCACCAGGAGAGAGCAAAGCCTGGTGTCACCAAAGCCCCCTCCTCCAGCCAGGTGACCCCCTGGCTTGGGGGGATTGTTGCCCAGGGTGGGTGCAGGTGAAGGCCGGTTGGGAGCGATGCCTGTTCCTGTCTCTCCGTGTTTCTCCATGGGATTTCAAGCTCGGCTTGTTCTCACCGGGGGATGAATACAAGCAGGTGGCCGCTCCTGTGGGCCCACTGGCCTAGGCCCGTCCCGGGGGTGGCACACAGCAGCGGCCGTCCCTGCCACAGCCCCTAATGAGCAGCAGAAGGGGGCACGTCGGGAGCGGATGTGTTAACGGCTTCTGGTTCAATGGAGGGAAAAATCCCCACAAAGGAAGGTGTACAAATATTGTGGGAAATCTATTGGCCCCTTAATATTTGATGAAGGCCCGGGCCATTCAGCCGGGGTGAATTCCGCAGCGAGGTCCCATTCAGCAGGCATCAATGGGAAACTTTTAATTGAGAGGCACTTCATTCAGGGCCTGTGGGTCATTCAGTGCGAGGGGCTTTCAGGGAGAACAGAGAGCCATGTCTTTCCAAGTTGCACCAGAAGAAAAGCCACTGTTTCCTGCGCTGGGAGCTTGAATGCTGAGGGCTCTAATCCCCCCAAAGGGAAAACTGATTCCAGTTTTGAAAATTCATTTCTCAAATAACAAAAAAAAAAGGGGGGGGGGGGGGTGGAAGGGGGGAGGAGGAAGGACAAAAAGGGAGGTGGCAAGAGATGGGGAGAGCTGCCCTGCAGGGGTGGCTGCATTGCTGCCTGGATGCTCGTCCCTGGGGAGCAATCCCCCTCCCTGCTCAGAGGGGCTGGCTGCTCTCTGCCAGCTCCTGGGAACCTCCAGGGTTCATCTGCCCAGGACCACAAAGGAGAGGAGCATCTCTTAAGGCTTAAGTGAGGTGGTTCTCTAGCTTCGGAGGTCAGTGCTGACGTCTGCCCTGTGCAGCCAGACAGCACGGGTGGAGGGGAAGGAGAGGGAGAAAACACCCCAGTTACTCAGGGACCCAAGCCTCTGCCAAGTGTTTCATTTGGGTCACAACAGCAGCAGCTCCCTCTCTCTCTTCTCCAGCAGCCCAGGAGTGTGTTGGAAGGCAGAGCATCCAGCCCCAGCCCCACACAAGGCAGAGCCAGCCTCTGCCATGACACAGTTGCCCTCCCTTCGTGCCCTGGCAGGAGGACAGCAGAGGGTTGCTCATTTGCCAGGGATGTTTTGCTTTGCTTCAGTCCTCTCTCTCTTTTTTTGGGGGGTTGAGATGTCTTTCATGTGGGTGCTGCTGCAATAGACAGTGGCCAGTTTTGTGGGATGCAGCAGCATCTGGGAGCCACCAGAGTGACAGCCAAAGGGCAGGACAGGCATCCATCCCCCAGGTGAAGGGGCACAAGGGTCTGCTTGCTGCGGCACCGATCTGTCTGCCTGGGCACGCTGGCTCCGAGGGGCATGGAGGTTAAAGCTTTGATGCACACGAGGAGGCAGCAGGAGCCTTTGCTTCAACTTCTGAGAGCTTTGGAGCAGGATTTAAAAGGCAGCATCCTCTGGTCCACCTGTTGCAAGAACCTGGGCAAGGAGGGACTTCAGCTACACAGCCCTGGGGTCAGGATGTCTGGGGGATGGGGTCGGGATGGGGTAAAACACCCCACCAGTGCTTTACTTCACAGCAACTGAGGATCTGCTCTGGGCATGAGCACCAAGAGCCCAGGGAAAATGCACCCAGTGACCCTGCTGCCACCTGGGCTGGAGCTTGGTTTTCCTCAGCTCTGTGTGGGAGCAGGCACCCTGGGGTGCAGCTGCAAGCTGTGAGGGTTTAGCACCTTTGGAGCACCCCACGGGCAGCGTCCAGGGACTCACACCGAGGACCCAGGCAACAGCAGCAGTGGTGACATAGAATCATAGACTGGTCTGGGTTGGAAGGGACCCCGAGGGTCACAGAGCTCCAACCCCCTGCCACAGGCAGGGACACCAACCTCCAGGCCTGGAGCTACACAAGGTTGCCCAGGGCCCCATCCAACCTGGCCCTGAACACCCCCAGGGACGGGGCACCCACCCCCTCTCTGGGCAGCCTGTTCCAGCCCCTCACCACTCTCTCTGTAAAGAGCTTCCCCCTAATACCTCATCTAACCCTTCCCTCCTTCAGCTTCACTCCATCCCCCTTTGTCCTGCTGTGACATGGGGACCCTGACTCTGTGGGGCTGTGATTCACCCCCTCCCCTTTAGCTGCCTGCATTTGAATCTCCCTTTGGAGTGCAGGAGCGTGCCTGCTGTTAGGCAGCACGGATGAACACGTGTGCCTCATCGTGCTGTCCCCTTCGGATGTCCCGGCCGCATCGTTTGGCTGCCACACTCGTGGGAAGAGCCCAAAGAGAAGGAGAAGGGAGCCCACGCCTTTGTTTTCTCCTCTCCCCCTCTGACTTGTTTTTTTTTGAGGGTCCCTTCTGGGACACGCAGCACCCTTTGCATGACCTCCCTTCTCATCCCTCCCCCTCCTCTCCCAAGCTATAACAAGGCATTGCAATAACTTACAGCGGCAGCTGGGTTAAAAATGTGCTTTTCTAAGGCTGGGTGTCATAAACTCACAATAGGCTGGGCTGAGGGGGGGGACACCCTGCCCCGCCGCTCTGCTCTTCACTCCCCTGGCTGTAAAGAAAGATGAAGAAGGAATTAAAGAGCGCTTGGAGGGGAGGGATACTCCTCATTATGTCTCCTACGCTGCGGTTTCCAGGGAGACAGCTCCTGGCGCTGCATCCCTCTCCCATCCTGCTGTGGCCCTTTGCAAGTTACAGTAGCGGCGGCTGCTGTTTTCCCTCTGTTCCCAGCTGTCTGCCAGGCGCTCTCCCAGGGTCTCGGGCCCAAGGTGGGCTTGACACCATATGGAAGAGAAAAGAAACCCCCCCTCACAGTACATATGACCTGTTGGGAGGGAAAGGGAGGTCGAGTTCACGCCTGTAAGGAGCCGGGAGGGACTGACACACACTGACAGCGTTCCATGCAGATCATCTGGGGGGGTGAGGGGGTTTTTTAAGTGATGCAGAGAGGTCTGGCAGTGTTTCCAGCGCTGTGACTGCGATGGGAAGTCACTAAAATGCCCGTGGATGGGATTGTGTGCTGTGATCCGTGCTTCTTTTGGGAAGCAGCCAGCCGCCCTCACCGGGCCAGAGCTCCTCTTGCAACCATGTCAGAGCCAGCAGTGGGAGTGAAAGGTTCAGGCAGCCCCAAGCTAGAACTCCTGAGAGGTCTCTTACCTTTCCCAGCCTCACCACATGGCCGCAAAGAGAGTCTCTCCATGTCTCTGGATGTATGGGAAAAGACTGGTCAGACTGCCAGGAGCCCAAGGGTGAGGAGTAGGTTGCATCATATGTGATAAGTGTAAAAGGGCATCCTTCTGCTCTGGAAAATATTGAGGGGCTGATGAATGGACAGAGGTCACAGACCTGTGCAGCCCTACCTGCATTTTGAATTAGGCAGCTTGAGTCACTGCCGCAGCAAAGTGCCTGCCTGGCAGGTGAATCCTGCATGGGAGCACAGAAAGCGCATTAATTATACATTAATTAAATGTAATTTAATGTGCTGTGAGGGGGGTTTTCCCTTCTACATCCCCCCATGTGGCAGGGTACTGGTTTGAACATCGCCACAGAGCCAGGCACAGCTTCAGGGAGGATTGTGTTTGCCAGGCAATAGCAGGACATCTCGGTAGGGCAGTGGCCATGGAGGCTTCAGATTTAATGGTGAGGTAAGATCACACACACCAGAGCAGCAGAGACACACCTGATGCATCCTTCATCCAGACCTGTGTGAGAACGTTCCTGCTAACGGAGGCCGGAGCACAGGGAAGTGGCTGCTGATGCGCCCGTGTGCACAGCAGGTTGTGCATCTGTTCATGAAGCAGCACTACCCAAACTTAGAGCTGAGATCTGACTTCCTGTCCCACGCAGGGGCTCGGGAACGTGCTATGGGGAAGAGCAGCACAGAGCATGGCTCAAGCCCTGCTTGGGAATCACAGAATCACAGGGGTTGGAAGGGACCTCCAGAGCCCGTGGGTTCCAACCCCCTGCCCAAGCAGGGTCCCTAGGACAGGGCACACAGGTCGGTGTCCAGATGGGGCTGGAATCTCTCCAAAGAAGGAGACTCCACACCCCCTGGGCAGCCTGTCCCAGGGCTCCCTCACCCTCACTGGGAAGAAGTTCTTCCCCACATTGGGGGAACTCCCTGTGCTCTAACTTGGGGCCATCGCCCCTTGTCCTGTCCCCACAGACACTGGGAAGAGTCTGGCCATTTCCCCCTGTGTCCCACCCTTCAGATATTGATAAACACTGATCAGATCCCCTCTCAGTCTTCTCAAGGCTGAATAGCCTCAGGTCATTCAGCCTTTCCTCATAGGGGAGATGCTCCAGGCCTTTAATCATCATTGCATGAAGCTGGACCAGCTGCTGCTTTGGGGGGGCTGAAACCTCCTGTGTGCCATGCACCCTCCTTGGCCTTGCAAAGCATGTGGGCACCCACAGAGGGGAACCCATGCCGGGGGGGGATACATTTGTAGGGACATCCCAAGCAGCCCCCACCCACACCATCCACCCCTGGGCACCTCTGCTGCAGCTGCCACGGGCAAGAACTACAACACCCAGCATGCCCAAGACGAGCCCAGCACGCCCAGACGGCTCCTGGAGCAACTCACTCAGACGTGAGCACCCGCTCCGTGCACGCATGGGCACCCCGCGTGTCCACGCATGACTGCCCCGGCTGATTCATGCATGAGGGCCCAATTAGTGCCCGCACAGCACCTGACTGGCTTCATGCAAGAGCACCCAATTCATTTCTGTTCGGTTGCTCCGTTGCATCACACTTGAGCACCCAATAAGTTCACATCTGAGCTCCCAATTGGAACGCGTGTGAGCACACATTGGCATCACACCTGAGCACCCACTTCACCCACGCATGAGCACCCAGCAGCACCCTGCCTGGCCGTGCAGCTGCATCATGCATGAGCACCCAATCACTTCATGCATGCACACCCCATCGCTACCTGCATGGCTGACCTATTATTCACACGTGGGAGCTGTGTTAGCACCCCACTGCCTCACGCAGGAGAGGTTCCAGCAGCTGGGAAGGCAGGAACTGCACGTTGCCATCGTGGTGGCTTCCAGGCAGCTCAGAGACAAATGCAACAGCCCATCGTGTGCAGAAACATCAAGGCAGCAGAGCACAGATTGAGGAGCGTGAGCCATCATGGGAGGAAACTCGTGAGGAGATGCAGGGAGATGCTGGAGGAGATGCACAGAGAGAGAGGTGGTGGAGGAGACCTACTCAAGCATCCAGCTCCTGGTGAAAGTTGAATTAAGAAGGGCAGACATCTTCCCAAAACAAGCTAAAAGCAATGCCAGCTTTCTCTGTATTTCACTTTTCTTCCTCCTTTGTGGGTGGGAAACATATTCTGGTGACCAAGTGATAAATGAGGCCTCAGTCCCCGATGTCTGCAGGTGGGCAGAGTTCACAGCACCCCAAGCATCCACTGGGCAGCCCCATTCAGCTTCTGGATTGCTCTGCTTCCTCACTTTCCCCTCCAAACACCGTGGCCACAGCTCCCAGGCAGATGTTATAACTTCATTCCTTCTTTGAGGACATGAGATTTATCTTCCCCTCACTGCCTTGGGACCGACATGAGGCAGAGCTGCCCTGGGGTCAGACAGACGGCCCGACCAGCACACGTTCACCCCAGCTTCCCTCTCCAGAGCTCCCTGTGGAAAAGGGGATTGCAGCTTTAATGAAGTGGGGATTTATGCAAGTTAATCTGGAGGTGACCTGTCCGCGTTAAGTGGGTTGATATATATCCCTGGTGCCTCCCACCAGCTTTGTCCTACAGCTCAGCACATGTAACTGGAGGGGGACCCTGGCCTGGGGGTCAGTGGAGAGGAGTGAGGGCAGGAGCTGCCAGTCAGCCAAGCGCAGAGCACAGCCCAGAAACCTGGGAAGAGCCCCTGGGCCAGGACACCTCCCCACACACGAGTCAAGAGGTGCTCCAGATACCAGGGGAGCCTCTAAACATCCCCTCCTCGCTGTGTGGCCTGGGGGCTCTGTGGTGAGAGAAGTCTTCAGCCCTTTTAACTAAATGAGGCATGGGATTAAAGCCCTTTTTGTCTCAGGAGGTGTTGGGCCATGTTCAGGGCCCTTAGCCCTGCTCCCCAGCAGCTAGGACACCCTCCTGCCTGCTCACACTGATGGGCAGAGCGAGTCACTGATCCAATCTCTTCCCAAAACAAATCCAGTGTTGAGTTTCTCTTGTGGTGCCAGCACGAGGGAAAGCCCCCAGCCATCCCAGCTGCTGGATGGGAAGGGTTCTCCCCTGTGAAGGGTCCCCAGCCTGCCTGGCAGAGGGAACAGAACCCCCCAGCTACCAGGAATCGGTGCCTACCCTGGTAGCTGGCAGGTAGGCAAGGCTGCCCAAGCTTGAGCAGACCTGCCCAGGTGCTTAAGCAGAGCTTCTGGATTTTAAACTGGCAGGGAGCACTAAGGCTGGGTTTGGCTAAGCCCACGAGACCCTGCAAGAGCGTTTGGACCAGTTTGCCCAGTGAGAAATCAGCTGTACTCACAGAGGCAGGCACCTCTCCAGCTGCTGCTCCAAACACGGGCAATGGGTAGAAAAGCACGAGGAGTGTCAGGGCTGGCAGACACAGGGGCTGCTCACCCAGCCACTACCTCAAGTTCAGCTGGGCACTGGAAGCAGGTCAGGCGTCCTCTGCAAGGTCCCAGCGATGTGCAGGGGCTGGGGAAGGGAGGTCTGGGCGAGCCAAAAGCTGGATGAAGATGGGCACCTAAGGGCTCGCTGGGAAGAGAACGAGAGCAAAGGGAGATGATGGGAAGGTGCCAGAGGAAAATGGTGCTGGGAAAAATGGGAGAGATGAAGAATACTAGAGAGAAAAATTGGGGGAAAGGGAAAGGGGAAGGGGAAAAGAAGAAGAGAGGATGGAGGAAGGGAAGTAAGGCAAGCAGAGGAAGGGATAAAGAGCTGTGCCAAGTTCCCTGACTTGTCCTTTAAGCCCTAAGCTGATCCAGCACAGGCAGGTATTTACAGGGCAGGCTCAGCTTTCCCAGCTTGTTCCCAGTCTTGGCACAAAGGCCAAGAGTAGACGAAGGAGGAGGACAGAGAATGGCAACAGGGCCCATGAAAGCCCCCGACAAACCCCATTGACGTGGCGGTCCTGTTCCCATCTGTCAGCAGCCACTCAGTGAAAGGGTGTGAAGGGGAGGGGGGCAGGCGGTGTGAATCAAGGGCTGACACAAAGAGGAAGAGACTGATTATGCTGTTATTTCTCCACTTTCAAACCCCATTAGGGGACATGCCGGGCTTTTCTCAGGGTCTTTGGGATGCTTAAGCTGCCCATTTAGCAGCAGGAACGGTCCAATTAAAAGAAAGACAAAGGAGTAGCCCAGCCTGTCTTGATTGAAATGGGTTTCAGTCTAATGAGGATTAGGTTCAAGAACAGACCTAAGGGAGCAATCCAATACCCATTACCCTCCCGGACTGTACCACGGCCAGGAGTGCTGGTCATGCCGCCAGCCTTTTCACCAGCGCAGACCCTGCCTGGTGCGAGGGGAAGGGGAGCAGCCCCTGCCCCAGCCGCCAGCCCAGGGGAGAGGCTCATGCGGTCAAACTTTGCGCCTGCCCCACTATTTGGAGGTGGGTGTCCTGAACTTCCCTGGTGCTGGACCTGGATGGGAGTTATGCCTTGCAAGGAGGAGGGAGGTGGGCTTGGATGAGGAGCATCGCCCACCTCCCCCCTCAACCTACCAGCTCCCCCGTGCTCTGCAGAAGGGGCATGCCACTGAATTTCACCTGGAAGCCTCTGCTGTCGCTCCTGGGTCTGGGGACAGGCTGAGGAAGGGCCAGCTTCCCCAGACTACAGCTCAGCCAAGGCCACTTGTCCTCAGCCTGTTGCTCTCTCACAGCAGAACCTGTAGATGGCTGGGGCTTCCCCTGGCTCCCCATCACAGCGGCTGGTCCCAGCCTCAAGCCTTTCCCTCCCACGTCACCCTCTGTACACCTAATAACCCCTCTACCCTGCACCCACACCTTCGGGGAAGTCCTATTTAACTCGGGGTGGAATGTACACAGTGCTCAGGCTTCTTAAGCACTAAAATCCTGCAGAACTGCAACTCTAGACAGCTGTGGCATGAGATTACTTACATATATATATATACACACACATAAAAGCTTCAGCATTGTCCAAATGAGGTTGGATTTTCACAGGGATGGCTAAAGCCATATCTCTGGTACAGGGTTCTTCCTCTTTATCCCCATCCCGGTGTGAAGTTGGAGAGTGCTGGAACACTGCAACAGAGAAAAGCCAGCAATCCTTTCATTTTTCATAGTTTGTGCAAAACCTGATGTGTTGTTCCACCACCCCCCCCCCCCCCCCCTCTAAAAACCAGCTGAATGATTTTCACAGGCATTTTCCCAGCAGCCCTCCTACCCCAGCGGAATAAAAGCTGGAAAATTAAAGCCCAGATGCAAAAAAAACCCCTCCTCAGGCGGTTGCCAGCAGAGTACATAGCATGGATACCCTGAGCTACCCACGGTCCCACACCGCGGCACTGGTTTCAGCAGCAGCGGGGCTCCCTCCTTGCCCGGGAGATGCTGAGCCCAGCAGTGCCGGGGACCAGGAGAACCGCCCGGCCTGGGCGACCCTTCCACCTCCTCCTCACTTCCGAGGGGGTTTCTCTCCTTGGTTTTGTTCTCTCGACTGCAAGCACTCGCCCCGGTTCTGGTCACGGCCCCGGTCCCGGCTCCATGCTCGGTCCCGGTCTCGGCTCCATCCCCATCCCCAGCCCTGGCTCCATCCCCATCCCCGGTCCCAGCTCCATCCCCGGTCCCGGCTCCATCCCCGGTCCCGGCTCCATCCCCGGCCCCAGTCGCGGCTCCATCCCCGGCCCTGGCTCCATCCCCGGCCCCGGCTCCATCCCCGGTCCCGGCTCCATCCCGACCGCCGGCAGCCGGCGCCGCGCGGGGGCACTCGCAGCCCGGCCGCGCCGCCGGAGCGGGAGCCGGGGCGGGGGGAGAAGCAGCTCGGAGGCAGCCGGCAGCCCCGCGAAGCCGAGCCCGGTACTCAGCGGGCCCCTGGCTGGCCGCCGCCGCCCCTTCCCGGAGCCACGGCGCCGGAGCGATGCCGGGAAGCCGGCTGTACAACCTGCCCATCGCTCCCGACCGGTTCCTGCTCGCCCCTGCCCGCCGCCGAGCTGCTCCCGCTTCACCCCAGGTTTATTCCCGGCAACCCCCCTCCCATCCGCCCTCCCCTACAGCCGGCAGCAGCCCGCGGCCCCGAGCTGGGTCTATCCCACAAGCCGGGAGAGCGTCGTAGCCGGTACCTGGGGGGGGGGAATCCCGGCCCCGGTGCCACGAGAGGGCAGCGCACACCAGAGCCGGTACGGCCGGGAGCTCCGCGGGAGGCGGAGCGGGGGGAAGGGATGCTTCGACCCCTGGCTGCACAGCCAGCCCCCCAGGACGCGGGTCCCGGGCTGAGCTGGAGCAGCTCTTTCACGCGTGGGCTGTTCGGGAGCCGCTGGCGTCCTCACCGCACTCCTCACGCCGTCGGCAGCGGGAGGGAGATGACCTCGGGGTCCTGCCCGCACCCCGCACGATGCTGCGCTGCCCCAAAGGCCCCAGAGGGAACCTGAGCTCCTCTGCTGATCCCCCGGCTGCACCGAGATTCCCAGCCTGCTTAGGTTAGAAGCAGTTTCTGGCCGGCAGCAGCAGCTGATGCTATCTGGGCATAAACAGTAACAAGAAGGGCAGGACCAGTTATTGCTAATATGCCACTTAATTCTGCTGCCAGACCCTGTCAGGGTGGGCCAGCACACAGGATCTCATGCAGGCAGGATCACAAAGTGCCGGGGCTGAGTGTCTGGGAGCTGCTCCCTCTCTCTCTGAAGTGGATCTGTTCCTCTTCTCACGCCACACTTCCCCTTCCCCACACCTGCCCCCCACCCTCTCGCTGGCAGCTGCAGAGTGAATCCACAAGGACCCAGCTCTCCAGAGCCCCGGGAAGCAGAGGCTTCAGCAATCATCTGGATTCTTGTGCGCTTCACCTCTCAGCTGCCAGGAGCTTGGGAGGGAGGGAGGGGAAAGCTGGGAGCAGGCTGGGCAGCCTGGGAGGGAGGGGAAAGCAGGGAGCAGGCTGGGGAGCTTGGGAGGGAGGGGAAAGCAGGGAGCAGGCTGGGCAGCCTGGGAGGCAGCTGGGATGAGAGGCGCATGATATTTTCCATTTTCTCATCTGAATTACGAGCTCCAATAAATAACACGGGGAAATCTCACGGAGCGTGAGCGCTGGCCTCCCAGGTATCCCAGGGTTTGAGTCAACAGAGGTGGAAGCAGGTGGCATGCACAATTTATCATTTCCTGGGGGGGTATTTCTGGCGGTGACTGACAAGCCGGTCCTTTCTGTTATTGTCGTTCGTCTCTGTCAGCCCTCCCTTATCAGCACACTGCTAGGTCTCTCTCTCTGCCTCCCCTCAGCATTAATCATTCTGGTGATGCTGCCCACGCCTCTGCTGGAACCAGGTCGTGAAACTCTCATCCCACCCACTTACCACAACCCAGCTTGAGTCACGTTTCAGCCTCCGGCAAAACCATGTGGGGCTCTGCGGGGCACAGGGAGGGAAAATTCCGGCTGCTCTTTAACCCCTGACACCCCAGGGCCAGCGGGGTGCTGTGCCCACGGCCCCCTGGGATGTTCCGTGGGCGGGAGAGGAGCAGCCCAAGGCTGGGGTGGCGAGGAACGCCATCCACCCGCCGGGACACCCTCCGCGCTGCCTCCGCCGTGCCGCAGCCGGCCCGGCCCCTGGCGATGCTGGGGCCAGACTACAAGTGATTATTGTCTCTGCGTGTGGCCACAAAATGTGTCTGAAGCCGCCGCCTGCTAAATAGCTGCAAACCCAGAGCTGGGAGAGGGAGGGCTGGTGACCCAAGACCTCCCGGGGATGAGGAGGGAGGGAGATGCTCAAGGGTCACCAGTGGTTTTCTGGGACAGGAGCCCAAAGCGCTGCTGGGAGGGAGAGATCTGGGGCAAAGCTGGCAGCTGCCTGAACCCCACTGATCTCTCTCCCCCTCCAGGGCTTGGGATTGCTGCTCTGCTGGGGATCAGGGCTGGAGAAGGGGGTGCATGAGGGGTGCAGTAATGCGGAGAAGCCTGTGTGATGCAAAGGGGCAGGTTTGGCACCCAGAGATCTACGCCAGTGGGAAAAAATCCAAGCTGGAGATGTGAGGGACATGCCCAAAGGATCCTAGCTGTGCACAGCAGCTGCTCTTCCCCCTTCTCTGGTGGCCCCCAGCTCACTGGCATGTCACACACCCACCCCCCACTCCCCCAGGCTTTCTAGAGAACTCCCAGCCCTCCACAGCCCCAAAAGTCTTGTACATGGGAAAATCCCTTCCATGGGTCTGGGGATAAAACAAACAGAGCCTGGAGGCCAGGGAATTCTCACCTGGGCCTGCCCCCACCCTCCCACCCCCGGAGTGGGAGCTGGAAAATAAGATTAAAAGTAGTGATTTGCTTTCCCATGCTGAGAGGAAAATAGGGACAAGGGATTAGCCCCAGAGTGAACATGTCACATCACACCTGCTGCTGCGCCCGAGCGGGGAATGGGGACCAGGCTTAGCACCGACTGCCCTGCCCCAGCCCCTCACCCCCATCCTCCCACCCCCTCCCTGGCAGGGCTTGTGCTGCAGGACCGTACACAGCATGATGCAATGTCCCCAGGGCTTTTGGAGCACGACCTACCTCTGGTGCCGGACATTGCATCCCAGCACATCCCCACTGGGCAATGGGAAAAGAGATTTCAGGGCCGGCTGTCACAGCAGGGTAGGTGCTGCCTCCTCCTCCCATCCCCTTCCAGCTCAGGGTGAAGCCTGGAAGGATGAAAACATCCTGGAAGTGGGATTAAACTGAATTTTAGACTTCGACTCTAGTGCTGCTCCGGGGCTGAATGGAACTGCAGATGCAAAGATGCGTTTCCAGGGCAGCTGGGTCCAGATCCCAGCCTGGCTTGGGCCAGTCTGATGGGAAGCAAGGCTTCTGATGGTGAGAATACTTTCATCCCATCCCTGGTCCCAAATTCTTGTTCTGCCTATTTATCTGGCCAGAACACAGCAGTGTTCACAAGCACGTGGGAAGTCCTGGAGAATGTCTCTTTCCAAAGGGGGTATCAGGCTTTGCATTAAAATACAGCAAGAAGCTGAGAGAGGGCAATAAAAGAAGATGAATGATGTGCAGGTGCTGGCTGGGATCCCCTGGAATGAGCTGCACTAAGTCCCTGGCTCTACTCACCATCCTGTGTGCTTTTCCCACTGGCTTCTTGAGCAGGGGCTTATTTATTTATTAAATTGGGGTGGGGGGTGTGTTATTAAACTGTGTGGCTTGTGTGCTGAATACACTGGGAATTTCCACCCTCTGGTCCCAAGTGAGTGGATCCAGCTGCAAAGATACTGAGTGTTCTGGGCCAGGGTTTCCCTGCTCAGGGTTAAACCAAGGGAGATGTGAGAGATGAAAAGTGAGACTCAGAGCAAAGCTTGGTGGGGAAGAACCTGGGGAGGTCTGAAAGCTGAGTAGGAAGTAAATGGAGCTGCAAAGCTGAGTTTGGGCTCTATAAAAACCCTGCCTTTCCCAGACCTGTTTTAGTTCCAAACCACTGTTGGTCACAGGCCCTAAATCAGAGTCCAGGAGCAATTTGGAAACTCGAGGACATGGGAACACAGCAGCACATCACTGATAATACCACTGCAACAAGAACAGTACAGTGATGGCAGATGAGACTTGAAACCTTGCAAGGAAAATGGGGCACACAGCAGCTCCCACCTGCGGTACCGTCACACTGAGCACTCCTCAACACCCCCACTCCCCTCTCCTGGGCATTCCCTGCCTGATTCCTGCCAGCTCTGGGATGTAGGCACCCAGGAGATGGTTTGGCCACCCCCTCCAGCACTGCAGAGGGAGGGGGTCCCTCCCTGCCAGCCAGATGAGCAGCTGCAGCCCCGCTCTCCTCCATCTCCAGCAGCACTGGTGTGCCCAGTCTGTCCACAAGCCCATCTGGGACTGGACCCCCGCACCCTGTGCATCCCCGGGAGCGAGGAGGAGCAGTGGGGAGAGGAGAGCATCCCCCTGATGATTATTAGCAGAGGTTAGTTAGCTGAAGGGCTGGAGGAAAGGCAGCTGTGTCTCCTAGGTGCAGGGGTCATGGAACTGGCTGAGAACGGATTTCCAGCATCATCTCCAGGCTGGGAGCAGTGGATCTGCTCAGAGAGGGCAGGCTGCAGCTCCCCTGCCAGGGCGCTGGGATGTGCCCACCTAAGAGTGCCTGTGCACTGGGTGACAGCCAGGCTTTCCTCCTCCTCCTCAGGGCCTCCCCCTCCTGCTGCTTCTCTTCCTCCCAGCCCCACGCGACTCTGCCCAGCTCTGCTCTGAAGCAGCAACCCACAGACAAGGGGAACCAGAGGGAAAGAGGAACCCCTGTGCCACGGCAGGGCATCCTGCCCACGCTGCACCCCGCTCCCATCCCTGCCAGATCCCAGCAGCCGGGGGGATGGGAGGGCGGGCGGTTCAGCTGGGGCGGTGGGCAGGGAGCCAGGGGAAGCAGCCAGAGGCCGGTGGCCACAGCGATCGATCCATCCGCAGCCCCAGCTGGCCAGCGGAAAGCTGCACACGTGTGTCCATGGGCAAGGGCAAGAGCAGCCAGGCTCTGGCTCAGCCCATCCCCACGCCGAATCCACCCTGTGCTTCCCCGCAGCATCACCCTCAGCACCAGCACCCACCTCCCGTCTGCCTGGGTTTGGAGAGCAGAGGGCTGCGGCTGGGGGTGAGGTGTGTGGGGGGGATTATCAGCTGCTGAGGAAGCGGGGAAGGGGCCCGGATCCCCTATCACTCCAGCAGCAGCCCTGTCACTGGTCGCCTGCCAGGCTGGGAAGGCGGGTAGGGCTGACTCAGCAGCTGGATGGAGCCTGATAATGCAGCGTTATCTCCCAGAGAGACCCGATTGGGCTGATTGTTGTCTTGGGTGCTTTCCAGATCTTGATACTTCAGGGAGCTGCAGTGACTCACCGTGGCGGGGGGGGGGGGATGTGGATGTGGATGTGGGGGGGTGCGCGTCGGGGTGGAGGGCACGCTTCCTGCAGCGTGTTTCGGTGTAGATTGCTCCCCTTTCAGTACATGAGTAAATTTTCCTCCTCGCAGCCCGTGGTGTGCCGCCTGCCGCTGACAGAGACCTTTCCAAACGGATGCTGACAGGAGCCCATATTTCAAGCCGCGGCGCAGGCGCCAGGGGATCAAACAGCCGCCTCCCTGTTTCCATTTGTGCGGCGAAGGCGGGGATGTTGTGTGTGTCCCTGTGTGACATTTATCACCGAGGGGAGGGAGGGCAGCTCCACAACACGTTCCCAGCCCTTTGGAGCGTCTCGGAGGGTTTCAGCTCTGTTCCTGAGCATCCCTTCTACGCGCGGTGCTGGGAGGGGGCTGGATGTTTGCCCTGGGGCTGGCTGCCCTTTGCTTGCCACCCCCCTGTTTTCCATGCTTAGGAGGAAGAGATGCATGCAGAAATCCCTGAGCTGGTGAAAGCACAGACCCCCTCGGTGGGATTCCCCTCTCCAGTAAGCTCCCCTAAAAGTGGCACCGCTCCAGGAGTGCTCTGGAAGTACCCGGGTTTGGATAGCAACTGGCTGACTCACTGTCAGGAGCAGGTTTGCTGGCAAATTGCTTCTTCTACACCTGCTCACAGAGGTAATGCCTCCTGCCAGACCTCTCCCTGTGGAAACCAGCCTGACTTTGACGCCCTTCAGTGGGCCTGCAGCTCCCGAGATGCTATGACTGGCTCAAGAACTGCCCTGGGATGCCCCAGGCAGACATCAGCAAGAAAATCCATCCAGGAAGACTGGTATTCACAGCCCCATCTCCCTCCTGCCCTTTTTCCCACAGGGCAAGATCTGAAGATGGGAATTTTTGCATGTGCTGAGCACATTCCTGCTGTTTCCTTATCAAATTTCATCTCATCGATCGGAGGAACGACTGCTCACCAAACTCAATTGCTTCTTAATGCATCTCTGGTGGCAGAAGCAGCCTAGCAGGAGGCACCCAGCCAGCCCCCCCTCCCTCCCCAGGCCCATCACGCTGCCTGGTGCCCCCCAGCCATGCAGCCTGTGTGCCCACACACTCTTGCGTGCTCCAGGTAGGCTGGCTGGCACGTCTTCCTCATCTTTGCCACAGATTGCTGTGATTTTTGTGCTCCCTCTTGCCTCCTCTGCCCAGCCCTATGCTGGATGCTGAGGTTGTGGAGCTGCCAGCACAAGGGACCACAGCAGCATGGCTGAGGGGGGCTTGAGAAGATGCTGGTGGTGGGCATCTCTCCTCCCCTCACTGAACCCTCTCTGGGAGTGTGGGTGCTGCCTCCCATAGCAGCCTCTGTGAACTGCTGTGGGACCCACGAGCCAAACACCATGAAGCCCCCACCCCGGCCTCAGCTGGGGGGGGGGTCTGCTCAGCCTCCCCAGACAGGGCACAGCTCCTCTGCAAAGAGCCCATTCCCTTCCCTGCTGGGTCAGGCAGGGTTTGCCACTGCTAACCTGCACCTCAGGAGCTCGCAGGCAGGAACACGTCCTCCTCTCCAACAGAACCTGCCAAGCCCCACGGGGCCGCCTTGCAGGTCAGCAGCTGAATCACTTCTTTCCAGTTTCATGCCTGCTGGAGCAAATCTGCAGCACAAGGACAGAGCAGGCCTGGCTTGTCTGAGCATCTTGCTCTCATTGTCCTCCCAAAGTTACCCTTTTTGTGACTGCCACACCGCTCCACCCCATTAGACAAGTCATTGCAACGGGCAGGGCGTGTGGACTGGTGTCCCCGGGGCAGGGGGGGACCTTATGAACTGCTAAGTGTAGCCTGGGAGACTCAGGGTGTGGGGTGTTGGGAAGACCTGAATTGCAGGGTTCAGGGGCTGGAGATGGTGGAGCCTGAAGGGCCAAGCTCACCTCCCACGTTAGCTCAGGCCCTGAGGAGGGAGCAGGTCGTTCACTGCTCTGCTGAGACATCCACACCTCGAAGGCTTCAGTCAGAGGTGGGCTGAGCGTCATGGAGTGAGGTGCTGAGCCCTGCTGCAGGCAGAAATGAGGGTGCTCCTCCCCGTGCTGCTGAGCTGAGGTGCTGGGGAGGGTGAGCTCCTTGTTCCCCTGCCTTTGAGTTGGGAGAAGCAGAGCAGCAGCAAACCGTATCAATTAAACAGCATCACAGGGCTCCCAGGGGAACAACCACTGCAGCCCAAACTGCTGCCCTTGGCAGAGGAGTCTTGGAAAACCTCAAAGAATCCATGCCTGATAACATTTAAGACATGCAAACTAGATCTGGGGGGTGGGGGGGTGTTTATTTTTGCATCCGGCATCCCAGTGCAGACGTCATTAGCCACGAGTGGGACACAGATGTTCACGGAGCAGGGCCAGCAGCTGGGGACTGTCTGTCTGCAGAGCGTCTATCGTGAGCACAGGGACAGGGAAAGGAAAAGGGGGAAAGGGAAAAGGAGGAGGAACCGTCACAGACTCGGGCTGAGCACAGAAACAGCTCTCAGGATCCCACTCTCTGCAAGGTCCAGTCCTTGGGCTACTTGTCCAGTGGCTGCTGAGAGAGCGATGGCTGCAGATGGAATTCATTTGGCCTGGAAAGAGCAAGATGAGGTCACCCAGTTCCGAGCACCCTTAGGAACAGACGTCAGGCAGCAATAGCATCTGGCTCCCAGTGACCTGGGCTGATCTGGCAGCGTGGAAGGCTCCAGCTCTCACGCTGCCGGCAGGAAGGAGCTGTGCTTCCCTCCTCCGCCAAAGGGCTTGGAGCCCATGGCAAAGGATGGCTCCGCATCCCTGCACTTCACAGGGAGGGAGGAACGTGTGCTTAGGACATTCAGTCACTGCAGTTTTATAGGTGTGTCCTCTGGGAAGAGGTGAACCTCAGGTACTGGCTATTAATCAGCAATTAGCACTGGCTGCCTAATGAATAAAACTGTGTTTAGCCTCTGACTCAGAGAATCCCTGAGCTCCATCAGTCTCCCTCCACCCACTCTCCCTCCCGGGTCCACAGCATGTGCAGGGCTGCAGCCACCCCAACCCCACTAACAGCAGCAGTTGGAGCAAGGCAGCACCAGGAATCAGCCTTCACTTCTGCTCAGCCCCTGACGCTCTGGGGTTGCCAGCAGAGATGGATGTCAGAGTTCCCAGAGGGTGGCTCCAGAAAGGCCACTGCTCTCACAAACCCCAATCTGCTCCGAGGTGCCATGGCAAGGAAGAGAACACCGGGATCAGGCTGAGAGCCTCTCCATTTTCCACTTCACCTCCCGGACACACAAACCCAGAGCAGTTAGGAAAAGGTGGTGAAGGCTCTGCTCCTAAATTAAGAGCAGACCATTAGTGGTTAAGTTGACTTTTGAGGTTTCTCTGGATAAGGTCTGGTCTCCCTGGCCTTCCTGCCATGCTCTCCATGGGGCAGGAACACCTTCCAACAGCTCCATCAGCCCCTGGTGACACCGTGGTGCTGGGGGACAGTGCAGGCTCCCTCACACCCCCTCAGAGGGTCCAGACTGGGCATCCACAGAAAAGGCCAATTGCAATGTGCGAGCTGCTAATTTGTTCTCAGTGGCACAGCCCTGGAAGGAATTCCAGCTGAATAAAGTCCTTTCTGCTCTGATTAATTGTGTCCCCCCCCCTCCCTCCTTGTTATGAACAATGCAGAACAGAATAGGGATGATACTCGCGTTGGGGGAAGACAGTCACCCAAATCCTGACATTAACGAGTCCAAATAACCCAGGCTGGTCCTGAATGCATTAAAAAGTCGTGGAGGAAGTCCTGGGAGGAAAGAATGTCCCCTATTAGCCAAGCTCTGAGTGTCTGGGGTATTACAATAGCAGAGCGATTCCTCGCTCCTCACTGCCTGCTGCTGCCCTGGGTTCAGTTAAATGTCAGCTCAGCATCCACGAACTACAAATTACCAGAGGGCGTGTAGCTCTTTCAGTCCCACTGAACCCTGTCAACGGGGAAATAATAATGCATCCCCCAGGCTGGCTGGGATGGAGGAGGCACATCCCTGGCGGGACGGGACCGGGATCGCTGCCTCCTGCTCCTGAAGGAGCAGCTCAGCCTGCTCAGAGAGCAAGGAGCTTCCCCTGGAAGCATGGGAAAGCCATCCCTGAGGAATGCACAGCCTGATCCAGCAACAGGCCAGCTGAGTGGCAGCATCCCTGGCACAGGGTCCGGATCCCTGCCCAGAGACAGGAGGGAGGGATGCAATACACCTCCCCCAAAACACAGCGTGATTTTTGGTCGCCCAAGCAGCTGATACAAGGCTCAGGCTCTTGAGAGGGACAAAGGTTGTGTCTGGAAAAGTTTTGGTTCTCCTCAGTCCCAAGATATGGTTCATTTTAGTTTCTCCAGAGAATTTGTCGCAGAAACTGGCAAATATTGGTGAGCAGAAAGCAAAGGAAACAGCTGTTTGCTTTCCTTGGGATGGGGGGAACAACCCAAGGCGGGGTGGAGTGAAGCTGAAGGAAGGAAGGTTTAAATTAGATGTTAGGGGGAAGTTTTTTACAGAGGGAGTGGTGAGGGGCTGGAACAGGCTGCCCAGAGAGGGGGTGGGTGCCCCATCCCTGGGGGTCTCCAAGGCCGGGTTGGCTGGGGCCCTGGGAAACCTTGTGTAGCCTGGAGGTTGGTGTCCCTGCCTGTGGCAGGGGGTTGGAGCTCTGTGATCCTTGGGGTCCCTTCCAGCCCAGAGCATTCCATGATTCTATGTCCCCACACACAGGTCAAGCAGACAGCGCATGGGGACAGGTATCAGAGAGACAGCCAGAAAGCTTGGCCAAAAGCCTTGAGCTCTCTCCCTGCACATGTGGGGTCCCCGAAATGGAGTCAGGGTCTGGAAAAGAACTGGAGCTGAGGTCTGGAAAAGCCAGTGCCTCCAGACAGGGTTACCTGCAGGGTCAGAGCCCCGTGGGCGGTTGTGTGAGGGCTCCTGGGGAGCTGGAGCCAGGCAGCATGCCATGCCATGCCCCGGAGCCCTGAGCTCCCTAATAAAAGTGCACAATTTAGAGCAGCCCAGGATAGTTCTCAGGAGAAAAGAGAGGCTCCGAGCAATAGCTGCTCTCATCAGGAAAGCAAAATATGCTGGCCAGGGCGTCGATATACTTATTTTGCCATTGTCCCTGGAAAAGGAGCCACAGTGCTTCCCTGCTGCTGGGTTTAAACTCATTACATTCCCTTTAAAGGGGGAAAATAAAAGGCACTTGGTTTACTGGGAAGCCTGGTAGCACTTTACAACCGCTGCCAAAGCGCTGAGCTCCAAACCACAAACCCCTCCTTCCCCTGCCTCTACCTAAAAACCACCTTCGGGCAGCGACCTCCGTGGCAGGGAAAATCTTCCCAGCAGATGTAAAGTGGTGTCAAGGTTGAGCTTTATTTTTAAATGCCACTTTTCAGCACGTAGTCTTTCATGCCCTGGGTCCGCCTGCGCTCTCCGAGCCAGCCCCTCTCCTCACCCTCACCCATTGTTCTGAGCTGGTTGTTTTCAATAGATGCATCTTTAACTCATTGCTGGGGTTTTATAGGTTTGTTTTTCCCTCTCCTTTTTGCATAGGGGAACCCAGACAGCGCTGAGCTATAACTCTGCTGTGCTGGAGTACGTCTTGTCCACCCGTTCACCTCTGTGTCCTGCGCTCTGGCTTGCTCCAGAGGATGCAAAGGGATGATGGAGGTAGAGTCCTTACGCTGTGGTATCATCCATAGGCATGTGGGGGTGAGATGTGCTGTCCCCAAGCAAGCCAGGATGCTGGGAGGGGGACTGGGGACCCCCACATCCTCCCAAGGCACTCGAGTGGCACCTGAAGTCCAAGTGTCATCAGCGAGCCCCAGAGCTGCCATTGACTGTGCCAGTGGTACCTGGTGCAGGTGGATGTCACCCCACTCACTGCTCTTCCCAGCCATCCCTGCTCCCCCAACGAGTGTGGCGACACAGCCCAGCAGCACACCCTCACTTCTTATTCCAGCCCTGCCTGGATGCAGGGACAAGAGTTACTGAGACCTCAGACCTGGCAGCAACCCACAGCCAGGATGCTTGTGAGGAGGCAGGAGAACCTCTTCCCGGATTCTCCCACTGGCTGCTCCGGCGCTCAGAGCCTGCAGCTTCCAGTTGGTGCTCACCCCCAACGTGGCAAATCATGATGGCAAGTCTCTGGGAACCCAAACCCTGGGGAGAAGGAGGCACACACCAGCTCAGGGTGAGTGGGGATGGGAAAGGGAAGGTTAATGGCCAAGCTGGGGGCTCTAGTCGAGGCACTGGCCGCAGAGTGCTCCTCTGCAGCATTCCCATGAGAACAAGCTCCTGTGCTGAAATGCCCCAACCTCCCCTCCCTGCCCCTCTCCCCTTCTTTTAATTGGTTTGCAAATGTTAAATGTTTTGGCTCTGTGTTCAAACCGCTGTCTGGCTCCTGCAGATACAGCCTAACCCTCGGAGTTCACCCGGGGCTCCCGGCCCCTCCGGTTCCCCCTCTTTGCCATAGCAGCAAGCCCCCGCCGGGCCAGCCATTGTGTCCTCCTCCCCTCGCCCCAGCACCTGGAGACCTTCTTGTAAAAACTTCATTTGCTGGGGAAAGCTTTGATTAAAACAGCCTGGCAGGGGGCTCCCCCACTCCCGAGTCAATATTGGTTTTGGAACAGATGGGGGTGACGACAGGACGGGGCCAGGGGATGGGGGGAAGCGGAGCAGCCGGAGCTGGAGCCCCGTTGGTGCCAGCACCGGGACTGGGTTGTGCTGTGTGTGGAGATGCCTCCGTCCCCAGTGCCCGGGGAGTGGCAGGAGGCCCTTAGCAGCGCTGGGGAGATCAAAGTGGAGCAGCCAACGGAGAGGTGGAGCAGCCCTGCGTGCTGGAAACCTCCGGGAACAAAAGCATCAAAGTAAATCAAATGAAACTAATTGAAGTGCTTTAACATTAAATAATGAGGGAGAGGCTTTCATGAAACGCCAGCTTCTTCCCGTCAAAATCCGGGGACATGCTTCCAAGAAAACCGAAGCGACAACCCCTCTGAACCACAACAACCACCCCCCCCCCCCCAACCCAAACATCTCACACAAAAGGGCAAGATCATTCCGGCTGGGTGGCTGCCTGGGCCCCCCCAAAGCTCAGAGCCCTCTGCTTCCCCAGCTCCCGGGGTGGACGGCGGGTCGCAGGCAGCACACAGACCCAAGCATGGTCCTGTGCTTCAGTCCCTGGTGCTGTGGGGAAGCACCTTCTGCTTGCTCCGGGCACTCTGCAGGCAGCAGAAGGATGTGTGTGGATGGGATGTCCGGAGCTGCTGGTAAGCTCTGGGTGTGTCAGCACAGGCATCAGTCTTGCTGGAAGCGCTGAAGCTCCTGGCACAGCATCCTGGCCAAACCTAAACCCCTCAGCTCTGCAGGTCACGGACCTGACAGCCTTTCAGCTTCTGGGGAACCCTGTCTTTGCCAAAGAAAACTCCAAGAGGCCTGATAAATCCCAGGACTTAAGGTTCAAGCTGGCATCCAGGACAGCCCAACAGCAGTTGCCATGATGGAGAGCAGGGGGAGGACTCGGCAGGTCCACTCCATGTTGGCTGGGAGCAGAGGGCTCCAAGGAAGAGCCTCTGGTTGTGGCCCACCTATTTCTGGAGCAGCAAGGAAGGACATTAACAGCAGTTTCTCAACCTTCTGGCCAGGGCTTAGGATTTGCATCCTTACTCCCAGCTAGTCAAAAAGGCAGAGCTGTCCTTCCCCCCCTGCTCCAGTGAAGCAGGATCACCAGTGGGATCTATACCAGTGCTCACTGCAGAGACAAAAGCAGTTCCTCTCCCCTCACCGACCCCTCAGGTGCTCAGCCCCACTGCTCTGAGAAGTACCTCTGCTCCCCACCAGCGAGCTGCTCCCAGCCCAGCCCTGAGAAACCCAAAGAGAAGGAGGCAGCAGAGAGATGGACCAGACCGACACCCATTGAAATGTCCCTGTTAGCCGCTGGCTGAACTGGATCGTGGCCATGGTGAAAGAAACCCACATGAAGACAATTAGACTAAATTGTGTCCAGTTGCAGAAGACGAGCCAGCAGTGAGATGTGAGGTAGCCCGACTCCAGCCAGGCTCAATGTCTGGCTTGCCCCATCGCTGCCACTCATACATCACCGATCAAGGGAAGCCCCCGCAGGTTGTTTTAAACCAGGGCCAGCAGGAGGTTGGGCTAATGAGTAAAATCTGAACATTCCTCAAATTTCCCATCCATCCCGAGCGAGGGGAGGGTGGAGGAGGGGGATGGGGATGAAGTGCTTCTCTCCCCAGAGAGGCTGAGCCTATACAGAGGGACAAAACACTTGTCCTGGGAACAGGGAGCTGCTAATCCCAGGCCTGAGCTGTGCCAGGCTGGGGAGGTGAAGGTGTCCTCAGGATGGGGACACAAACCCCCTCCCCTCTACCACCCCAGGGGGTGGCTGGGAGATGGTCTGCTTGTTCCCATGGCAGGAGTGGGATGCTCCGTGACAGCCACCTCATCCACCAGATCCTCCTCTTCCTCCTTGGAGCATCCCAGCAAACTACCCCAGCCCCAAGCTGGGGGCTGCGGGGGTCCTGCGGGCTGACACAGGGGCTGCGTGCAGCAGCGATGGGATTGGGAATGTGGTCCCAGGCCCCAGCACTGCATTATCCCCCCTGAAGACGACTTACTCAAGGAAGAGGCTGTTCAACACCCAGCCTCATCCATCCCAAAGCCAATAAATGAACCTCGCCCACCTATTCAGAGCTCTCTAAAAGGGGGACGCGGAGGAGGGGAAAGGTAATTAAAAGACATCAAAGAGGTGGCAGGAAGAAAAAAGGCATTTTAAAGAGGAAAGAAGAGGGAAAACGGCCATTCCCGATCAATACAATTGCACTGCTTCAGAGAGCTGCTTTAAAGCACAAGCAGGCAAGAGCCCAGCATCAAGCAGTGTGTGGGTCTCTGCTAAGGACACCCCAGGCTTCCCAGGAGCAGGTGGGACCCCCAGGGATTGTGTGCCAGTCCCCAAGAGCTTTAAAAGGACCCCAGTAAATGAGTTCCCTGAGGTTTCTGTCTCTGGCTGGTCACCTGGCAAGCTGAGGCAGCTTTTCTAATCTTGGTTTGGATGTTGGAGCCAGGAGTCACCACCAGCTCGCCTCCCTGAGCATCCCTGCGTGGTTCTGGTGGCAGGGGCTGGAGCCAGCCTGCTGCAGGGCAGAAAAAAGGTGATTAAGGATGAGGAGATGGCCAGCTCTCCTTCCAAGAAGGCAGGGGTAGGGATGTGGGGTACCAGCTGGACTGAGAGCAAAGGGAAGAGCCTGTAAGAGCTGGGCTTGCTGCTCCTGTGGTAGCTGAAGGGAGAGGAGAAACGTGGGGCAGTGTGAGAAGGTCTAAAGCTGTCGCTGCTGCCAAGGGACCTTCTGCAAGTGGTTGAGATTCTGCTTCATGTGGGGTCAATGACAGCAAAGCTGCTCCTGCTGGAACCTTCCTGCAGTTCCCAAGTGCTTTGCTCTCCTGTCTGTGAAGCAGTGCCTGGCCCCAGTATTTCCCCATACAGATGCTGCTGGAAGAGCTTGGGAGGCATCTCCTGCTGACTTCTTGCTGCAGCAACTCACTGGACACCAGCAGCCCCTTAAACCAGGGATGCTCAGAGGACAAAGGTTTCCTTAGTCCAGGGGCAGCAGCATGGACCACAAAATCGGTCTGGATGCAAAGCCCACAGGGGCTGGCTCTATGACCAGCTCAGGCTCAGTGGTTCTACTTGTCCTTCAGGCTTTAAATCCCTGAGAAGTTTTATTTTTTTTCCAGGGAAAAAAAAAAAAAAGCCAAGAGAGGAAAACACAAGAATTTCTCAGTAATAAGCTCCTACCCTTTTTCTTCATTAGTGCCATCAGCATATGGTCCCTATCCTGGAAGACTAGCTGCCTCCTGCTATTTGGTTCCTCACTCTCCGCTACTCTTTCCCCCTCTGCTGCTCTTCTGCCTCCATCGCTCTCTCCCTGGGATTTTAATTACGTTCATCTATTTCCACTCACTAGGTCTGTCACTTTGCAGCAGGGCTGCTGTAATTATCTTGTGGGAAGCACCGTTCACTGTGCTGAAGCCGGAGCGGATTAAGGATCCTCCAGCGCCTTTTTCCCACCCCTCTCTGCCAGGTACCTGCACAAAGATGACAGATGGTCAGGGGCCATTTATTTCCCCTAATGAGCTGGTACAAAAGGAGATGGCTCCCAAAACACATGTATATTTTCAGTTAACTAAAAATGCCCCAGACTCCCAGGGCTTTGCCTGGAAGATGGGAAGGGTCTGAACCCAGGTAAGGAGCTGTTCCAGCAGATGGAAATGGGGTATTTGGGGTGCTGCAGGAGGAGCCCAGCTCTGGGTTTGGAGGAGCTTGGGCTGTGTGCCCTGCCCTGTGGTCTGCTCAGCACCAGGGTCACTCGAGCTGTTTCCCACATTTGCTCTCAGGGGCTAATGAATCCAGAAAGGGAATTAAACAAAAGCTCTGAACCCTGCCTGCATGACAGACACCTCTTAAAAGCAACTCTGGTGTTCCTCTCAGGCAACCAGGAGAGAGCTCTCCAGCCTTATCCCATGCTGCTGTTAGTGTGTGATGGGCTCTGGTGCTTCCCTCAAGGAGCATGAGCCGTGGTCCAGCAAGACCTCACACAAACACACAGCTTAGGCCGAGGGAGGGCTGTTGGTGGGCATCAGAGGATGTCAAAGGATGAGGGAGATAATTCCAAGCATGAGCATGTGCAGAGATTACAGCGTGAAAAGAGAGCGTGGCTGCCCATGGCCTGAGCTGATGTAAAGCACCAGAGCCCCGAAGGATCCGCACAGATTCATGCCAGCTGAACGCTTAGCCTGCAAAGTGGATTCACTTTAACCCTCTGGGAACGTGCTGTGAGGGGCTGGAGATGAACCAGGCACTGCGCCCTCCCAGCTTGCTGTAGCTGGCATCTCCAGCCTAACCCAGCTGAGGACTAACAGTGATTTAAAGCACGTAGATTATTGTCTTATAGTGGTGGGGACAGAGGAGCTCCAGACCCCACACCCCCTGGTAGCCCCATTTCACACCCCCCAGCTGCCCATACAATGTGTTCCCTCACCGCTGCCCAGCCAGGGCTGCCCTCTCCTCTGGATGCCAGGGTTACATTTGTAAGTTCACAGAATCACAGGGGTTGGAAGGGGCCTCCAGAGCCCATGGGGTCCAACCCCCTGCCAAAGCAGGGTCCCTAGGACAGGTCACACGGGTCAGGGCTGGAATCTCTCCAGAGAAGGAGACTCCACACCCCCCGTGCAGCCTGTCCCAGGGCTCCCTCACCGATTCCAGAGGGATGCTCCAAGGGCCGTGTGGGTGTTTCTGAGGCTGGCTGCTCCAGGGATCTGTGAAACAGGTGCCTGAAGCAGCAAGCCTGAAACCTGCTTGTGAGATAAGGCTCACCTGCTGCTTCCCTGTGGATTTTTTGGGGGAAGCAGCAGCACCCGTAGAACAGGCCCGATGTGGGGACTCCGAACTTCACCCCACGGCTGGGGTGGGGGCCCTGGGCTGCCTTATGCAAGGCAATGCAGAGATGAGCCGCGCTGGTGAAACCCAGGGTCCTGACCTGCGCTGGTAATTAAGGATCCCACAGCAGTTTCTGCAAGAGTCAGGGAACCAGCCCCACTGTCCTGGCCGAAATCCAGCTGGGGTAATTATCTTCACCCCCTCGACCCCACCGGGCAGCTGTGACATGACATAGTGTGTGCTGGGGCCGCGGGGCCCAGCGGGAACCCGGCCGGCCACGACTTGGGAGGGGGGACCTGGGAGTGAGATAAAAGGTGAGTTGTGGGTATTCAGCACATAACCCCGCTGCTAGCTCATTAAAAGACAACATTTGCAGGTCCCCTTTAAACTGTTTATCCATTATTGAAAATACCATATGTTACATGTCCACCAAGATCAGCTTCCCAGCCGCAAGATAAGCTGCCTCCATTTATTGTTCATCCCTCTCTCCCTCCTCCCTCTCTCCCTCCCTCCCTCCCCCTGGGCTTTTAATTACATCCATCACCTCCCACCCCTCCAGTGGAGCTGGATTCGTGTCTCACCAGCCCAGCGAGGGAACCAGGCCCATTTTTTCTTCTCTCCCTTCCCTCTTGGAAGGCAGCAATTGTTTCGCTTCCCGCACACAAGTCCTGGAGCGAGAGACATTTAGCAGCCGCTGTGAAATTTCAGCCAGGATTGGAATTTATTTTAAGACACCGGCCTTTAAATTTTTCATTAAACCTGCCTTTTTTTTTGTTTCCCCCTCCCCCTGCGATGCAGCAGGCTTCTGCAGGGACCAGGGGAACGCTGTGTTTATATGCCTGGCACGTCGTGGGGAGAGGATGGAGGATTTCACACCACCCTGGGCAAAGGGCTTCCCGGCACAACGCACCTGAGAGCCGCTCACTGAGCCAAGCCACAAGCCCTCCCCTGGGATCTAGGAGGGTATTTGCCACCTCTGCAACACCCCCCCCAGCCTGGTTTGCTTTTCAAACACCAAAGCAGAGCTAAAGCAGGATTTGCTGGAGCAGGGAGCATCCCCACGAGTGCCCTTCTTGTTCAGCGTGTTTCCAGGAGCCGGCGGTGTCGCGGCCGGTGGGCTCCATGCTGTTTGCCTGCCCTGAGCTTGCAGGCGGTGCTGGGGCGCTGGCTTGGAGTGCTGCCTGCAGCAGGGAGCGCTTGGAGCATCCTGTGATAAGGCCTCGGGTTTTGTTGCTTGTAACTCTGCCAGCCCTCAAGTGCCTGAGCTGAAATTTTTCCGTGCTGGGTGTCAGCTTTTGCAGGGAAGGAGATGCCTCTGGCAAACTCAGAGGGGATGAAACTGCCCTGAGGAGATCTTCCCTCCCCGTGCATCCCTGCTGCACTTACCTTCCAGCTCCTCCCCTACGCACGCCAGGGGCTCAGCAAACACCAACCAAGCCCGCAGACAAGATGAGCTGAGGATCCTACAGAGACACAGCTCATCACCAGGGCGTCACCGGCACGACAGTGCCGGGATGGGGCTGCCCACGTGAGCTGAAGTCGCATTCCCAAAGCCTTGTGTGCCTGAATTTGCAACCTCAACCAGCTTCCCTCTTGATTTTGTTGTTTTGGCATGCAAGAATTCTCTAGGATCAGCTCTTTTACATCATTATGTAAAATATGACGTCTTCATGTATTTCCTGAATACAGCCAGAAAAACACCCCCACTGTGAGGGCCTGCAGTACCTCAGCAGGTTTGGCAAACCAAGAGGAGAAGCCTGACCAACCCCCCTGTTAGAAGTCATGCAGCCAAAATTTGCTTGCTGAGAGATTGCTCATCTCCCTGAAGAGCCATTACAGACCCCATAGACCCCTGTATAGACCCCCCCATACTGACCCCCATAGAACCTCTGTGGCCAAGCAGCGTGGTTCAAACACACCCCAGTCCCACCTACGCATCCAGGTCACGTTCAACAAGGGTTCAACCTCACAGGTGAAGGGATGACGCAAAACCCAGCAGGGTCCCCACGAAACCCACACACCCCCCGCCCACGTCCTCATCCAGATCCAGCTGCCCACGTGCCGCATCCTGGGCCAGGAGCCGCCGTGCCCGCTGCCCAGCCCTCGGCCAGGGCTCTGCCGGGCAGCAGGTTGCAGCTGCCCTGGTGCTCAGCACACAGCAGCGAGGTGTGGCGGCCGTGGATTAATTATTCATGGAGTGCCAGACGGGCGCGCAGGAGATCAGACGGGAAGAGCTGGCTCCCAGCGAGCTCCCGGGCTCTCCTTATGCTCTCCTTGCTCTTCAGTCACGGGCACGTTGTCACCGGCCACCTGCACATGGCGGGACGGATCTTTGTTGAAATCCCAATTAGCAAATAATAAGTTGGGCACAAACCCTGACTGCTCCCAGCCAGACAGCCCCCCCTTCCCTTCCCTTCCTTTGCCTTTCTGAAACAAAAGGTTTCCTGTCGTTAAAACCGGGAGGATGGGGGTAAGAGCAAGGCTTTGGGTTAGTGGCAGGGGATGAGACCCCCACCTCCTGCCCCCAGCCCAAGGACACAGCTCACCCCATGGGGAGCCTGGGGAGCCTCGGGGTTGACCAGTCGGCTGTGCCACAGCCATGGGGACACTTGGCAAGAGCCCGACAAGCAAGTGGAGCTCCCTCAGCATCCCTTTGAGCTGGCCAAACACTCCATTCTCCTGAGGGGCTGGTTTTGTTATCCATCCCAGGAAAGGAAGAGGGTCATTCAAAGGCCCTCAGCAGCCAGAGCAGTTTCCCTTTCATCATGGAGCGTTAATGTTGGGTGGGGAAGGATGAGCACTGCCAACAGCCAGACAGCAGCCACAGCCCTTTCATCCACCCATAACCTTGAGGGTGCTGGCTCCAGAGCCTCCTGCCCGATGGCCTGGCCAGGGCAGGGACAAAGCTGTTTGGCTGGGCACATCTGCACTGACCTGGAAAGGAATGGGCTGAGAAACCCATCCGGCATTCCCAGATGGACAGAGGGATGGAGAGATCCAGCTGGAAAATGGGGGGTGGTCTACAGAGAAGTCGGTGTGGAGGCAACATCGATGCTTCACTGACTGAGTCGGCAAGGAAGAACGGTGCTGAGGCTGCTGTGAGCTGAGGCTGCTGTGAGCTGAGGTGGGTGATGTGCTGATGGGGGGTCTGGAGCTGGTTTCCATGCAGGCACAGCCCTCCCAAGCTGCCTTGGGGAACCTGCCTCACCACGAGCCTGTCCTGCATGCTGGGGATGGTGCTGCAGGGCAGCCCTGGTCTGAGCACAGCCCATCACTGCTCCACCAGCAGCCTCCCAAGGGGCTCACACATTTTGTGCTAGGATCCTGGCTTTGTCCCTTTTCCTTCCTTCCATCCCTCACACACACCGTTTCTTAGAGCAACCAGTTAAGTGTAGGCTTAGGAATGATTCATTGGAGTTCTACTTCCTTTAGAACACAAATCCCAGGCTCATTTCTCTCATCTTATGTTCAAGCAGGTTTTAATCCAGGCATCATGATGTCTTCAGCAAGAATGACGAGGTGGAAACTGGAACAGAAGTGACTGTCTTGCTGGTTCAGAGGAAGTTTGGAGCATTCAGGTTCAGTGTATGGAGAGAAAAAGCTTCATGAGAAACATCTGGAGGTAACGACATCCTCTCCACGATGCTCAGGGAAGCAAATGAGTCCTATGACCACAAGCTGGCAAGGGACTGTGGCTGTGACTGCTTTGTGGGGAGTGGGAGGTGTGCAGGATCGGGTGTCCTGTCTCTCCCACCCAGCTGAGACAACTCCTTCTGCCATTCAATGTCATTTTAAATCTAAAGCTGATACTGTGAAAAATCAGGCTTTCCCTCCTGGAAGACAATGGGGTGTTTTCCTGGGAGTCACTTTGCTCATTGTGCACACTGTGGTATCTGCTTTGCTTACATCAAACTGGGGCAAGTTCTATCAAAGACATGAAATGACTCTGAAGTCAGGGTGACAATGGCAGGAGGATGAAGTCACGATGTTAATCTTCTCTGGGGAACTCTAAAGAAGTGGAAACTTCCACTGAATGCCATGAAATCCTCCCCACAATGAAACTGTTCAGACATGCCAATCACCAGCTCACAACAACCGCAGGAGCGAAGCTCTTCTTGGAAGGGAAAGGTCTGACCTGATGCTACCAGGAGGATCTCTGGATGTCGAAACGTGTGCTGATTATGGGTTTGTTTGACAAACACAGGTGCCAGCACATGCCTGTAGTGAAACGGGAGGCTGGAAGAAGGAGACTTTGGGGTCTCTCCTCTTCCTGGTGCTGCAGGACGCCCCTTTCAGGGATGCACGGGAAGATGGGTCTCTGCACCACCGGCTGTGCTGCCGGGCTGGCTCCGAGGGGCCACCCTTTCCCCTTCCCTTGCAGCAACAGCAGTTGCTGAGGCACCAGCAGCCTTGGGGCTGACTCAGGCAGTGCAGGAAGGGCTCAGCAGAGACCATGCGGGTGTGTGTGGCCCTGGACAGCACTCTGCCACTGCACCAGGGCTGGCTGTGGTGCTGCATCAGGGCTGGCAGCGATGCTGCACGGGGCTGGCTGTGGTGCTGCACCAGGGCTGGCTGTGGTGCTGCATCAGGGCTGGCAGCGATGCTGCACGGGGCTGGCTGTGGTGCTGCATGGGGCTGGCTGTGGTGCTGCACGGGGCTGGCTGTGGTGCTGCATCAGGGCTGGCAGCGATGCTGCACAGGGCTGGCTGTGGTGCTGCATGGGGCTGGCTGTGCCTGCCAGTCTCATGCAGCCATAGGCAGCCCTGCACCCACACCCAGCCTCCACGCAGACCCCCCCAGGCAGGAGGGTGCTTTCCCACCCTCACCTTTGCAGCCACATTCACCTCCAGCTCAGAAGGAAAGACACCATCACTCAAGTTCTTCCTCACCACAGTGCATCAGGAACCACTGACCGGTGCCCAGCTGATCAGCCTGGTGCCCCCAGCTCCGGCGTGCTGGAGGACACGGGGGCTGCACGTGTGTGCACCGGGCTCCTCCATCCTCCCACTGACCACGTGAGGAGCCTCTGCTCAGGGTTCCAGCGGGATGCAAGCGAAATCCCAAAGCAAAGGGAGACATCCCATATGCAGCAGCAGCATCACCCAACAGCCAGGAGCCTCCCATCCTGCTCAGCAGCAGGGGCTGGTACCTCCCAGACACATCTCCTGGCACCTGCTGAGAGAAGCACGGTGTGAACACCCAGGACTGTAAAAACCAGCCAAGAAGCTGTTGCTTTGTTTTCCTCCTTCTTCTGAGCTCCTTGTGGGTTTGTTTGGAGGGGACGGATAAAGAGCAGCCCCCAAAGTGTGTCTTTAACGCCCGGAGGACTTCAGAGGAAGCCAGCTGACTTCAGCAGCGTCGCGAACCAGACAGACTCCTCGGGTTCTATTTCCCCCAAATATTTATTTTAGGAATCAAATTAAATGTCCCAGCTCTTCGGGGATTCAATTCTCCCTTCCTGCGGGTGCGAGCCAGGGCTCCCAATGCCTCAGTGCACGGCTTTAAAGGCATTTCTCCACTTCTTTTGGATTAGTGACCCATTCTAACAGGTCTTCATTGACGGGGAGTGTGGGTCTCTCAAAGAGTCCATTGGATACAGCTTTACAAAAGAGTTTAGCCGGAGATGAAGAGTTTACAAAAAAGTTTGTAGGAAACCGTGGAGTCCTTTTAAAAGGGAATAAACTGCCACTGCTGTGTCTGGGTTGAGTTAATCTGATTAGGCCAAGCTCATCAACAGGCCTGCTGAAAAGAATGAGGCGGGGGGAGAAAGCAAAGCTGAGGACGGGGCCAAGGAGGAGAGAAAAAACCTTGGGACCTTTTTACTAGAGAAGTCAAACAAAACCCATTGTTGCTGGGCATGCTTGCCTACAGATGGCAAAATGACAAATCTTTTCAAAGGCAAAGCAAATATAATTGATGGCTTGGTTGTTTTTTTTTTTTGGTGGTGGAGGTGGGTTGGGTTGGTTGTGTTTTTCAACATCCCCCTCCCAGGTATGGGAACAGAGGGGTAATAAGATTAAGGGAAAGTGAAATGAAAGGGGCTGCGAAATACCACAGATACTTGTCCTGGATCACAGACTCAGAGACTCAGAGACTCACAGACTCACAGCATTGCAGGGGTTGGAAGGGACCTCAAGAGATCATGATGTCCAATCCCCCTGTCACATAAGGCTAAGGATATGGAACTGTGGAGTTCACCTACTCTACATACAACCTTGGGGAAAAAAGACCCTTCCCTGAATGATTTATGCTCTTAGGGCCCTTAGGAAGTGTCTGTGCATCATTCCCCCCCACCCCAGTCAATGCTCAGCACCCAAACGAGGAGGCAGCAGCAGCACCCAACCATGGACTGGAGAAGCAACCCAACGGCACAACCCAGTGAAGGGGAGCGAAGGGCTTTGGGGACTGCTCCATCCCAGCCCAGCCCAGCCCGCCCAGGGACAGGGTGGGCTGTGGCAGGACTCCTCTTCCTCAGGCCAGGGGAGGATGCTTTGGCCAAGCACGCGTCTCCGCTGCCCTGCTGCTGGCAACACACAGTGCTGCTGCCCCAGGACCCGGAGAGCTGCAGCCAAGCTCCCGTGGGCCAGGGGCTCAGTGCCACATCCTGCGCTCAGCATCGGGGCTGGCATGAGCTTCATCCCTTCCTAGGAGGGTCAGGCTCCCCAGGCACAGAACGGGGGTGATGGCATCATCACACCATCTCATTTTGAGATGTTTATTGTGGGCAAATTAAAAAGCCTAATTTAAAGTCCTGCCGGAAAGTTACATCACCACCACCACCACCTTCTCAGGAGATATTTTAGGCTCTATATTTAGAGCAGCTCGAGCTGTGCCCGGATTTAACACAGGCAGCTCCTTAGCCAATATAATTAAGAACAGTATCAGTGGAAGGCATGTAAGGAGATTTTCTCCCCAAGGCCACCTAATACAGATGTAATTGACTCTATTTTCTGCTTTCTGCACACGGATTGCCGCAACTCAGCCCCTATTATCCATCAACAAATGAACAGGATCCAGTGAAAGGGACCTCTTCAACCAGGACTGGTTTTAGAGAATGGAGCACTGGGCTGTGTTAAATCTGGACACAACGCGGCTTCGCTCCCTCCCTTTTTATCTCCGCCGCCTTTTCAAGATGTTTCCCAGTTAAGGGTAAGTCAGCAAATATGTGTTTGGGCAAAGCGTTGGCGCTCGCTAAAAGAAGAGAACATCTGTCTCAATCAGCTGGTCTATTCTGTGGCTGCAGCTCCACGGAGGCTCTCAGCCCGCGGAGACAAAACCGGGGCGACGCCGTCAGCAAGGGGGTTTGTTCAGTGGTGCTCGTGGTTGCAATTTCCTTTCGCTGAAGTTTCCAAGGGCGGGGAAGGAGGAAAGGAGGGGAGAAAAGATAATCAAACCCCATTTGCTTCCTAGCAAAAGAGCCCCAGGGGAAAAAAAAAAAACAACAAACAACCCCCAAAACCTAAGAAATACATGAAAATCTCCATTTCTAACCCCGCACGTCTCCTCCCGCGCTGCCGTCGCTGCGCTCCCACAGCCCGTTTCTCAGCCCTGAAAAGGATGTCCTCAATGGCAGGAGGCATGATGAGTAATGGTTTATTAGCACAGACCGTAATTTTCGTTGAAATCTCCTTGCTTTAAGCTGAAAGAGCCCCAGCATCTCCTCAGAGCACAGAACCGCCCTCGCTTCACGTCTAGTTGTGTCCCGGTGTGTGACAGGATGGGGCAGCCCGGGCGGTCAGCACGTGCTGGATGCCAGGAACGTGCTGTGCACGGAGATCCCTGAGCATGAAACCGAGCAAGCAGAGCACCAGGGAGGGAGGAAAAGCTTTTGCATCCCCCTGAGACACAGCTAAGGAAGAGGTTTTGCCTTGTGAGACCCAACCTCCACTCACAAGCCCTTTTGCGAAGCGCCTGGTCCCAGCCTGGCTCCACAGAGAAGGGGGATGTGGCTGCCCTGAAGTCCCAGCCTGTTTCTTCCCCATCTGAAGACGTTTGGAGACTTGAAGAGGCACCAGAGCAGCGGAGAGCAGCAGCAATGGGCTGTGGGGTCGGAGGGAGCTGGGCACAGACAAACATTGCTTCTTGGGTCCCTGAACCCCTTCCCAGCCCTGGGCTTGTCCAGGGGATTTCACAAGTCATGCGACCCTGATAATTAATTTCGGCTGATTAGAGCGCTAAGCTCCAGAGGGACAGGAGAGGCCGTGCTAGGTTTGAAAAGGATGCTCGGGGCAGCAGGCTGTACTGTAATTTGTTACACATTATAGGCTGCTAAAGAACCTCCTCTCAATCTGCCAGGCCTTAATGTCTTAATTTCTCCTTCAGCATTCCCTTTGACACACTATCCAAAGTGATGTATGGCGGGGGGATGATTGCATGGGATCAAGCAGAGGGAAATCCAGGAGGGATTACAGCCCAATCCCTGGGCAAACAGGCGCTGGAGTGGCTGAACACAGCCACAGCTGTCTGCCCAACAATACCCAGAACAAACAGTGCCTGGGGAACAAGGCACGGCCAGGGGCACAGGCAGGCAAGGAGACAAAACCTGCATTCAGCCCCCTGGGACCCCGGGGCCTTTTATGAGCCTTTTCACCCCAGCTGCAGGCTTTTGAGTTGTGCTTCAAAATTTTAGAAGCCCTGGATGTAATAAAATTGGGTTTAGTGATCAAAGAGAACTGGAGATCCAGCACGTATCCGGGCTGGGCAAGGACAAGTGGAGGCTGCCACGAGCAGTTTGTCCTCCTCTGTTCTCTCTCATCTAACCAAACACCAGTATTAGGGTTAATAACTCATCTCATGTTGCCAGTCTTTAGGCAGAAAGAGCCTTTAAGCTTGGGGTTTTTTTTAAACCAAACCCCAAACCAAACAACCCACGATGTGTACAAACACGATGGGTTTTTAAGGGTTCAAGGTTAAATATGTAGGCGTCATGCCCAGAGAGGAATCCCAGGGACTTTTCACACAAGCCTTAAGAAGGAAAATCCCAGGTCTCCATCCAAAGACAGGTTAAAGACTTTCACTTTCCCAGTGCCTATTCAGGGGCAGGTTGCTGGGGACACGAAGTGGAAAATCAGATGTTACCAAGCTGGAGCTGTACTGGCTGCAAGGGAATAACTGTGGTTCCAGTTGGGCTGCAAGCTCACTGGCCGTGCCTCCTGTTCCTCTGGCATCTCCCATGGACCTTGCCAGGGAAGGACACCCATGAGAAAACAGGATGTAAACAAGATGCGTGTGACCTGTGATGGGGAAAAGCTGCTTACGAGGAGAAAAGCCTCTGTGAGGCAGAAAGTCTCTCCACCCCCTGCTCAGCATCACTCGCTCCTACCCTGTTTCTCTGCCGCCCCACAGGCAGCCCAAGTCCCCAGGGATGTGGCACACTCTGGCCAGGCCTGATGGGTTATTAGGCATTGGCACAGGCTGCCCAGGGAGGTGGGGGGGTCCCCATCCCTGGAGGGGTTTAAAAGGCCTGTGGATGGAGTCCTTAAGGACAGGATCTAGAGGTGGGCTGGGCAGGGTTAGGCTGGGGTTGGACTGATGATCTGAAGGGTTTCTTCCAACCCAGGGGACTCTGTGATTCTATAACCCTTGCACACCTTCCGAAAGCAAAGGGAGCTGCAAACAGGACATCCCATTGCTCCTCAGCCCCCAGGCAGTTCCTGTGCTCCTCGCACCACGGCTGGAGGTGTAATGGGGAGCCCGGAGGGGACTTTTCCAGTGCCTGTGCGCTCGCTGCCGGGCTGCCCCGGGATGGGGAGCTGAGCGGGACCAGCTGCCTGCAGCTGTGCGTCTCCATCTCTCACCAGCGCAGGGTCAGGCCGGAGCTGAGCCATCCTGTCACCATTGTGTGAGTTAAATTGCTGCTAAAGGGATGTAAAATACTGCAGAAGGGGCCAGGCTGGGAAATATCCCTGTCTCCTTTAACCACCCACCTCCCTACTGTCACAAAGCTAAAGGGGGGCAAGGACGGGAACTGATGGTCACCCATGAAATCCAGTGAATGAACCAATCCTGTTCACGGGCAGCATCTTCCAGCACGAGCGTTACTGGGCACAGAAGTGTCATCACAGAATCACAGAGTGTCAGGAGTTGGAAGGGACCTCGAAAGCTCATCCAGTCCAACCCCCCGGCCAGAGCAGGATCACCCAGACTGAATCCCACAGGAACACATCCGTCTCCTCTTCTCCAAGCTAAAGAGCCCCAGCTCCCTCAGCCTGTCCCCATACTCCATCATCTTGGTGTCCCTTTAGTAGGCTCTTTCAAGGAGTTCTGTGTCCTTCTTGAGCTGAGAGGCCCAGAACTGGACTCAATATTCTAGGTATGGTCTCACCAGGGCAGAGTAGAGGGGGAGAAAGACCTCTCTTGACCTACTAACCACACCTCAGGAAGCCATCAGTCCTCTTAACCATGAGGGCACATTGCTGGTCATGGTCATCCTGCTGCCCCCCAGGATGCCCAGGTCCCCAACGGGGCAGTCCCCAGCCTGTACTGGTACCTGGGGTTGTTCTTCCCCAGATGTTCTCAAAAATCCTCCCAACCTGTCACGTGGAGAAGAATTCCCTCCAGAGAGGAGCAGGGTCAATAATCCTGCTCCCAGCACAGGAATCGCATCGTTGGATGTGGATTCTGTTGGGAAAACTTGCCCATGGGATGGCTGGGTAAATCACATCCATTCACTTATTTATTTACCACTAGGCTGACGTAATTAACGCGTTCCCAATTAACAGCCAGAGGAGGGACACTACTTTTGTTATCAGCTGTTTCCTCGCAGAGCTCTCCCATGGGGAGGGGAGATCACACAAAGGGCCGTTGTTCTGCATTTTATTGGGCTCATAAGGAAACAGATCCCCAAACCTCCCTGGTGGGACCTGCGAAGCCCCTTCTCACCCCTCAGCTACACCCCACGCACCCCGGGGGGGGCACTGTCTGCACAGCTCCAGGCTGGGCTGGGCGGGCGCTGGGATACAGGTTACCCTGGGAAAACAAACCTGGAATCATGATCCAGCCACAGGATGGGGGAAGAGGCTCCTGGAAGGAAGGCATGCCCTGGCTCCCGGGGTGTTGGTGGGAGGATGATGCTGTTCCATCCCGTACGCCTCACCCATGTGTGTTCCGCAGCCGGGATGTGGCACACTGGCCGCCTCGAACCGCACCTGAAAGGAAAGGCCTGGGGTTGAATGCAGTGATGGGAAGGGGAAATGCCTCCTGAGTTTTGCTTTCCTTTCATTTTCCTTCTCTCTTCCTTCTCCCTGGCCACCTGGGTCCCTCCAGCACCCTGCAGCACCTGGTGCAGGCAAATGGATGCGCCGCATCCTGCAAGACCCACTCAGGGATAAGCCCTGCTGGGGGAAGGAGGGGAGAACCCACCACCCTCCTCCCACTTCCCCTGTTCCCCCCCCTGCCCTCCCCGGGGAGGTGGGAATCTGGGACACGCTCCAGGCGCTGGTGCCACTTCTGGCATCCCTCTGTGAGGAGCGGGTCAGCAGGGGGTAGGCTGGAGGTGAGCCTGCCACCCGCAGGGTTTGGATTCTCCCACTGCTTCACACCTCCAGCTCTGGCTGACCCTCCTGCAGCCTCCCCCCTCCCAGTGTGGGCTGAGGCCAGCAAACTCACCACACCTGTGCTTTTGGAGCAGAGAGAAAAGTTTTCCAGCCCCAAGGCCCCAGCTTGCCCAGGAGCACGTGGACCGGGGCATTCCAGGGCTGTCCCAAAAACCTCATTCCCAGCTTCCACAGCTCAGGCATGGGACCATCACCACAGCCCGGTGCTCCAGCAGCACCGGGAATCATGCAAATCCCAGCCCTGGCTGCAGAAATGGTTAAGGCAAACTGGGATGATTCACCAGAGCAAATTAAAAGCAAAGCACGAGACAGGCCAACAATAGGGATTAAAGGCAGTGCGTGGTTACCTTCCCTCACCGGGGAAAAAACCACCCCAAAAGCAATTCCCCTAAACTAAGGTGCCTCATGCTCAGTTTCCAGAGGGGAATGGAATTCCATGGGTGAGCTTTCTACATTTTAGCAGCCGGCTCCTTCACCCTTGCTTTGGGATGGGTGAGGAAGAGGGGAAAAGGCATCACACCTTCCAAGCTGAGATGGACCGTGCCCAATGTCAGACGGGAAGCTAATCCCCAATTTATGATTATTAAAAGATTTCAGGCGGCAGCACAGAGATTTAATGCTCCATTCCCTAAAAAGGTCTTTAAATAGCCAGGGGTTGAAATTAGCCCAGAGCCTGAAGGCTGCTTAACGATCCCAGCTCCACATTAAAGGCAGCGACTTGGATGCGGGAGTGGAGCGGAGGGATGCGGGGCTGAGCAGCGCCAGGCACGGAGGCAGCACGGCACGGGGACCGTCCCGGCCATGCAAAGCCAGCGGCCATCCCCCTCGGAGCTGCACATGGGCACCGGGACCCACGCAGCCTCGGCAAGGGCTGGGTACGGAGCCAAGGGGTGCCAGAGGTGATGTCACCGGGAGCATGGCCCAGCATCATAGGGGTTGGGGGTGCCCTGGAGCCCACCCAAGCTGCCCACCGGTGTTGTCTGTGGGAGGAGCTGGAAGGAGCCCCCGTGGTCTGTCCGAACGAAGAGAAGAGGGGAGATTTTGGATCTCCATTGGCATGATGTCCCCCAGGACCATGGAATCCCGGGATCACCTGGGTTGGAAGAGACCATCGAGTCCCACCACAGCCTAACCCCAGGTAGATTTTCTCCTCAAGCCTGTGCCCTTAAAAGCACATGCCCGGCATGCCAGCTCCACACAGGAGCGGGGTGCTGCTTCCATCGCCCCTGAGGAGAAGGAGGGGAGAATTGGGGGAGAGGGGTGGGCTCTCCCTCAGCACCAAGCTCCGCCCCCCCAGCCCGCTGCAGGGATCGCAGCTGCCGGGCCGCGGCGGTGTCTCCGCAGGGATCGGGGAGGGAAACTCTTCCTCTCGGGGGGTGGCAAGTGGGGGTACCGGGGCGGGGGTCGTCCCCATCTTCCTGACCTTTCCGGGACCCTTAGGGGGTCGCGGGGAGCCGCGAGCATTCACCGGGAAGGCGCCGGGGGCTCCGCTTCCCCTTCGCTTGCGCCTTTCCCACGCCGCGGGGGCTCCGCACACACCCGCGCCCGGGGCCGGGGGGCCGAACCCCCCCCCCGGGTAGCACCTTCCCCCCCCCCCTCCCCGCCCCCCCCGCCCCAGCCCGGCGGCTCCCACGCGTCCCTCCGGCCTCCCGCACCGGCGTCCGCTCCCTGCCGCCGCCTGCGGAAGCGGAGCGGGGGCCAAGAGAGGCGGCGGGAGGGCGGGCGGGGGCTCCGTGCGGGGGGGGACGCGGGGGGGGAGCGGTGAGGGGGGGTGGGGGCGCTTCCCGGCGCGCGGCGCGGCGGGGCGGGGTTTTCCCAGGGCGCGGGGAGCCGCGAGCGCTCCGGCACGTGCTCCGGCGGGGGGGCGCGCGGCGGGGCCGCGTCTCGGGGGCGGAGGCACGAGCGCCGCCGCCCGCCGCCCTCCCGCCCGCCGCCTGATTGACAGCGGGGGCGGCAGCCAGCCAATAGGAGGACAGCGCCGCCGGCGGGCCCCCGCCCATTGGCCGCCCGCCGGCCGCGGCCTCGCGTGCCGCGCCGCCCGCCCGCCGCCGCCGCCGCCGCCGCCGCCCCCGGCGCGGCCTCGGCCCCTGGCGACACCGCGGGCGGGGCTGCCGCGGGTCCCCCCCCTCCCCGCTCCTCCTCCGCTGAGGCTCGGCCCGCCGCTGCCAGCCCGTGCCCGGCGGGGCGCCGGGCGGTGCGGGTGTCGCAAGCAGCGTCTGGGAGGGAAGGAGGGAGGGAAAGAAGGAGAGAGGCCGGACGGGGCCGCGCTGCCGCCCGGGGCATCCCCGGTGGAGTGAGTGCGAGGGGGACGAGAGGGTGAAACGGGGCGGGGGATGAGGCCATGCCCCGGGGCGGCCCCGCCCGCTTCTACTCCCCCCCCCCCCGCCCCACTTCTCCCTCCCCGCGTCCTCCCCCACGTGGCCGCGCTCTCGGCGGGCGCCAGGCGCGGGGCGGGTTGGCGCGCGGGTGACGGACAGGCGGCGTGTCGCCGGCCAATCGCAACGCCCTCAGCCCGGCGGCCGGCCCCGGCTCGCGTTCCGATTGGCCGCCGGGAGTGTGGGAACGGCCGCGGCGGCGGTTTCACACGAATGGGGAGCCGCCGCCGGGTATAAAGGCGCGAGGCGCCGGCAGCCGCTACCGCTGGTCCCGCCGCGCCGCCGCCGCACGCGCCCCGCGCCCGCCGCCGCACGCGCCCCGCCGCCGCAGCAGCCGCCGCCGCGCCATGCCCGCAGACACGGGCGCGGAGAAACCCACCGCCTCGCCCATCGCCGGGGCGCCGGCCAGCGCCAGCCACACGCCGGACAAGCCCCGGAGCGCCAGCGAGCACCGGAAGGTAAATGGCGGGTGCCGGTCGGGGAGCAACGGCGGAGGCGCTGGATGGCGGCGAACCCGCGGCCGTGCTGAGGTCGGTGCCGGGGGTGGAGCGGGTGTTGGGAGGGGTGGGGGGAACCGGGCAACCGGGCCGGCGGGGGGACTCAGCGGCTCCGCTCTTCCCCCGCAGTCCTCCAAGCCCATCATGGAGAAGCGGCGCCGGGCGCGGATCAACGAGAGCCTGGGGCAGCTGAAGACCCTCATCCTGGACGCGCTGAAGAAGGATGTAAGCGGGGATGGGGGGTGTGTGCGGGGATGGGGGGTGTGTGCGGGGATGGGGGGTGTGTGCGGGGATGGGGGGTGTGTGCGGGGATGGGGGGTGTGTGCGGGGATGGGGGTGGGGAGTGTGCGGGGATCGTGCCAGCCGCGGGCGGCCCTGACGGTGCCGCTCTCGTCCCGCAGAGCTCCCGGCACTCCAAGCTGGAGAAGGCGGACATCCTGGAGATGACCGTCAAGCACTTGCGGAACCTGCAGCGAGCGCAGATGACGGGTAAGAGGGTCCCGTCCGGGCGGGGGAGGAGGGGGGGTGATGGGGACGTGGGGGGGGGATGATGGGGCTTGGGGGGGGAAAGGGTTGGGGGGGGTGATGGGATAGGGGGGTGTTGAGGTTGTGGGGGTGTGATGGGGTGGGAGGGTGATGAGGTTGGGGGTGTTATAGGGGGTGAGAGCACCACACCGGGGTCTGGGGACCGCTCTCCTGACCTGACGCGATGCTCACCTGCCTCTGCCCACCCCCTTTCCCCCCCCGCCCCCCCTCAGCTGCTCTCAGCGCCGACCCCACCGTCCTCGGCAAGTACCGGGCTGGATTCAACGAGTGCATGAACGAGGTGACGCGGTTCCTGTCCACCTGCGAAGGGGTCAACACCGACGTCCGCACCCGCCTCCTCAGCCACCTCTCCGCTTGCCTGGGTCAGATCGTGGCCATGAACTACCCGCCGCCCCCCCCGCCGGCCGGCCAGCCCGCACATCTGGCGCAGCAACCCCTGCACGTCCAGCTCCCCCCCGCAGCCCCCGGCCCCGTGCCCTGCAAACTGAACCCCGCGGAAGCCCTGTCCCCCAAGGTCTACGGGGGCTTCCAGCTCGTCCCTGCCACCGACGGCCAGTTTGCTTTCCTCATCCCGAACCCGGCCTTTCCTCCCAGCTCCGGACCGGTTATCCCCCTCTATGCCAACGCCAACGTCCCGGTGTCCACCGGCGGCGGGTCGGGGAACGCGGCTGCCACCCCATCGGCATCCCCGGTACAGGGCTTGACATCATTTGGGGGCAGCATTGTGCCAGCGTCCCAAGCGGGAAGTCCCATCGGAGAGCGCAGTGAATCCGTCTGGAGGCCTTGGTGACTCGCCTAAAAACATTCCCCCCCGCCACCCCAAAAAAAAAACCAACCAGAACTCTTCTGTTGGCTCCGTTCTATGGAGCCCTGTTACGTTTGGGGGTGTTTTTTACAGCAGATTTAACCAGGAAGGAGAAAAGGACCTCGCTACGAACGTGCTATTTATTATTTTCAGAGGTTGGGATCTCGACTTGTATTTTTACTCCTTAAAAAAATGCCTTTATTTGAGATACTTTTTTTAAAAAAAAAAAATAAAATAAATGAGAAATAGTTTTGTAACAAATATTCAAAAGTATAATGCCAAAGTTGTTTGTATCGAGTTTGTCTGTGTGTGTGTGTGTGCCTGTGTTGGAGGCTTCCAAAAAAAAGGAAAAAAAGGAAAAAAAAATACAGGTGTTTAAATAAATAAACTCTTTGAAATAGATTTTAACTTTTTTTTTCTTCCCTCCCCTTCCCCTTCCTTTTGTTTTGTGGGGTGAGAGGGGGCAGGGCTGAGCTCATCCTGGGTGTGCAACCCCCTTAAAGTAAGAGTGAACTTTATGGCTTTGAGTAAGGGAAGGGATTCCTGGGGGGGGGGGGGGGGGGGGGAAGAATTGTGGGGGGAAGGTGATGGGGTTAAGAGGGAAGACTGGCAGTGTTAAATGTCTCCAGAGAGCTCTGCAAGAAGAAACAGGTTCCTAGGAGTAAAAACACCCCAAAACCTCTTCCTGGCACCTGAGGATACGCTGCTGGCCCGGAAAGCTCCTGGGCTCCTGCTCCTTCCCACCTTGCCCTAGGGATCCAGGGGGGGTGGTGTGCTCAAAAGTTACTATCTCGCCTACAAAAGAGCCAAGAGAGTCTGTCCCTATTGTGGGGAGGGTAATTAGAAGGTATAAAGGGTCTCATCGAGTATGCAGCGGGCTCTTTGGGAAGTTGGGAACCCTATTGAAACGCCTGGGAACTGGGAGCTGAGGGTTAATGTGTGTCTTTTTTTTTTCCCCTCGCCACTCTCATTGACAGGGCCAGATAGACTCTGATACTCAATGCTGTTGTAAATTCAATTGCCTGGCCGCACAATGCCTACCCCATAAAAGAGAATAACTCGGGGTTGTGGCTGCTGCTTTTTGTTTTTTATTTTAACCTCCCCCCAGCAAGCAAAGGGAACTGAGGAAAAGACAGTTTTGCCACCCATTCTGACTCACCCCCGGCACTTGAATCCTGGCCAAGTGGAAGCAATTGCAGCCTCACACACAGAGAATTAACCACTTCCAATTGTCACCAATTAATAAGGCCGCGGCGCGGGGAGAAAGACCATTAGGAGGGGAGTGAATGCAGGGGGATGGAAGGGAAAGCTTTGTGTGCTCTGCTCCGCATGTATGAGCTGGGGCTCTCCTGGTAATCTCACAGCCTAACAGGATGACATCGTGCGTGCCAAAGCCACGTCCAGAGGTATAACCCATCTGGGCTGGGCTTCTTCCCAGCTCTGCTCCCTGGGATCCCCACAGGCAAAGCTGATTCCCCCCACCCCGGCTCCCAGGGTTTTTCCCAGTGGCTGGGCTAGGTGGGAGCGATGTTTGTAGAACATCCAATTAATTCAATGGGCCTAGGGAATGGCTTGGTTTTTTTTTCTTTGGACTGGAAACAGATTTTCACCTTCCAAGGTCTGGTTCTGGCAGCAGCCGGGCTGCAGTGAGAGCAAAGGCGCTGTGGATGTGCGTGTCAGTGGGTATATAAAGCAGATTATCCCCTTCTGGAGGCTTGCTTACACCTTCCTGAGGTTGCAGCTGAGGTTAGAGGCAGGAGCACAGCCCGCTCGGAGCCTGACACCCACCCAGCCCCAAAAACCCCTCTGCACCAACGCGTGGGCACCGGGTGGATGCTGAAAGTCCTGCATCGCCCAAGCAGCCACCGCTGGAAGCAGGAGGTTCCCAGGAGGTTTTGTTATGCAATCGCAGACATAAAATCATGTTACAGCAATTCTCCTCAATCCCCCACAGCCAGCTACCACCCCTCCTCTTCTGTCTGAAGAAGGCTTGGAAGAGCAGATGAAAGCCTGCCTGTCGCCTGCGTGTAACTGTAGCCCTCCCCTGGGCAGCACCGTGTCCCTGGACCTGTCCCTCCCTGCCCCGTCCCCTCCAGATCACCCCTAGATTCAGCAGATTTTTTTTTATTGACAAGGTACTGGGGCCAAAAGAGCTGAGCTGAGGCACAGGGGGGTGGGGGGGAAAAAAAGCCCACCCTCTTTTCTGAGTGGGTTTTTGACTGATTGCAGCAGTGCAAACATGACACACGCCGTGGTGTTCCTTGGGGATGCTCATCTCCCAGCGCGAGGGAAGCAGTCAGGCACTGCTCTGCCTCTTAAGGGAGACCCTGAGATGCCAGTACTGAAGGGTACTGTTGTCCCCACAGCCTCCAGAGAAGCACTGCACTGAGGGAGCAGAGCCCCCTCCCCGTGCTCAGCACCCCACTTCTGTGTCCAGCACCACCACCTGCTCCTTGGTTTTCTGGCCAAGTCGTAGGCTTCTCTGTGCCTCGGTCATGGAAAGTTCAGCCTGGAGAAAAGGAGACTGAGAGGGGATCTGAACAATGGTTATCTGAATTACACACCAGTATGTGGAAGAACTTCCCAGTGAGGGTGAGGGAGCCCTGGGACAGGCTGCCCAGGGGGTGTGGAGTCTCCTTCTCTGGAGAGATTCCAGCCCTGTCTGGACACCGACCTGTGTGCCCTGTCCTAGGGACCCTGCTTTGGCAGGGGGTTGGACCCCATGGGCTCTGGAGGCCCCTTCCAACCCCTTCAACTGTGATTCTATGACTTGCAAAATCCTTCTGCAGCAGGGGACACTGCTGCCCTTAACTCCAGATCACGTCAGAAGATGCACAACTCGGGTGCCATCGCTGTGCCTGCCCTTGGGCTGTACCCAGACCCCCTGCAACCGCTCTGCTGCCTCTGCCAGGTATTCCTCTACAGCTGGGTGGCTGCCATGCTCCTTCAAGGCTTTCTATACAGGTGCTTTTCCAGATTGTGCTAAATTTGGTCTTATGCCTTTAAAGGTGCAGTAAAAGAGCAAAGTATGCCGCTGCTGAAAGGTAAAAGTCCACAGGGATGGACACGGCGCCAAGCTGATAATGGTGAGGCAGAGCGCGGGCAGCCAGAGGTCCCTGGGTGTGATGGCATGACGTAGGTGTGGTGGAGGAAGGTGAGGTGGGAGGAAGACAGCGGTGAAACCCAGCTGGACCCTGATGCCTCCCCCATCTGGATTTCACTGCAACAGCCCGGCCTTCTTCCAGGGGGGATAGCTGTTAACTGCCCGTTTCCAGAGCTGGCAGGAGGAGAACTGGAGCAGGGAATTCAGTTCCAGCAGGAAACCCCGGTGACTGTGGTTAGCACTAGGTCAGCCACATCTCCATGGTGCTGTGGCCCCAGCAGACATCCCCTGTTGGGTGCAAGGAGAGAGCCTCCTGCAAGACCCCAGGCAAGAAGCAAAGCCCATCCCAGCTTCTGGGCTGGCCCAGGTCACCAGCTGGCAAAGAACCACCCAGGAAAAGCACCAGGGGCTCTGGCTGAAGTCTTTTCCCCTTCCCATCTCCTACCCTGGTGCCTTTCATCCTTCTGTGTGCAGGTTCCCCAGAGAAGAAAGGGGTTTTTGGGTTATCCTCCTCCCTGCACTCCACTCCCTGTCTCTTGCAGCTGCTTCCTCACTGTCTACCTCCTCTGACTATGGTTCCACCTCCCGCTCTGCTGCTGCTGCTGCTTCACTGTTCCCCTTCCCTGCCCAGGAGGCAGAGGTGCAGCACCCAGCGCTGGGCAGGATGGGCACCGGGGCATCACAGGAGAAGCTGGGGGTGAGGGGGGCATGGCCCACGGGGTGGAGGGGTGGAAGCTGCCCACCCCTTCCTTTCTGCATGGGGTCTAGCCCCCCCATCCCATCCCACCCCATCCCGCCCCATCCCCAGCCCCACTGGAAGGAGGCCAATTGCTGTGTGGTGTTACGGGGGGGTTGGGGGGCTCCGGGGATCATCTCCCCATTATTCCACAGCCAGCCTGCTGCCTGTCATGGAGAGGGAGACCCTGGCAATCCCTGGCTCCCTCAAGCCAGGGCAGGCAGGGCAGGCAGGGCAGGCATACCAGCAACACCCCTCCTCATCCTTTCGGGTCGTGCATCCCCCAGCCCCTCCGAGGAGAGGGAGCAGTTCTCCTGGCTCAATGGATGCAGCCAGATTTACTCAGGCTGTTAAGTTGATTAATTGAAATGAAGTTCCTCCAGAGAATCGGCGTGTTCTTTGAGGTCAGGGTCACAACACTGAGACGCTTAATCAGATCTTTCCATTTAGCCCCTCTTAGGCAGGCTGGAATGCAGGCTCTTTCAAAGCAGGGCACTTGGCGCCAAATTTCTGCTCTGCTATCTTGCCTCTTCCATTACATTTAACCAGCACATCCATCATTATGAAATAAAAACCCAGCTCTGCAAATCCAGCTCAGGTGATCCCTCCACAACCAAAGCCGGTAGGTAAAAAAAAAAAGATAAAAATAATAATAAATTAACACCCACCCCCAACAACAGCATCTCCACCCAAGCCTGATACTGCTGTTGTTTTAAAAAAGCGATGCAGAGCGGTGTGGAAAGGGTAACTGTCACTCTAAGCTGGTCCTTTCAGAGGAAGGGGGCAGATGTTTCTGTGTGGATAACAAATTCCTTTATCTGGCTGAAGCATTTCTCTGGGGAAGGTGGAGGAGGTTATTATAAGGTTACCCCCAACTATTGTTAAGGAAAGGGGTTTTCATTGCGACTCAAGAGCCCATCATATTACCCAGAGATAAATCACTCCTGTATGGCCATGGCACGGCTCTTGTGCAACAGACAAGCCCGATCCCACATGCACTGAAAGCACTGAAGGCTCATCCATTGTGTAACCCACCAGCCAGGAGCCTGCACACCCCATCGGCACGCACGCGCCTCTGCACCGCTCCCCTTCCCACTCCGGTCCCTGTGAGCAGAAGGATGTTTCCTATGTCTGACCACATTGATTGATAATAAGGTAATTGCATCTCCCTCTCTATCCCAGCAGCTGATGTGGGGCCAGTTATCTCCCTGTCGCTGTACAGCAGGATGTTTATAATTCCAGGGGGGTGATTAGAAGCACAATAGATACCACAGAGTCACAGAATCGTAGGGGTTGGAAGGGATCTCCAGAGATTATCAGGTCCAAACCCTGCCCAAGCAGGGTCCCTAGGACAGGTCACACGGGTCTGTGTCCAGATGGGGCTGCAATCTCTCCGGAGAAGGAGACTCCACAGCCCCTGGGCAGCCTGTCCCAGGGCTCCCTCACCCTCACTGGGAAGAAGTTCTTCCCCAGATTGGTGAGGAACTCCCTGTGCTCCAACTTGAGCCCATCACCCCTTGTCCTGTCCCCACAGACACTGAGCAGAGGCTGCCCATGTCCCTCTGTGTCCCACCCTTCAGATATTGATAAACACTGATCAGATCCCCTCTCAGTCTCCTTTTCTCCAGGCTGAACAGCCCCAGCTCACTCAGCCTTTCCTCACAGTGGAGATGCTCCAGGTCCTTGATCATCTCCACGTCCCTCCGCTGGACTCTCTCCAGGAGATCCCTGTCTTTTATCCCAGGGAGCCCAGCACTGGACACAACACTCCAGGTGGAGCCTGACCAGAGCAGCATAGAGGGGGAAATACATTCTACAGTCATTTTCTACCAATAACTACCCTCTTGTTCACACATAGTAAAAAATAAACCCCCACGATTGACCACACATCCACTGGTCATTCCTCACTGCCTCAGAGAGCAAGGAACCCACCTCCACCTTTGCACTTTATTTTCTGAGCTATTAGCAGACAGCTCTTTCCAAGAGATGCCTGTCTCCTGGACGTGCAGAAAGGAGCCATCCTTTCCCTCATGAACACAGCCTTTCTGGCTGCTTGTAAGATCCTACCCACCTGGGTGTATGTGTTGTCCATGCAGAGATGAGATGATGAGATGAGTGTGGTGGGGGTTTTTTTTTTCCCTCTTCCTGCCTGTTTGAGCAGCAGAACTTTTCAGAGGCAAATATTTGTAAACAGACTTGTGCTTAAAGAAAAAAAAAAAGAAGAAAAAAAATAGATAAAGAGAGAAATTTCAAGGCCAAAACCTAAAAATAGAGTGTGGCAGATGGAAAGAAGGCATGAGAAGCCACATAGGTGCAAGGAAGGCCCAAGTCAGGGTCTCTGAGCAGCCCGTGTTTCCCTGACAGCGTTTGGGTGCTGCAACAGCTGACAAACATTGAGTGCAGGGGCCCTGGTACCCATTCCCCAGGCCTTATGGAGAGGCAGGGGCAGGTGAGGAGCCGTTGAGCAGCGTGGGTGGGATGGTGTGAAGGCAAAAGCTTTCCCCAGACAGCTACAATCAATTAGCAGCATTGAGGAGCTGTATTTAACTCTGTTTCTGAAAGCAGGCAGAGCTTGGTTTATAGTTTTTCTCATTAAGGCTGTTTACATGTGTAGAGATTTTGTTCTCTTCCCCCCCACCCCCCAACCCTCAAATCTGGGGAAGATAAACCAAGCATGAAGCACTCTGCTCACAAAGGGCCATTGCCAGGGCATGGGTTTTCTCTGGGAAAACAAAGAAGCATCAGTATGGAGAGAGGGGGTCAGATTCGGATCCTGTGGTTGATGTAGCTGGGTTTAGAGCCTGTTCCCTTGGAGGACAAGAATGACACCAAAGTGCCACCTGTTCTTTGTGAATCATGAAGTCCTGGCACACTGAGATGTGCTGGCTGTATGTTTCACATGAGCAGCAGTGTGAGACCCACCCAGATCCAGTCAGAAGATGGGTGCTTTGCATCCTTGCCATTCCCCATCCATGTCCCCTCCAACCTCCTTCCCTCACTGCTCCTGGCACTCTGCTTGCTTGGTGCTGCACTGATGCCACGCAGGGAAGGATGCCCTGAAGGCTGCTCAGGTGCTGTAGGGTCTCCTCTTACATCTTCCAGCCCCTCTGCACCCGAGGTCCTCGGGCAGGAGATGAGGAGGTGAGAAGGTGGAACAAATCCAGAGGCCAATAGCAAAGGGCAGTGACACTGCTGCTGTTACCTGTGCACAGTATGTTGGTGTCCTCCAGCCAAGGAATAGGGCCCTGCTCTGCAAGGCACTGCCACCCCAAGAAATTAGAGAGGATGTGAAGAACAGCCAGAGCCAGCAAGTCATTTCTTAGCACGTTGTGCTTTGTGAAACAGCCTTTTCCACTCCAAGTCCAGGTGGGAATTACCTTTCCCTCACCACTGACCATCAGAAGCTGCATTGCTTTCTTGGCCTAACGACTTTGGAGCGATGGCAGCGGTGCAGAAGTGTACACAACAGCTCTGGGATGACACCAACTGAGACACATCCATTGCCTGGTTATTTTTAGTGGGGACCAAAGTGCAGTGACCTGGCTGCGAGGAGGGTAAATTCAACCGCCTCAGAGCGACCCGGCTCGACTGGAGGGAGCTGTTAGGAAGGATCCTGGCTGGAGGTTGTGTCACCTACCAATGTCACCCGTGCTGTGGACCTCACGGTCTTTCTCCCTCCTGCCACAGTGCACCATCCTTCAGCCCCAGCGCGTTTACACGTCTTGAAGTGCCCTGGCCCCTGGCTAGGGGAGCGCTGAAGCCGACTCTGCCCCTTGCACACACGTGATTCTGGAAGCACAAGGTCAGCTCACTAACAAGAGACACAGCCACATCCTTTAGAAGCCTTTTTTTTCCCCCTCTTTCTCCTGTTGCCATTCGGGTTGTGACTGTTAAAACAGCTGACAGCATGTGTTAGTGTGAGGAGGTCTGCTCTCAGAGGAGCACCACCCGCTCCCACGGCTGTAGGTCCTGCAAGGAGGGTGCTTAGTTAAAAACACACAGGAGAAAGGTTTGGTTTTAGGGCTTCTTTTCTTTATATGTGGCCTTGGAGGGTAGGATGGCTCAGCCCAGAGGGGGAAACACCCTACATAATGCAAGATGCAGGTCTGGTGTGGATGCAAAACAGGCCATTGCCTGCAAGCAAAGAGCATCAGGGCAGCTGCTCCGCAGGTCCACCCTGGCCTGGTGCCACCCAGGAAACCCTCCCTGTGTGCTCTGCAGAGCAGGAGTGTGGTCTGGAGAAGGAGCAGGCTGTAAATGCATACCAATGCTGGGAATGTGTGCGTGCATCCCTCTCTGGAGCTACTGGAGAGGGGACAACAAAGAGCTATGGAGGTGATGAGGGGACTGGGACGTCTCTCTGATGAAGAGAGGGGGCTTGGGGCTGTTTAGCCTGGAGAGAAGGCTGAGGGGGGTTTTCTCAGTGCTGGTAAATCCTTGAGGGGGTCAGGGAGATGGGGGTCAGTCTTTTTTCAGTGGTGCCCAGGGACAGGGCAAGAGGCGATGGGCACAAACTGGACCAGAGGCAGTTCCATCTAACCCTGAGGAGGAACTTCTTTACTGGGAAGGCAGCAGAGCCCTGGGACAGGCTGCCTGGAAAGGCTGTGGAGTCTCCATCTCTGGAGACATTCAAACCCCACCTGGACACTGTCTTGTGCAGACTGATCAAGGTGATCCTGCTTTGGCAGGGGGGTTGGACTGGACAATCTCCAGAGGTTCCTTCCAATCCCCATCATTCTGTGACTTGGTCTCTTTATCTGTCCATCTACTTACCTACCTAGCTACTCATCCATCTCTAATCTCCTATCTAATAGATACACTAATCAAAACTCACCCTGATTTAGTGTTCCCTGGTGTTTGGAGAACTGTCAAATACCATTTTCCTCCCTCCATCTCCCCCCGTCCTCTGCCCCACTGGAAAGCCCTGTATCTGAATTTGGCAGCTTCCAAAATGTAGCAGATCAGAGTGTTTGTGTTATTTTTAAGTGCAGAATTAGCAAGCCAGTTGTGGGTTTAATTCTCTGTTTGCTGGGTTTAAACTCCCCCTGAGCCAACTGAAGTTGTCAGGAGCGAGTTGTGACTCTAAACCTCACTAATTACAGTCCAAACAAACTTTTGGGTTTCCTAACCAGGAAATCAAAACACAAGGGTTGTGTGGGATGGGGGGAGCTATTTTTATGATTTGCCTTTAACATCTCTTTGATACTCGGTGTTATAAGCTGACCTCTGTGTTCACAAACTGACACACAGCTGGCTCCCAGCGATGCCTGGGTGAGCTGATCCCATTCCTGGGGGCACAAAAAAACTCCAGATAGAGGTGTCACTTCCCTTTAGTACCCAAACAGGGATGCAGACAGAGGTAAGTCCCCAGTACTGGGCAAGAGGCTGATATGTGTTAGTGCAATAATTCCACTGGCTTTAGCAAGAATCAAGATCCAGCTGGGAGCTGCTGGTGCCATAAAAAGGATGGAAAAGTTTGCAGGAGACCTGAGATCCAACTCTTCCTGAGCCTGACTGACTCCAGGCAATGAATCTGCTGGTGGCTGTGCCTCTGTGGAGGACGTAATTTCTACCCCAGAGGGCATGAAGCTTTTCTACCACAATTCAGATATCATTTTAATTCCAAACAGAGGGATTTTCAAAGGTCCCTGGGAAGAAAAGGTCTTCTTGGGAAGAAAAAAAATTGCGAAAGATATTGATTGGGGAACAACCTTTTTGTCTAAGAGCACTTAAACCTGTATGAAGTGATATTTATAATATGAAGGGGGGAAACAAGCAAAAGCCTAAAACAATTAATTGAAAAGTCACTGTATTATTGCCTGAAATGTTAATTGCAGACACTGGCTCCTGACTTCATCCCCCAGTTCTCAGCCTGTTTGGCATGCAGCTGCTCTCAGAGGTGAACAGCCCCGCTAACGCTGGGTCCTGAAACGCAACAAATCCTCCTTGGGATCACGTTGCACTGAAGTTTATCAAGATTAACTGGAGTCTTTCCATTCCACTGGTTTCTAAGGCCAGTGCACCAGTGTCTGAAAGCAATTAAGTGGTAACACAGACTCCCATTCCGCATCCCGACTTTCTTTTGGCTGACAGGTGAGGGTCACCCTCTATCTATCGCTGCCTTTTCCTACCCAGCTCTTTGCAAAGGAGGGTTTGGGCTGGTTCTTGTGGAAAAGAAGCGAGCAAGAAACCAAATCAGAGAGCCCTTCCCCAGCTCTCTCAGTCTGTGGAAGCATTTCTCAGCCCCTGCATCGTAGGGCTAACAAAAGGCCCTCAGAGTTCCGCTCCTCTGCAGTGATTTTTCTTCCCCTTTCTTCGTGAACCTGCTGCCTCAAATTCCTTCAGAGGAGTCAGGACAGAAGTGGATACAGCCTGTTTTTATTTGCTGACCCTCCAGGATTTGTCTGACCAAGGTCCATCGGCCTCCGCCCCCTTCCTGCTGTCAAATCCTATCTCTCAGCATCCCAGGGATGCAGAGGAACGTGTGTGTCGGAGACGAGCTGGAAAATGATTTGTTCGAACCATCTCATAATATATGGATGATGGAAGTCTCCCACTGATGACCTGTCAGGCAGCACTCCAGCACTGGGTGCTGGATGGGATGACACATCCGCAGATAACAAACTTGGCTGTCAATCACTCGTGCTGCTAGACGTGGACCTGACGTGACAGCTATGGCTAACAACAGCTTTGATTGACGTGTGTACGAATTGCAGAATATGGAATGTGGGTAGGAACAGGACTCAGCTCCAGCTGGACGCAGCCCTGGTGCATTTTAAAACCCAGGGCGAGGAGGGAGCCGGAAGGTGTGGTGGGCAGAGCACCTGGCCGCAACGCCGGACCGATTACCTGCTGGGGAGGGTTAAGCTTTCTCTTAGGGCTGTTTCGCTGCTAATAGGAACCTGGTGGGAAGTCCAAGTGCTGGAGGTGGCAGGCAGACGAGCACCTGCCTGGTGCCGCTGTGAGCCAGGCCTGTGCTGACACTGCAGGCTGCTGTGGGTACGCAGGGCTCCTCGTGTCACTCACCCGATAATGAGCTGTCTCCTAATCTCCCTGCTTAGCCCCGGGACTGGCTGCTTCCTAGAAAACTGAAGCAGCCATCTCTCTGCAGGGTGGGAGGGCAGGGAACCCTCCTGCTCCCACACCGACTTTGGCATTTGGTGAGGTGCTGCCCTCTTTGCCCTGCGTTTCTTTGCCTCTTCACCTCTGCCAGCAGCTCCCAGTGCGCTGCCTGGGGCTGGAGCCTGGCTGGGGGTTCTCAGTTCGGAGAGCATGTAATTCAGACACACAGAAACTACAGCACCAGAGCTGGTACCCGAGCAAGCACGGCTCAGGGACTCCATCTGAAGCCTTAGGTGAAAGCAGGGGAGCGTAAGGCCAAAGAAAGGACAGGCCCAGGATGCAGCTTCTGCAATCCTTGCTGGCATCGTCCTCACTGGTGAAAGTCCCACCCCGTTTCTTCAGCCCCCCAGGGCGGAGGCTCTGCAGGGCTCTGTGCTCCTCTGCACCCGTCCCCTCCGCTGCCTCTTCCTCTCCTCCCTGAACCCTCCCGGTTATTTTAGGCGAGTGACGGAATCCAGACAGGTCTGTCCCCCGGGGAAGGGGAGCGGAGGGCGGTGGAGCAAGGCGAAGGAGGGGAAGTCAGCTGGTGAATCAACAGCAGGCCAAGGCATGCTCTGGGACCTGGCTTCGGGGAAGTTATTCATCTTGTAACTCACCCTTGGGTTCTCTTGGCCTCATTTTCCCATCGCCCGGCCTATTATTTCAGTCATTGTGAAGGTATCCTGTCGGAGCTGTCAGGCTGGGAGTGGCCCACCTCCCCGCTGACAGAGGGCAGAAGGCATGGGAAAGTGTCAGCCTGCCAAGACTGCAGGCTCGGAGCGGAGGCCGCTCGCCTCGCGCTGGAAACTTGCCGGTGGCAGATTGTTAATGTCATTACAGCACTTACACGGGAGCAGCAGGTTTCGCCTATCAACCTGCTGCAGGCAGGCGAGGAGGAGCACGGGGAGGGGAGGGAAGTGAGGGAGCATCCGGGGATGAAAGGCAGCCGAGTCGCTGGGGAGTTTGCAGACCTGGAGCTGGCAGCAGACCTGGCGCTGGCAGCTGTCTGCCCTTCCTGCCTGCTGCTGGGTAGTCTAACAGGATCCACCCGGACCTCACGTGGAGGCATCCGGGGCAGAAGCGCTCCAGAACGGCAGCAGGTGCTGCGCGGAAGAGGCGCAGGATGGTTTGTCTGGGCTGGCTTCCCCCAGCGCACGGGGGTGGAGATGGAAACCCCCAAGGGAAGAGGGGAAAAGGCACCAGGCCTCCTCGGGGTGTATGGGATGGCTGGGCGCTCTCCCCGGTCCCTCGGTGATGGGTGAACCCATCCACACCACACCGGCATTTGGGACCACGCCACAGCGAGACCGGGAGCGCCCTCCCCAAGGGATGAGCCAGATGCTGGCTGGTGCTGAGCACCCCAGTCTCCTTCTGCAGGGACTGTGTGAGGTCAGGCTGCTACAACCAAATGCCCATCCTCTACCCTGACCCAGTATGATGACACTGCTGTGGTCTCATGAAATACCACACTTCAGGCGGGTCCAGGCCACGGATTTAATGCATCAAAAGGAGTTAGGACAGAAAATAACCCCCCATGCTGAAATGGAGTTTCTCTTTTGTCCCCTAAGCCTGATCTTTGCATTGCAAAGAAGCCAGCGTGGGGGCAAATCCTAAGGCTGAGCATCCAGTTTGGGCTGGGCCCTGATCAAAAGTGCCCCAGCACCCTTTTCATTGTCATTCCAGACCAGCTGCCCAGTTTGGGACTGGATTGGACAAGCTAAAGAGTGCTCTAACCAAGAAAGGAACTGGTCCCAAAACGTTAAACCAGCTTTTATTCCTAGTGACAGGCACCTCTGCAGCAGGCAGAGGGCTGCAGCACAGTCTCCATCTCTGGGAGCGAACGGCACTTGAGCCTTTCCCTTCCTTGCACTGTTGGACGCCAATGGCCCAGCTGAGATTGGAGCCTTCCTGTGCCAGAGACTATGGGAACAGGGGAAGAGGACAGGCCTGAGACCGAGCAAGAGAGAAGGCAGAAAAGAAAATGAGGTGGTGTCACCCACAAAGGCAATGGAGGAGGCAGGAAGAGACTCAGAGACTCCCAAGTTGCCCCTCTGAGGCCACACTCCACCTCCTGCAAGAGGAAAGGAGGCCACTGAGCCACCGGTGCTCCCTGTCCCAGGGCAGGACAGAGGGGCTACCCCTCCTCTCCCTCCTGCCTGCTCCCTGCCCACACAGCTGGGATGGCAGAGTCACCCTCTGCCAGCCACAGGGATCATGTTCCAAGGGCAGCCTCAGCCCTGGAGCACACACGGAGAAGGAAGGGATGGATGGTGCAGGAAGGGATGGATGGTGCAGGAAGGGATGGATGGTGCAGGAAGGGATGGATGGTGTGTGGGACCAGCCCCTGGCACAGGGAGCCCTTCCTCCCTCCAAGCAGGTCGGGGTGCAATGCACATGGCTTCAGGGGAGATACGTGCCTGCACCCTGCTCCAAAACCCTGGGAGCCTTCAGGGCAGCTCTTTGAACGTTTCAGCAGGTACCTTCTCTCCTCCTTTGAGTGCTCAGCCTCTTAAATCAAACTAACTCGGGCTCAGCGCAGACTGACGAGGGAAATCCGGAGCTGCTTGGGGCAAAAGCTAATGTGTTAAGCACTGAGATACAGTCCAGATGTAGAACTCTCCAGGGCCACGACGGGTCTTTGAGCTGCTTGTTTGACACCTCTGGTTTAGACATTAAAAGTCCCACCGGGGAGGAAATCCTCATGGCCTGAGTTATGTGCTATTTACGGATGGGGCTCTGGGCAGCCCTTGAAAGAGCTCGTAATAAAACCTGGAATAATAGTAAATTATTAGCATAGACTAGGAAAGGGGCTTTATTTTTTAAGGCAGCTGGGTTTATGGGTTTGGGTTTTTTTTGGTAAATGCTGGATGAAGATAAAAATCCTTCTGCCTCTGAGGAATAAGAGAATGCAGGAGAGGCAGAGAAGTGTGTGAAAGCTCCAGGTCCCATTTGGAAAAGCACTCGGCAGGCAGTAAAATCATGTTTCTCCAACTAAATTGTTTGCATGTGATAGTGGAGGCTTCCCCCCCTCACCCCCCTCCCCAGCAAGTCAGATCTGGGGCTCACACAGCAGTTGCTGGCTGGCTGCTTCAGCTTCCCATTCAGAGTCCCGTGACTCTTTCCCTCTCTCTGCATCCCAGGTTTTTCCTTCTGCTGCCCACCGATGGAGCACCCTCCTCTTTCCTGACTCCCCCGTTCTGCCCTGCCAGGTGACCCCCTGCAAACCTCTTCATCCAGGGAATGACTGTTCATGCAGGACCCGGTGCTGCTGGGTCACTGGCCACTCCATGCTGTGCATACACAGCAGCCATGGCTTGAGTTACCGGGAAGTCTTAGGAAATCTGCTCCCACCCCCACATCTCCTGCACCTTTCCCAGCTCACAGGGTCTCTCTTTCCTCCAGACATCCCTTGCACGCATCCCAGCTGCTGCCAGGCTGTGACAGAGCCCAGCATCCCTGCTCACCATCCCAGCCTGGGAGCAGTGATTAGCTCTGGTATCTGGCTGCCTGGGAGCTATGGGAAGGGGATTAAGTAGTTGCTCATGTCTTTCCCAGCTCACTTTCACCATCCCAGGAGTGAATCACAGTGGATTTTATTCTGACTCTCCTAATAAAAAAAAAAAAGGAACAGAGCCTGAATTTGCCCAGAAATGGGTGATTTTCCAAAGCAGGCTGCTGCATTACAGGGGTCTTCCTCCCCAGGGAGGGATCTCACTTAGGGGAGAAGTGTTCAAGAAGTGTTCAAGCCCTGGTTCAAGCTTTCCACCCCAAGAAGGTGAGCATCCCACTCGGGATGCAGGTGGTGGGCTGACAAACGCTCTTCCCACTCATCCTTCAAGCTGGTAACACAACCCCCCCACCCACCCCATGGCTGTGCTGCTGCAGGACAGGGCGAGTGACACAGTCCACACAGCAGCCACTCCTCCCTTCACCTCGCCTGCTGCCCACAGCCTGCACACTCTGCCAGGAGAAGCCAGAGCCCTCCTCAGCTCTTTGCCCGTGCTCACACACATCATGAGCACAGCTGTCATAATTTGCCCTAACCTGAGTAATTTAAGGATGGTAACACAACGTCTGCATGGCTTTCCTCTCCCCTGATATGACTGGAAGTGGCAGGATTTCTCTTGCCCATCACTGGCTGCCCTTGAGTTGTCTTCTAGACACATTGCTTTCCACCACCACCCCCCTTACAGGGCTTTACTTTTTCCTTGTCACTCTGTTTGCTTGTTTATTCCCCTCCCTGCTTGGCATTAGCCATTGAGACAGAACATCCAAAGCAGCTACAGGGCTCATTCGAAGGGTGACAGCACTGAAAACGATGTGGTCTTGGTTTGGGGGTGGGATTTTTTCTATTGATGACTGCTTCAGAGCAGTCAAGCTCTTTATATCAGAGAGGACATGTCCAGTAAATGCTGAGGACTTCACCAGTACCCAAGACTTGCAATGGGAGTGTGGTGACAGCTACGTGCCCACGCAGCAGAGCGGGGAGCAAGGGACTGAACTGCCAGCTCCCCCTGAGACATCACAGGGCCAGGCTGTGATCCTGGCTACTGCTGGACTCGATGCTTAATGAGGAAAGCACAGAAGACCCACATGTATGCATGAAGCCAGACTTTGTAGAGAGCTCTGCTCACATCTGAGTACCAAAGGAGGTGCTGGAAAAGCGTGACATCCCAAAGTTATCCCCCCAGCAGCTGGGATGTGCCGGCTCCTCTTCGCTGGCTGACCCACAGAGATGAACAGACAGAATCTGATCTGCTGTGGGATTTATTTCCCAGGGAGAAAGGAATTATTTAGCTCTCTAAACGAGCATCCCCTCAGGAGCAGTGGAAAGGAGCCATGGTGAAGAGCAAGGCTGAAGAGAGGAAGGGCTTTTCTGCTTCCAAGCTGCACAAAATCATCTCCAGGGCTCCACAGCCAACCCTCAACACAGCGATGCCCCACAAGGGGCACAGGCTGGTATCAGCCCTCACAGGATCACGGGCCTCGCCACAGCTTTGCTGCTTTACAACAGTCAAGGCCCATCCCATCACCCTGCTCATCACAGCATGATGCCACAGTCCCTGGAGAGCTTTACCACCGATGCAGAGGGACCACCAGCACAGCAAAGCCACCACTGCTGCAGAGCGTGGCTGGCATCCAGAAGACGCCGCGGCACAGGAATCCGGGGGGATCACAGTGGGGTACCAGGTCTGCCCTGCTGCAGAGTCACTCCAAGCAGCCCCTGGGCAGTTCCTTGAACAGACCCCAGAGATGCCAGCGCCCGAACACTGATCCCTCTGACCTGCTGACTCATTTGTGCTCTGGCTCCAGCAGCAGGGACCTGCTCATCTTGCCCAGCCAGTCCCTGCTCAGGCGTGGCTGCGTTATTTGCTCAGTGATTACGGAAATAAAGCCAACATTAAAAGCAACTCCTTCTACCTCACCATCTATGCAGCTCCCATCTCCACTCCTGGTTGGAAGTTCCCTGATGTTTGAACCACAAACTGGTTCCTCCCAGGTCAGGGATGTCCCTGAGGAGCTCTGTAGGATGGTGTTCTGTCCGAGCAAGGAGCAGGCTGGGGGGCTGAGCCCCTTCTGAGTGCAGCTCAGACACCTGGTTGGTACCTTCAGCCTCAGTTTGTGACCAGTGCAGCTGACAGAGCAGTGCCAGGAAGGAGAGAACAATGGAGGAAGGATGGGACTTGTTCCAGAGGCACTAACTCAAACCTGTCTCCATCTCCCCTGTTGTATTAGAAAGGGGGCAGGAGGCACCAGCAAGCTAAGTTAAAAAAATCCACCAAAAAGGAGAGACCAGGCATTTTTCAAACCTATATATTCCACATAAACACGGGCTAAGCCACAGAACCGAGCTGTTTGAGCACATCTGTGTTTCCCTGTTCAGAGCTCTTGCTGCAGTCGTGCATGGTGCTGAATAAACACAACACCCCAACCCAGCCAGCATGGAGCTGAACCCTGACACCAAAGCCAACAGCAGGAAGCTCAGTGGCATGCCTGGGGACACTTAATCCTCAGACTGCAGGTATCACAGCCTAAACACAACCCCACATCCTTGGAAATTTCTGGGGAAGCAGCTTTTAGGGTGATACAGCTCCTTGTGCAGGAGCCATGAGGACACACAGAATCACAGGGTTGGAAAAGACCTTTAAGATCATCAAGTCCAACCGTTGAAGTCCTATGCTAACCCATATCTCTAAGTACCACATCCAGGGAAGGTGACTCAACCCCCTCCCTGGGCAGCCTGTGCCAGACCAACAGCTCTTTCAGTAAAACATTTTTTTCTAACATCTGACCCTGCCCTGGTGCAGGTTGAGCCCATTGCCCCTTGTCCCATCTCCTGTCCCCTGGCTGAAGAGACCATCGCCCACCTCTCTACATCCTCCCTTCAGGTAGCTGTAGGTGGGGATAAGGTCTCTCCTCAGCCTCCTCTTCTCCAGGCTGAACACCCCCAGCTCCCTCAGCTGCTCCTCAGAGGATTTGCCCTCCAGCCCCTTCCCCAGCCTGGCTGCCCTGGCTGGCACTGGCTTTCACTTACCCACCCAGGTCCAGCCACTGAGTGAGACCTCCTTCTGCTTTGGAACAGCAGAGAAACCCTAAATCTGCCCCCAAACACCCCCCAGCACCCATGCCTCCCCACACCCTGGCAGCCTGAGCATCGGCAGGGAGAGGCCCAGCGTGCTGGGGCTCCCCGGGCGCGCGTCTGGCCGGCTGCGTGTCTGAGCGTGACGCACGCCAGGCCCCGGCCACGGGACTGACAGGGGCTGTGATCCTGTTCACACGCTGCCCGGCAGCCGCCAAGCACCCAGATTACACAGTGGAAGGAGACCCAGCCCTGCTCCCTGCCTTTGATGTCGGGTTTATTGTGTTTCAGGCAGGCACTGAGGAAGGACAAGGCACGGAGCTCACGGAGGTTCATTTGCAGGCGTTCTGCAGGGAGATTTGCCTTTGAACCCTCCCCCCCTCAACCCCCCTCCCAGATACTTCACCCTTCCCCAGCAGCGATTCCTTCCCACTTTTCCTTCTTGTGTGGTACCCCAACACCTTGGGACATGTTCGCTGCTGCAGAGAGGGGCTGCAGAGCGCTCCTGCCAACTCATCAGGATGCCGAATCCGCACAACCCCAGAGACTCAGCTCAGGTGTGTCAGAGGGTTTGTTCCTCCTCTCCGAAGCAAAGGGAATTCAAAAGCAGGGGGGGACCACAGGGATCTTGCTGGGAAAGTCTCCTGCAACGCTCAAGCCCCAGAGAAAGCAAGCTGACATTTACACTATGTTTAAAATACATTAAACAACAAGGATTTTTTTTGAGGAAAGAGGGTAAATTTGGGTCAGAAGTGGTGTTTGCTCAGAAGAGGGTAGGAAGTCTGTCTGTTTACAAGTATGGGTTTGTTTTTTCCTGTAGCACACACACACACACACACACACACACACACACAGTGGTCTCTCAGCCTGAGCCCAGAAACATTTTTTACTGGAGAGAGCACTCACTATAGGAATTGTCCTGGGGGATATGTTAAAATTATTTGGACTCTGAAGCTTTTCACACAGATATGGAGATAGCAGTATGCATCTGAGGAAGAGAGCGTGAGGAAGAGTCATTTAAAGGGCCTCCAATGTAGATATTCCTAAATCAAACCAGCTCGCAGAGAGAGCCCCCCCCCCCAATTCAGAGGCAAAACCCTTCACAGCACCACGTTGATTTTCATGAGGAAAGAAACTATTTGTCCCACTCTCAGGACCAAAAGCAAATATGAGAGTATTTTCCATGGAACTGGTAGGTATTTAATCCCTCAAATTGGTGGTTTGGACAAAGAGGACGGCAGCACATCTTGCTGAGCCTGTGGAGGACTGCAAATGAGTTTCACAGACAACAGCTCGCCTTGCTTCATCCACAATTTCCTGTGCCCACCTTGGAGACTAAATTAGACACACTTGAAGCCCTCTCTTTAAAGAGAAAGGATTCTTCTCTGAATGGGAGCAGCCATGCAGTGGGGAGCTGGGAAATGCCTGGGATTTCTGGCTTAGCTCTCAACTCCCAGGGCAGCTCAGCTCTTCCTAAAGGCAGCGTGTCAGGATGCTGGGTGGGTGCCTTCCCCCTTTTCCTGCTTCATCTCCTATCTCACAACAACTGGGAATAGCCAGGACCTCCCCTATATATGTTGCCAGCATCCTTTCCTGGGAGGGAGGGGGCAGAATAACCCAGCACTATTCCATCTGTCGGGGAGACAAAAGAACCTCTGTGTCTTGCTGGTTGCTTTAAACTTTGCAAGATCTCCCTGGGTTTGATTCCCCAAGGTCTGTTCACACCCATCCAAACTCAAGGGGTGTGTTACTGACAGGAATTCACCAAATATTCACTAAATATAACCCGGGTTTTGCACTGAGGCTTCAAGGAGGAGGATGCTCCTGTGGATAAAGCTCAGGACTCCGTGCTCAGCAATCTCCTTCCCACTCATCACTGGTGCAAGTGCCAGTTGGCTGCAGCTCTCCAAAGGCATTTAGGCACATAGTCCCCACTGCTGGGTTACAGGAGGAAATGGTGATAGAGGAGTGAAAATTAGCAGTACAGAGTAAATCAGGTGCAGGTTTGCTGAGGTCAGTGTAGTTCATAGAATAGAATCCCAGCCTAGTCTGGGTTGGAAGGGACCCCAAGGATCACAGAGCTCCAACCCCCTGCCACAAGCAGGGACACCAACCTCCAGGCCTGGAGCTACACAAGGTTGCGCAGGGCCCCATCCAACCTGGTCTTGGACACCCCCAGGGATGGGGCACCCACACCCTCTCTGGGCAGCCTGTTCCAGCCCCTCACCACTCTCTCTGTAAAGAGCTTCCCCCTAATATCTAATTCCCAGATGTGAAACTGGTATCCAATGGGAACCATGCTGTCTGATTCCAGAGAGCTGGCCAGGCTGCTGTGGAGCCCAGCTAAGCCCCCTGGACACTCCCCTTTTGGGGTGCTCATTGGTGCTTGGTCAGCATCAAAAGCAAACCCCCAAAACAGAGTCTGCCAGCTGCCTGCAAACCTGACAGTGCTGCACAGGAAGGGAGTGCTGGGCACCTGGCTTCTTCCCCCCATCTCCACTTTGTCCAGAACAAATACAAACCTTCACCCATCTCTTCCAGAAATGCACCCTGGGGAGGGGAGATCTGCACTCAGTGACCTCAGCACCTCTCAGCCTGACTCTCCCCGGCAGCTCTGCCTCCACCTTCACCTGCCTCATGTGCAGAACCCAAACCAACGCTTTCCTGCCTCCAGCCCAGATGTTTTCTCACTTGCAATGCTCTCCACCACAAGTACCAAGCCCTACAGCCAGGCTGGGGTGGGAAGGTGCACGCTTTGCTTTAGAGGAGCCCCGACACGCTCTGAATAGCCCTTTCTTCTCCTTGGTATGTCCATCCTTTGGGGCCGGGGCCACTTCCTGGCTGGTGTTTTAAGCTCTTTGCCAGCACAGTCACCATCGCTGTTGGCTGTAAGAGCACTGAATCCCACCTTTGTTAGCCCACTCCTTAGCAATGAACCCAGTCACCCCAGCTGAGATCTGGAAACACTCTCCACCATCTGACACGCGTTCAAGAGCTGCCTCCCTCAGCTCCACGAGGGCAAAACAGTCAGTAAGGGTGTGTGAAGGCTCACCAGAGAATCCCAAACAATGTCCCAGCCTCACAGCCCACAAGCTCCACAAAGAAGCACCAACTACACATTCTCCACCCCCAGCAGGTAATTGGAGTTGCTATTCACTGTGAGGAGCAGTCCTTGAGTTATTAGGGTTTAACAGCTTGGCTAAGTCACTTTTCACAAAGCTTCTGACCCACTGTGGCAGGAAGATGGGGGCTGCCATTCCCAAGGGTGCTTCAGAAAGGGAGGCAGAACGAAACGTGGAGCTGTGCTAAGGGACTGTGGCTATCTCAGCACAGAGCTGTGTTGGGGCTGACTGCTGCCTGAGCAGATGGCCTGTCCACTGTAGTATCACCGTCAGGAGATGCTTCCAGCCCCTGCAATGGCTTCTTCAGTGCTCTGGGTTCCTACCCAGCTCTGCAGATCACTGGATAGGTGCACATCCTGAACAATTTTCACAGCTTCTACAGAAGTACTTGGACCAAAGAGCTTTTGCTATACCTCAAGTGCATCCAAGGAGCACCCACCAGCGTGCCATCCTGACTGCAGCAGGGCAAGGGACTTTCCATCCCCCTCACTGGGAGGACAGCTGACTCACCAGCAACCGACCACCATGACAGCAGAGCTGAACTGGGATTCATTTCTGTCCCAGCTGAGGAACACAGTGACACAAGGAAGAGAAAGATGGCCAATGTTATCTTTAAGGGCTACCAGCCCCATGTGCATTTGCAGTGTTAAACTGAGCCAGGCTGGTGGGGACCTCACAGAGGGAATGAGCATCTGTGTGAGGCCACACTGTCATCGCCGCGCAGAATGACTTTCTTCACTACAAGGGGAGATGTGTTCAGCAGCCTGGGGCCCACCAGGGCTATTGTGCTGCTTACAGACTTTAAAATAAATAAGTCTTGATCCCTCAGCTATAACCCTCAGCAGCAGCAGTGTCAACCTCTGTCTGCCCAGGCCTGGGCGAACACATCCTCCAGTCCCGCGCTCTGTCCCAGGCCTGTCCGCAGCGTTTGAACTCTGCTGACACTGTCAAGACACAGAGTCCACAAGGCAGCAGCTTTGTTAAATGACTTTCTGAAGGGACTGCGACCCAGCGTGGGAGGGTGAGGGCAGCAGCCATTTGGAGAGCAAACAGGAGCAGAAGAGAGAAAAAACGCAGTTTACGACGGGCACAAATGTTAAGGCCTGAGAGAAACACAGAGAACATTAATCCATTAAGGGCCAAATGGATGCCATAAACCAGGAATTTTTGGTTTATTCCTATTGCTTTGAGTATAACTCCACGTTATTAAGCATTTAGCCAGCCTGCAAAGGAGAAACTAAGCCTTAGCCTCCCATGCAGGCTTTGTAAAGCAGACTTCAGTAAGGAAGAAGTTTCCTCACTGCACACATTTCCATCCCTTTTCCATCAGAAAATAAAATCTCCTTTCATCTGTCCTTTAAAGACTACGCCTGGCCAGGTGCTCTTGTGTCTGCAGCAATCCCAGAGACTAAAGGGAGATGAAACTGTGATTCCCACGTGCTGCCTGCTAGCCATTTCCTCCCTGGCCATTTATAGCATGCACTCCTCTTGATGAGCAGAAGGGATGTTGGAAGTACCTGGGGTAATTAGCTAGCAAGAGAGAGGATTCATTCCTGAACTTTGAAGCGACGGAGCGTGCTAAAATGTCAGGATGTGATGCTGTATTGGCGTCACTTCCTCTCTTTCAGTCTCACCTTACAACCTTCCTTTTCTCTTTACCCAACAATTCAGCCATTCTGCAGAGGGCTGTGGCCACGGTGCCTTGCCCAGATCCTGTTTAAAAATGAAACTCGCTGGACTTAGGAGCTACTACGTGAAAACAAACCCATTATACTCCAGTTTCATCTTGCCAGTGAAGGTCTTTTGCAGGATTTTAACTTTCCCTTTTGCCCTGTGTTATTCTCTTGCTCGGAAGCCACCAGGCTAAACAAGAGCAATTTTCTTTCAAATGCAAGGAATGGCAATAAACTTGGCAGGAAAACCCCTCCTAAGCAAATGGTAACCCCCTTACATGCAAAAGAGAGGGTGCTTTGCTGTCAGGGGCAGATGTATCTGATTGCCTGACCCCCAGGCTTGAGAGCAGGATCAGACTCCTTTAAAAAGGGATTTTTTAAAAAAAGAAATAAATCAAAATGGACTAGCAGCTGTAATGAAGAAAGACTTTTCAGTAAGGTCTTCCAAGCTAAGAACTAGTTTTCCCCAGGAGAAGCTGGCAGCTTTCAAACTAAGGCATTAAATCACAGGATAAGCTCACCTCTGGAATATATTTAATTAAAAGTGAGACCAAAGAATCCTTTCCTCCCAAAACTAAGGAGATCACACCAGTTTAATTTCAATCAGACTTTAAAACCATACGGTTACCCTGATGCCAAGCGATTTTCCTGTGTCACAGACATGCAGAGAAACCTGCAAGGGATGGGGTAGAGAAGCTTCTGAGCTCCCCCAGGCCAGCCAAGCTCTGTTCATCAGCTGTGGGTGCTGCCCTGACTCACCTCAGCACCTCTCTGCTGGCTTACTCTGCTTGTACCCTCTGGTAGGGAAAGCAGAACAGTGGGAGAGGATAACACCAAGACCATGTAAAATAACCTGGCTTGCAAGTGCCTGAAACACAGCCAGACAGACCGGCTCTGGGGTCTAGATCTGCTGTAGCCCAGCTCCTGCTCGAGCAGGCGTTACAGCAGGTCTCCTGACTGAGGCCAGAAAGTTCCTGACCGTCAGGAATTCCCTCTCAGTTGATGTTCCTGCTGCTGGAGCTTTTCTGAGACAAGAGGTACAGGGAGCACCGGATTTTTTTTTGCTCTCTCAGACCTGATGGACTCGGTGCATGCAAGACTACCAAACTGCCAGGAAATAACTCCCTCTCCTCCTGCAGCTGCAGACAAGCTCACACCCCAGAGATGAAAGGGGGAATGCAGCTTATCTCCAGTCCCCCCTTTAACACCAGTTGCATGTCCACAGCAGACTACAGGATGGCTTTGAAAGCAGAAGATGACTAGGAGTGGAAAGCAGAGAAGAACTGACTGATCTTTTAATCCCACAGACAGCATCCTGTCTCGCAGGCACGCTTGGAAAGAAGTTCTCTCAAGAGGCACAATAACCACGTTTTAACATCAGGCAAATAAATTGCAGTGAATGGCTGGAGATTTTTTAATTGTGGAAGGTTTTCTTCAACAGATTATTTTGAAAGTATTTCTTCCCCAGGTTCACCGGGTCCTGTGTGATCACAGCCCAGTCCCCGTGTATTCTTGATGGGGAGCTGTTCGACTGGCTGCCCATTCACCCGGCCCCCTCCAAGTTCTCCAGCTTGTGCCTGCACAATGTGAGCGTGGCTGCCTACTTCTGATGGCTTTTGGGTGCCCAACATTCGGATCTGTGTATATAATCCACCCCTGTGTGTCTCCCTCAAACGGATGTTCCCACGGGAGGAAGGCAACAGGCAGCTGGGTTACACGTCCACTGTTGGCTGGAGGACTCACTGCCTGTCGCAGCCAAGGGCTGAGTAGAGCTTACAGGTGGGGCATTCATCAGAAAACAGGTTTCAGAGTTCCACAGAGTTGTCAGGGAGGCAAAACAATGCAAAACAAATCGGGTATGACATGCGAGTCACCTGGAAAAATTAGAGGTGGGGGTGAACATCCCCGCTGGTCCCTCATCCTCCTCAGACACACGTAATGCTACCTGCAGTAACAGAGGTGATCTGGAGCAAGGTGGCCCTTCAGCCTGCTCCATCTTAACCATTCAAGCACCAGAGCACGTTCCCCCCACTCCTGCCTGCTCCTTGTGCTGCTCCGACAGTCACCTCCATTCAGCTTCCAGTCAAGTGGAAAGCAAACATCCCTGGGACACGGAGAAGCCTTTTCTTCCTGCCTCCACTCCTTTTCTCTCTCTCATTCTTCCTTTTGCCGGACTCTGGTGATCAACGGCCCGGATTCCAAACAACACAACCCACCCCAAGACACACGGACAACCCGACGAGCCGGGGAGCGGCCCGGCCAGTCGCCTTGGCCAGGGGATGAATAGCCGGTGCTAAAGGGGGGGGGGGACAGGGATGGCGCGGCTGAGCCGGGCAGCGTGGTTGCCTATTGTGGGGCTTGCCCGGGGTCAGGCCGGACCATATGTCACCATTCCTGCGGCGGGGGTCTCCATGGAGCCCCATCAGCTGGGCCCTTTGTCCCCGCTGTCCCCCCACATATATTCATGGCCTCGCAACGCCGCGCCCGGAGACAGAAACAAATTGATACATACAAGCGCCCACCCCGTCGGGGCTTCACATGACACATTCGCAGCAAGACAATAAAAGGACATTTCAGACTGTTTAAAATCTTGAGAAAGGGCCCGTTTCCATGGCGATGGGATGGGAGGCCTGTTGCGGCCCATTAAACTCCAATCACATGTAAATTTCTCCCCAGGCCTTGCTCCGTATTCATCGGCCTCCGGCCAAGGGGGGACCGCCAGAGCTGCAGAACAGCCCCCTACAATAACCAGTTTGTTTATCAATTCAGGTGCCGTTTAATTGGCTCCATTCAGCCCCCTCTTTGTTTAAAGTAATAACCTTCACAAAGCCCCACTGATTTATAATTTCCAGCACTCTATTAGACAGGCTTCTTCAAACCCTCCGTGCCACCTCATCTCTGAGAAGGAATAAATCAGAGCCCAGGTCCTTCGGGTTGGTACGTGCGCTGGTGGAAGAGGGGCTGGAAGAGCCTCCCGGCAGGCGTTCCGCAGCCTGGCTGCCGTTCCCCACGGCAGGGCCGTGTTGGCAGAAGGTGGTCCGAGGGCTCTGACCTCCTTTTAAACTTCTGCTCCTCTGCGGCGTGGAGCTGAGCCGTGGGTTGTTCAAACACAGCCTCCCCGGAGGGTTGCGACAGGCTGAGAGTCAGAGAGAGAGAGGAAACTTCTTGAGCCCAAGCTGGATGGGAAGCGTGGAGAAGACTTGTTTTAGCTGGAATGATCTCAGGGGAGGAGGAGGAGGAGGGCTCGATGCTATAGATAGCTCTTTAAGGGAAGTGAGCACCGAGGGGGGTGAGAGAAGTGGTGTAGATGCTCCGAGTCACGGAGTAAAGAGGCACAGAGGTGCTGCATGGCACAGCCATGGAGTAAAGAGGCACAGAGGAGCTGCATGGCACAGCCATGGAGAGGCACAGAGGAGCTGCATGGCACGGCCATGGAGTAAAGAGGCACAGAGGAGCTGCATGGCACAGCCACGGAGTAGAGGCACAGAGGAGCTGCATGGCACAGCCATGGAGTAGAGAGGCACAGAGGAGCTGCATGGCACAGCCATGGAGCAAAGAGGCACAGAGGAGCTGCTCAACACCCCTCAGTACCCTGAGCTGCTTACAGGCAGCAGACAAGGGAGGCACAAAGTGCCCAGTGTGCTCTTACACGCTACCCCCAGCAAGAAACATCACATCTTAATGGCAGCCCAGGGTAGCCCAGAGTTGCTAGATAGGATGGGGGAGCAGCAGGCCCTTTATTCTACAAAACATACACCAACCCCCCCTAAAACACCCTCCAAAAATCCTCCCATGAATACCACCCCAGCCAAAGCAAGCTCTGGGAGGAATTAATTGGACCCTTGAGACAGCCAGTAGAAGATAAAACTAAGTCCTGCTGAGATACAGCGACTCAGCTCACAGTTCCTAGATTTACTGTATCACCCTCTGCTAAGGAAAGGAACGTGTGGCAAAAAGCACATGGGCCATGCGGTCACGGAAGCGAGCCCCAAATGCTGGCCAGAACTCTCACCTCGTGCAGTCTGCTGCACAGATGCACAAAGCAGGGGGAAAGGGATGTTATCTCTACACTGGTTAAAAGCCCTATTGCAGGAGAAGAGCGTGCATCCTGGGTTTGGGTTCTTGATGGGAGGAAAGATGAGCCCTCGCTGAAAGTCTCGTGCCTGTGCACCCTGCACATCCTAGTCTACAGATCCTGCTGGAGCAGCTACCTGGAAGCAGGGGCTGACAGCGTCTCACTAAGGCAGCTTTAGCCAACTTGCCTGAAAAAGCAGCACAAAACACCTGGGACATGCACTTTTTAGGTATTCTTCAGGAAGCTTTTCATCCTTGCCACGGATGGAGGAAGCACAGAGTCAGCCCTGCAAGGAACTGGATGTGCTGTGGGAAATCTGGTTACAACTGCTGACAAAACACACTGGAAACAAAATAAAGGACAAATCGGATGGAGATGCCACAGAGTTACTGACAGAGCATCTGGTTAGACTTGGTTGTCACCTCCATTGGCTCCCCTTTCCTTAGGGACTTGTGCATCCTGCAAGTGTTAGGTTCTGCTTCTGAGTGGTGAACACAAGGGGAAGGAAACACTGGTGAAGTTGTCAAGCTGATGTTACACTCGCCCCACCTTTGAGCATGAAGCTGCTTCATTTCCTTGTATGCAGAACTGGCTACACTTTGCAGTGGTACCATCTCCCAGTACTGGGCATCCTTCTCACATCCCAGTTTCTGAAGTCACCAATTGCACAGTAAGCTCAGCTTCCAACAAGTAAATTGCTCATTCATCTGGCCACAGAGAAAAAAACCCCTAAAACCAGTCTCTAAAGGCCCAGAAATTAGGTAAAAATAACATCAAATATGCCTTTATTTTTGGTAGTGGTTCGGTTTTGTTTGGTTCTTTACCTATTCATCACTACGTGGAGCTTGATTAAAGAGCCTGAACATCTGAGTAATTAAAAAAGTTCCCTTTTTCCTTGCTTTTTACTCGTGGATAGCAAGAAGGCACACTGCTGACTTCCACCAGTGTGCTCGGGAGCAGACTTGGATCCCATGCTTTGCCCAGAGGATCCACTTTGGTGGGAGAGAGGAGGGAAAGGGAAGCAGAAGAGAAGGTCAGGGGTTAAATGGCAGGATTGGAAAGATTTTTGCAAGTGAAAAGTGGGTTTTGCAAACCTGAGAGTAATCCCAATGGTTTGCAAAGCTTTCCAACTTGCCCCCCAGCCCATGGAAAGCTGCCCCTCACTGTTGTTCAGTCCCAGGGCGAGAAGGAGCAAATCCATGAATACATTATCATCTAGACAATGAGCTCACACCCCAATCTTTCTTTTTCAAATGAGACTTTAAAAAAACCAAAACCAACCAAACCACCAAAACCCACCCTGACACAAGCATGAAAGCCCCCTGGTTTTCCTCCACTCCTTTCTAGGCTCCCTCACGCAGAGAAGCTGCTCAGAATATCCCTGCTCCACACACACGCACGCATCTCCTCGCTGATAGCAAGACACGGTCTAATTAAGAAGAAATCTACACAAACCCCCTTACAAAGTCTGAGTGGCAGGTTATTATTGTAGCAAAGTGCAACCTCTGCCATTTTGTCAAGAAAGCCCATCAAATTAGAGAGAAATAAGATGTCCATCTGCTTCATGAATGGCAGCGCTGCAAAGAAGGGAAAGAAAAAAATCAGATTCCCACAAGTTCCTTAAGTCCCAATTATTCCCAGATTATCTTTTGAGATCTAGAGATCTCAGTTGAATAAACCTGTGGCCTTGTTACTGACAGCCTGGTGCATCTCTAAGGAGGGCAGTGCGGAATCCAGGACCCTGGGTTAAGGTGTCAATCCCTCGGGTGACCCCAGGGGTGAGGGATGCTGCGTTATAGACTGACAGCAGATAAACAGTCTCCCCGGATCCCTCGCCTTTGGCACCGGAGCCGGGTAAACAGAGAGGACAGTCGCCTTAGAAAGTTAAAGAATAACGAGGGAGGAGGAGGAGGGGTGGGGAGAAACGTGCGGGGCTTCATCCTGCCTTTGGGGACTTCAAGCCAAGGGGGAGGTAAATAATATCAGGAGGGAGAAAGGCAAAAGTCATCGTGCTGGTTACAGAGGTGGCTTTTCGGCTGTGTCAGCAACCAACCAAGGCTTCCTTTCACACGAGGAGACGAACCTCACAGAGGCATTTCAGAGGTGCCACGAGGGCTGTGCTTTTCTAAAGACACCCTGCAATCATTTTGGGGAATGCCCCAAGCCTGGCTGAGCTGCCAGGCACAGAGTTACCCCAGCACTGCAGACCCCAGAGTGAAACAAGGCTGGCCTGCTCGCTTCATACACATCTCTAGATCGCTTTTCTTGCATCACATCTCTTCCAGGTTATGGTTCTTCTTCCCCCTCACTTCACTTTTAGGGCTTTTTGAAAATACAGCTGACTTTAGTCACAGACTTCAGCTGTGAGATGGTTTTTACCTCTCAACTCTCTCAAAGTGCATTTAGTTTAAGGAGGAAAGCAAGACTGGGTGCACAGAGCAAAAGCCCCTCCTCTGACATAAAGCCCATTCCCCTCCCAGCTGCTTCACCCACAGAGCTTGGCCCTTACTATCTTTGCACTGAACTAAAGGGATGTTCTGAAAGTCAAGCAGGCACAGCAGCACACAGCAAGGCAAGCTCACATCCTGCATGATTAAACTCCATCATCCTCTTGCCATCACAGGGCCATGGAAGGAAGAGGCTTTGGCAGCCAACACTCAATAGATCTATCAGCTGGGGGATCCAGCATCGCAGGAGGCAGCTGTGCCCCCATGGCTGTGGCCACACATCCTCACTGTAAGTGGGGCAAGAAGAATCCACAGTTCTCCCTGCTCCAGCTGCCCAGACAGCGCTGATGCACAGAGAAAAAGAATTTTAAAGCCTTTCCTTCTATTATATTTCCCTATTTTGAAGCTTTGATTACAAATCCTTTTGTCTTTCAGCTCCAGGGAACTCCCCCTATTGAAGGTAGCGCTTGGCAGATGAGGGGGAACTTCACAGCAGATTTCAGGCTGAGCCCTGGAGAGAGGATGGGCGAGCAGGGGGTGGGGCGGGTGGGAGAAGCTCATCGCTTTATTAAATTGTTCTAACAATCAAGGCTTTCCAGAACGTTGCTGGGAGCATACATGCTTCAAATCTGCATGCATTTCCACTTCAAACGCTGCACAGAACCATCCTTGTTGCTAAAACTGGTGTCCCAGCTCCCCAGAACGAAAGCTTCACCGATCCCTCTCCAAAAGCTCAGCTGAAGGGAAGGAAAAAATAAGAAAAAGATAAAGTAAAAAAAAAATAAAGAGGCAAAAAAAAAATGAAGCCCCAAAGCTCAGTGATGCTTTCCCTGCCTGGAAGCATTCCCTGCCTGGAAACATTCCCTGCCAGGCTACTGCAACTCCAGCTCAGAGCACTGAAGCTCTTAAGGTGATGAAATGAGTAGATGTGACCACAGCAGAGCTGCACAGAGGGATTCCCAAAGCAGATCCCAACATTCAGCCTGAAACCAAGGCATACAGCAGCAAAGGACCCAACCTTCTGCCTTTGACCAGTATCTTGGACAATTTTCCTACAGTACCAGAATAGCTTGTTGCCAAATATAAGTGAGCAAATGAAAAGGCAGCCAGTGGCATTGAGATGAAAACCAGGCAGATTAGAGGGGGAGAAAAGAAGGGAGATTTCAGCCATCTCAATACAGAAACAGAGGGAGAAGCACAAACAGCTACCAGTAACAGCCCCAACTCCTGGAACAAAGAAGTTTGGAAGGAAACTTTCCAGCCAGACTGAGGCATTTGAAGGATGCTATTTAACCCCTCTTACAGAACCCTCCCCATCCTCTTTGCCCAGCTGCTCTACACAAAACCTCATGAGCACGTTGGGATCCAGAAGGGACAGCAGACCTGGCTTCACTGCCATGCACTGGCCTGAGGGAAGTTGATGTTGGTGGCTGGGGAACCAGCTGGTGGTGTCCACTGGAGCTTGCTGCTGGGGAATGTGTCCAGCAGCCAAGAACTGAGGAGAAAACAGAAGGAAACAGTGAAAAAAGAAAGAAAAAGAGTGTTTGGTTTGGGAACTGCTCCAAGAAACAGACTGGAACGTGACAAACGAGATACCAAGAGGAAAAGAGGCAGGGAGTCTGAAGGTTTGTGTTAATATTCCAGGGAGAGGTACCACTCCATAATCACTGGCCTTCCCTGGAATCTACTTCCCCCTGCAGCTAAGCAGGGCTGTGAGGCTGTCCTAGTCAGGTCCCTTCCATGTATCCCCAATGGGAAAGATTCAGGGGGGGTCTCTGGTGCCAGCCACACCTCTCTCCTTCAAAGGGAAGAGGGGAAAAGGGAAAAAAAAGGGGAAAAGGAAAAAAAAAAAAAGAGAACAACTTTTTATTGATGACCCAGATTGGGTTTTTTTTTTTTTAATGTTCCTGGGGAGGGCAAAAAATAAACACTGTTCTGGTAGATTGAAGTTGGGACACCTACCAGGTCAAACTATGCCCACATTAAGTTGCGTGATGGGACAATTTCCATACAAATGCTGAAAAGAGGCAGTTGCAAAAGAGAAAAGCCAAAAAAAAAAGCAGCCCTCCACAAGCCACAGACACAAAACTGAAACTCTTGATTTCATTGTGCGCTTGTGACAAGAGCAAACCCAAAATCAAAGAGTTTCATGGTCATTTTTCTATCAGAAAGTGATGTCGAGTGAATAACTTATTTACATGCCAATGTGTAGCACTGAAATGGCCCAGGATGGGAAAAAAACAGGCCCTCTGTTATCAACAATGATAGCAGCGGATCCTGGGAGCCACCCCGGGAGGAGGACCTTAACGAGGCAATGGCTGCAGCAGGAGAATGGCAATGAGTTTTTAATTGGTGACACATTATATTTATCAAGCTGACAGCAGAGGGGGAGAGCAGCAACCTCCTCCTTGTGTGTTTTCCTTACACGACTTCCTTTGAACCCATTCACGTGTGAAAAGAATTTAAAGGTTATTGGGGGGGGGTGGGTGGGATGTGGGGAGGAAAAAGAGGAGGGGGAAGGGAGGGAAGGAACCCTTGTAATAATCCAGCGTCATCCTGAATGATAACACTGAATTATTCAGTAGGGTCCTTAAAAGGGTGGCTAAATCAAGGCTGAAACAAAGCCGGGGTGATGCCATTGTGCCGGCTCCTACCACTCGGGGCCTATTTAAAACCAGGCAAGGGAAGGGAAGCAGGGGAGGGAAAAGGTCCTTTCAGAGTCATTTAGCGAACCAGAATGGACTCTGTTTCATGGCATGGCAGAGTTATTAAGAAGTGTTTAATATTTGTAACCAGAGCCTTTTGTTAGCTCAGGGATGCCTGGGAGAGCCTGTGGAGCAAATCAGAGCCCCCATAACCCAGGAACAGGGTCATTTTACAGACTTGGTCAAGGTTAGGAGAGGCAGGATTTGACTTCTTTCCCTTTTCCACCTCCTCTTTCTGCAGCATTTACATCCTCTGGCTGGCTCTGCCTCAGAAGCAGTTAGGGCCTGTCATCCTAATTGGTTTTGGATGCACAGTTTCCCTGGCTTTGCTCTGCATTGGCTTGAGGAGCAGCCCCGTGATATCAAAGAGGATGCACGATGGTGACAGCCCAAATGCTGTTTTCCCAAATCCTTCTTCACAGATGTGGGATAACATTTTTATATTGGCTTTCTTTTTTTCCCCCTGACCCAACTGGTCTCAAGCTTATTCCTGTTGCAAAGGAATGACATGGTGTTCTTCTTGGGACTGCTGAGGCAGAGGAGCAGGGAGGCCAGCACCGGTTCGCATATGTACTGCCATAGCTCCTTAGCACATCTTGGGAGCTGTCAAAGCCAGGTGGAGTTTGACCTGCTGCCAGCTAGCAGACTTATTCCAGGGAGGGGATGCCCAGGAGCACTCCCTCAGCACAGCCAGCATCACTCCTTGGTGGGGATGGCCTCCCTGGGGTACCAGCAGCAGGGATGCAGAGCCCGGCGCACAGGCTCTCCGCTGACAGTACAGCCTGTCCTCACCCTGGACCACCGCACATCCCAGCTTCCCCCCAGCTCCTGTATTTCAGTCCAGGCCTCTCTAAGCAAACAGGTTTAAAAAAAATACTGTACCTGCTTTAAGTGCTAACTAACAAGTGGGAGAGTTTCTTTCTCTCTTGCCTTTGTAGTGCCCCGTGCGGGACAGCGGCACGAGTACCTTCCCCCACTACTAAACCCATCCCTTTGCCTTTTAAGCCTTTCCTTTAATCATCTGTTGACCCAGAGTTTTAGTGTCCACATCTACTTCTTTTTAAGCCCAGATCAGGTGGGGGGGGGGGGGGGGGGGGGGGGGGGGAAGGGGATGAGAAGAGCCTAATGAAATATTTAAGATTTTTGAGGGAGACTCTTGGAAGTGCTGACAAAGGTTTTGTTTGTTCCCGTCTTTTGTGAGAATTATTGGAGATGAGCCTGGAAGCAGGTTGCAGAAAGAGCCAGGGTCACTCCATATTGACGGAAACTGTGTTGGCATTGGTCACAGCTGTGCTGCCTTGACTCCCAGCTGAGCCACCAGCCCCCCAGCCTTTGTCCCGCATTGTGAGCGGGACACGGCGCCAATTTTATACAAAGTTGATTGCACGGCTGCTTTGTTCCTCCCCCACCTCACACACACACACACTCACACACACTCACACACTCACTTTCTGCTGGGATAAAAAAAAAAAGTGGGGGGAGAGTGACAATGTGATGAATTCCTTCACTGCTGGGTCGCATAATAAACTGAAACGCTGCTGCCCTGGCTTTAAGGAGGGGAAAAAAAAGCGTATCCCACTGCTTTCCTCCTTGGAACCTGATTTTTTCCCACTAACTGCTCCCTGATTTATGGAGCTTCTCTTGTGTAGAGCATATGTGGCTGCAGGCATTTGGCATTCGCTGACATTTCGCTTAAGCGACTGTGAAAGGGCAGATTTTCCTTGAAACAGAGCTGCAGAAGGAACACATGCAGCTCCTTTCCCTCCTTCCTCCTGCTGCAGCAGCAGCGCTGGCAGGGACCTTGAGCATCTGTCCCACGAGTGGATGAAGCAAGGAGGATCTCTGTGCAGCATCAGCACCACGGGTCCCCATGCTGCAGAGCACAGTCCTTGGCTGCCCATCCCTCCAAGGATACCTGTGCTTTACAGCCCTTGCTGCAGCTTGGAGGCACCTCTGTGAGGGTGCTGAGGCACCTGGAGGGAAGGGTTCTTCTCCAAGGCCGTGAGACTCGGCAGTGGCAGAGCAGAGCCAAACTCTGGGTCTCCATGCTCCTTCCATGAGAACCTGCTTCTAGGGGAGGATGGTGCAGCCCTTGTGCACCACCAAAACCCAGCCGGTTTTCTCCTTGGGTCTTTTTTTTCCTCCTCCTCATAACATATGGATGACCACGGCTTCTGGCCTGTGTTTTCCCGCCCTCCTCTCCAGCGGGGTTCCCTGCTGCCTTGACCCCTTCATACCCTGTCGCATTTCACCTTGGAAAAGACACTAAACAAAAGTGTTATTGAACAAGTTGGTCTGACAGCGATAAACGCACGTCCTTTCAAAGCATCACAGTAAATAAGCCAAGTGGCAGCTCCTGACCGAAGGCAACCAGGAGCCCACAACCAAAAACCCCCTGAGAATCCGGCCTTTTACTCCTCCGTGGAGTAATTTACAACAGGTGCTTCTTGTGACTGCAGAGGATCATTGCTGAGATGGGGACACTGAGGCACAGAGGCTGTGCCAAAAGCTCTCAGTTCAGAGCCATCTCTGTGAGGAAGATGAATTTCTACGGGCCTGTATTTACTTGGTGGCCACCCACCCAAGCGAGGCCTTCACCCAAACACAGCCCAAGACCCCTGTCTCAGCTACAGCTCTGGACATTCCAAAGCTCTAAACCACAAAGGTTGGGCTCTGCAAGCCTGCTGGGCTCTGCAGCTCAGCAGAGAGAAGGGGGACTCCTTTCCTCTGTCCTGACAGCCACACAGACATCAGGTCTCAAACCCTACATGGACAGAGCGCTCCGTGGCATCTAGCAGGTTCTGGCAAAGACTGTCCTGACTCTGCAGGAGGTACAGCTTCAACACATGCTTGCTTTTTTAAAGAAATCCATTTGAAATTTCCTAGGACATATTCATCCTCTTTGCTACTATAGCTCCAGCACATCTAAACCACCCATTGCTGCTCCTCACTGAGCTCTCAGGGTAGATAAATCCACATCTTACTACAGCGTATGCTCCACTCCGCGTGAGGACACGGTTTCTGCTGTCAAATGACTGTCAGAATCTCAGTTTTCCTTTAAAAAGTGATCAAAATATGGCCCTTGTGGCTACGAGGGAAGCTTGAAAAATGCAATTTGAGGAAACATCAGAGGCAAAGAAAACTGCAAGGCCAACCAACCCCCCCCAAACACGTTCCTTTCTTCTAAGTCTCAAGACTTTACATTTCATTTCCCGATCTCTGCGTATGGATGAGCCTGACTCGTGATTTTCTGAGTGCCTGGGGACACTGGCGTCACTCCTTCTCATGTGCCAACATGCAGAACGGTAGAATTCCTGCAAGACCACTGCAAAACAGGGTTTAGCCTCTACTGAGTTCAGTCCTGTGCTGTTTCCACACTAGTTTTAAATTAATCAAGCATGGGGTTTCCCACAACTGTGTGTGTGACGGATGCTTTCCAACATACAACATCCAGAGATGCTTTCTGCTACATTCCGGTTGGCTCATCCACAGTTTGCAGCACAGAGTTCAACCAGAAGCAATAAAACACAATAGTGAAGACAAGAAAAGCACGGAGGCAGAAGAAAATGAAAAGAAAACACAAGAAGGAACCCCCAAACTACTGCTGGCAAGAACAAAGATACCCTAGAAGCATACATCATCATAAAAATGGTCCAGATCAGCCCATAGTACTTTTCTGTAACCTTCATAAAGAGTGCCTGTCAGATTCACTGAATCTTTCTCCTTCTCTGGGAGCTATTTGTAACTGGAAGATCTCAAAGTTCTTTCTAAATGTGGATATATCATAATTCACCCCCATTTGGCAACGAGTTAAAATGGTGTCAGCTGCAGCAGGATTGCTGATTTATTAGAAATTTGGAGAAACACTCCGAGCTGGGAACAGACAGGTCTGTGTCACAGGCTGCCTCAAAAGTAGGTGATATTAAATGCATGAAAGGGCTATTTTTAAAACCAGCATCAGTCAGTTGTAAAAACCACTCGGAAATATTTAGCAATCACAAGAGAGAGGGGGAGAGGGCTGAAGAAAACTAAACCTGCTCCCAAACACCAGCTCTCACCTGCTAACAGCTGGGGATTGGTCTGGGAAACACCAGTGTGTCCCTGCCTGCCATTTCAGCTGGGAAGACACTGTTGGCTAATGACTGAGTGAAATGTGGGAATTCTGATCTGTATTCTTACCTGCTGTACCTGCTTACTGTGACAGACTGTCTCAAGGACTCAGAGAAAATTGCTGCACCCTGAGAGTATTTTAAGATCTGGGCTCAGGGAAGAAAAAAACAACCCTACGTTCATGCTCTTTCTGGTCCCTGTTCCACAGTGGATCCCGTGCTGCTACTCCTTCCTAATCACATTATCCCTGGGGCTGGGCCAGACATCCACCATTCCCATTAGTCCATGGCACGGCATGGTTTAAAATAGGAAGAGGCACGCGCGCTGGGACGGGTTCCTTCCAGACTTTGCCCCTCAACAGACTCACAAGCAAAGCACATGAGTGATTTTCAAGATATCTTGAGGAGCTTAAGGCAACCTCAGAGAAGCCACCACCCTCCTCTTCCTCCCAGCACTACAGACCAGTGGGGCCAGCACCATTCCAAGCTCTCGGTTTGGAGGGGCTCAGCAGCACAGATGCTGCCTGGGATCAGAGTTCTTTAATGCCATGTTTCCCCACTGGCAGCAGAAGGGCTGGCTGGATTCCCCTACATCAAGTTTGTAGGGGAAGGACCCAGCCCCTGCTCTGTGCCCTCCTCACCCCACACACAGCCAACACTTCTTAGGTGCGGGATGCTGAAGAACCTCTGCCGCCCGCACCACCCTCCCTCCCCCCAAAAACGCTGCTCTCTGACCTAAAGAAACAACAACAACAAAGAAGAGGGAGAAAGGAATTTCACAGAAATGACATCAGCTAAATATTCCTTTTGTAAGGGGACAATTCCCAGTGTCTCCCAGAGCTGGCACCCTTTGCCCCCACCCTCCGCAGGGCTGCAGAGCGGCGAGCAGGCTGTGCGATTTCCTTCGCCTCCGATGAACTCTGACTAAGCTTTATTGAAGGGTCAGTGACTAATGGCAGGTTTGTGCCCCAAAATGAAAAGGCCAAACGCAAGGCCTAAGAGTGGCCTGGAGACCTGAATCCTCCAGGGACTTTATCTGGGAGAGCTGGGAGGATTTTCTACACTTGTCTGATTCTAAATGCCTCCAAAAGCTTGCTCACGGAGAGAGCTGACACTTACAATGCACGTGGAGCCGGGTAATGAAGGAGCCTTAGATCCTCTATAATAGACAGGGTCAAAAGGCCTAGGCCAATTATACAGGCTTTCCCAAAATCTTCTCTTCCTTGATCCCCCATCCTCTCCCTCTGTAATTTATTTGGGACGTAATTTTACATAATTGTCTCGGGGTCGGGCACCGCCAGCTTTGAACAGTGTGTTCCTTTACAGAGCCCTGGGTCTGCTGGGGCTGAAAGACACTCATTTGCACAAACCAAGGTAAGCAGTGTTCAACCTCAGGGATATAATATATCCTTTCCATAAACCACCAGTGGAGCCACAGCACCTGTCCTCATCAGCTCTCTGGCACCAACTCCCCCATGCTGCACCAAGGGTTGGGAAACAGATCCCCAAGAACAGGTATTAAAGTGGCAAGAGTTGGATCTTCCCTGCCTCAGAGATGCAGAAGTGACACAAGGATCTTGCAAACGCCTGGTGGCAAAGCCACCGGTTTGAGCATCGTGATCAAGTCAAGCCTGTTGCCTTGGCCCCAGCCCCATCCTCTTCCCCTCTCTGACCAAACTGCTTATTATGCCCAACCCCAGTACTTCAGTATACACAAGTTGTCTGATTTTCAGTGCCACAGGACAGATAGGGAGCTGAGGCACCAGGACATTGTGTGACCACCCAAAATCCAAGCAGCAGCGTGGCAGGGCCTGGGGGCTCTGCAAGGCAATAACCTGTCCCTGTGCTGCCCAGCTGTGACCCTGAGGGACAAGGGCACACAACACTTGCTTGGGAGGATGACCCTAAAACACGTCTGGGATTCACACTTCACAACACAAACAGCAGTGTTTGACTGGTCCACGTGAGCAGGCTGGTGAAAGACAGACCTAACCAACATCCTTCAGCCCAAAGGAAACCATCAACTCTTCCCTCACCAGCACCCAAGTTTAAGCTTACCTCCAGCACCTCAGAGGGCTCAAGCCAGGTACCAGGCAGATCTTACAGGAATCATAGCAGCCACTGGTGGCATCAACACAGCTTTCTAACAGTGCTGAACACAGACCCAGTTCTCCATTCTGAGAGCAGAAAAGAGCTACAGCTGAAGCCAGCTGACTAAAATAGGAAGGGAAAAGCCAGAGGGGCCAAATTAGCTTCTGCTGTGAGCAGAATTAGCTTCTCCAGTGATGGACCCAGCTGCTGGTATCATGTGAGAAGAAGGAGAACGTGTGATCAAACACATGGAGATGCAGCTCAGAGGGTGAAATCCCTCACACCGAAAGACAGCACAAGCTCTAGACCCAGCAACGTCTCACGTGGAGCTCTACCCAGGGGGTAGATCCTGTGACTCCTGAGCAGAAACCACTGTTTCGTTCTGCTCTGAATAAAGCCACTCTGTCACATAATAAAACCAAGGCCAGAAAAGCATCTTGCTGCTTTAGTTCTGAACAAGCTGCTTTGCATGTTGGTAGGAAAGGGTTGGTTTTTTTAATATATATATATTCTTTTTTTTTTAAATCTAATTTCCTTCAAGATATTTTTTACAGAAGAGTTTTACAAGGAAGCTGGCGTGCAAGAGTTAGTGGCAAGAGTAACTGAGAGCACTCTGGTAAGCTCTTTCAAAGCTGCTGCCACCTTTATTATCAGCAGATTGAGTTTGAGGGAGAGCATGCTGCTGCTGCTGCTAACTCTGGTTTGAGCAGAGCGTTTTACAGTATGAAGTGGTTTTACTCCAGCTCCTGGAGTCAAGTGATCTCAGCAGAAACATCAGCTTTCATTTGAAATTTATATCTATACATATAAAGAGCATGTCTAGAGCCTTCTTTGATACAACAAATTGCCCAGTGTCAAAAGATGATCTGGTTTTTAAGCGCTGTGCTTTTAAGGTGTTTTCTCCACGTGCCTGGCTGCTCAATCTACTGCTCTGCAAGCTACACTGGAAGGAGAGGCCTGTGCAGAATGAAAACCTGTATTTTCCTATATAAAAGATGCTTAGTTACAGCAGATAGATCACCGGGAAGATTCTCAGGGCTTAATGCTCTGCTAGAGGAGCCAAAATCACACTGATCCCCAAAGTCCAGTCTGTGATCTGGCTCTGTGTTGCTGCCATCAGATTTGGATGGTGAGATGGCAACTGTACAACAAGAGGCATGAAAAGCTACCCAACAAGAGCTGGGTTTGCGATCCTCGGCTCGGCTTCATGGAGTGAAGCCCTTCTTTCTTGCAAAGGAGGGCCAGGCTCTCAGTTTGTATGTGGCATATGGTATTTGCACAAGGGAGAGCTGCTGTGTTGCTCTTTGGGGTTTTTTTTTTTTTGCAAATGGAAAGGCCCATTGACTCGCCAAAGCACAGGCGGTTGGTTGTTGTGGTGGATGCTGAAACGCAGAGCTAAGTGGCCTCGATGAGATGACATCCACCCACTTACATGAGGACTGGCTCTGGGCCAGCGTCTGCAATCGCAGAGCTGAGGAGTTAGTTCCGACACACTCACAAAGAGGGGGGAAGAAGTGCAAATGCACTGAATGCTTTATGACTGCTACTAAATGGTCTGGTAGAGGCCAGGGACATGTAAAACATCAGGGCCCCTGCAAGTAGAGAGAAGCCATCCCTCCTCCAAATAACACGCGACTAAATAAATGAGGCAGAGGAGAAACTGAGGCCAGAAAACTGAATTTACATGCCTGTGACCCCTTGGTAGATCAATGTCTGAGTGCAGAGCCCAAGCTTGGAGGCTAAAGAGCTTCTTAGGACACAAAGTGCCTCCGGTCAGAGCCTTGGCTGCTCCAGATGCTTTTGCAAAGCATCGCTCGGATCAGCCCTTAACCCCGGGGGAGGGCAAGCGCAGAGGAGTCAGGCTCCTACCAGATTTCACCTCCTGCTAAAGCCACACGCATTTCACGAGTGTGAGAGCCCAGTGTAGGGATGCCTGTTGCTTTCAGCTCTGGCAGGAAGGAGGACGTCTGTCTGTCTTGCCCCAGGATGGGAAGGGGGGCACAGCGGCCTAGCAGCCGGGCAGGGGAGATGGGTGCCTTGCTGCCTTTCTTGCCTCTTGTGTGGGAGCTGCTGTTTCAGGCCTGGGCTGGCACGCAAGGCAGCATAGTTAGTTGTTATTAATGATCCTTCTGGCTCGCCCCAGTCCCGCAGAGACATTCCGGCTTTAATAAGCCACAGCTGGAGTGAGGTTTCCGGGCCGGCAGCTGAGGGGGAGAGGGAGCGCGAGCGGGCGGTGCGGAGCCTGTCGGTGTCCAGCTCACGCCTGCCGTTTCCCGGAGCCGGAGCTGGCGGGGAGGAAGGAGCCTCGCAACCCCCGCGAGCGTGGGACACGCTCCAGGCCCTCCCGTCTCCTCCTCCTTCCTCATCCCCACGCAGGCAGGGGAGGGAAAGGCTCCCCAGGGGCTCCCCGGGCTAAGAAAAGCCTGCTTAAAAGCCAGGCGCTAAGGGGGGAAGGGTGCGGAAGAGGATGGATTGCTGGAAGGAAAGGGAGAAATGGCAGCATATCCCGAGGCGGAGGTGGGGGGGGGGGGAGCAGAGCCCCCATCCCCAAAGCCCCCAGCGTGCTCCCCCGCACCGCCATCCCGAGCAGGGCGAGCGCAGGCGCTGGCAGTGACCTTGAGCAGGAGCCATGGCCTGTTTCCACCAGCCGCAGGGCTTTAGCACGGCACCTTCTCCTCCGCGCGTGCAGGCGGCGTGGGGGCCGCAGGCCGGCCGGCCGGCCCGACCTCGGCCTTGGCTTGGGCCCAACCGCTGTGCGCCTTGGCAGGGAGAGCGTGAGAAACAAGGGGGCGACACCCCAGTGTCATCACAGCTGCAAAAACTGCTGAGCAGAAAAGCCTAATTACAAAAATATGCGCCCGGAGGCTTTTCCGTGATGAAAACAGAGCCGCGCTTCACCCTCGCCTGCCAGAAGTGCAACGCCAGTTATTCTCTCTGCTATGCAGTGGGGGATTTTTAACTAGGCTTGGGGGGGGGGGGGGGTTTAGGGGAGACTGAGGTCTCCATAAAGCTGGGTTGTCATCGCTGAGTGTGGCGTAGCTGGGAGATGAAGGAGGAACATAACACACCCTATTAAAATTAACAAAGCCCTTTTTCTTCCTGCTTTTATTTCTCTCCCTTCTTCCCCCCCCACCGCCTCACACACCCTCCCTCCGGCTTCTTGGCTGCCGCTATTTACAAAGTGACTTCAGAAACTGATAAAGCACTTTAACCGCAGCCAAACACCATCCTGGCCTCACATGGCAACGCTCAGAGGAATGCACCACCACCGCACAGGCGTGACATTAAAATGGAATCTGCTGGATTGACGTCTGCAAGAAGGGAAAAAAAAAAAAAAGAAAAAAGAAAACTAAAAAAGAATTAAAAAGGGAGGCATGTGCCACCGTGTCCCCAAGGCCAGCTTCTCTGTGCCCTTGACACGTGTCTTAGAGGCGGGCAGTGCCACCAGGTCCATGGAGCTGCACTAATTTAACCTCGATGTCAACACAGATGATGAAGCCAAAAAATTCGGGGCTTCTGCGGTGCGAGTGGTGATTGCACCCATTGTGAAAGCGGGCGTAAGGGTCTGTCCCTCCTACAACACGCCCGGGCCTGGCAGATAGCAGGGACACCAGACCTGTCAGACCGTGGGTCTGAGCTTAGGCTTGGCTGGTTGTTCTGGTAGCTGTGGCGATGACAGCAGGGAGGACACTGCTAATTGCACATCAGCGCACGCAGGAGATTGCTACGTGGGTGAGGAGTAGGATGCGACCTCAGCTTCGCACCCGGCAGGCTGTGATGTGGATCTGAAGGGAAGTGCTCTTTGCCCCCGCCTTGCCACAGCTCCGGGCATGTGATAACCCACACCTTCCCCTGGGGAGAGGGCCTGTACCTCTTATCACCCTCCCCAGCTCGTGGGGACCGGGGACACCAGATCACTTGCTTGGCCCAGGGGCGGGGACGTGGCGTTGGAGACCCAGCAGCACAGCAACCTTGCTTCTTCCTGAGTAATTTTCAGCCAAAGGAGTCCTCAGACTTCACTAACCATCCCATTGCTTTGCAGGAGAGATGTCCCCTTCTAAACCTGTCCCTGTCCCCAAGCTGCCCCTCTGCTCCAGGACACTGTCCCCACAGCTCGCTTGAATTTCCCGCTGGGAGAGGCTTACTCTAACGCCACTGGCTGTGTCCCAAAGAGAGCTCACATCCTCCTTTCTTCCCCTCTTCTGCAGGCGGGAAGTCACAAGCGCTTGGGTTGTTTTCAAAGTGATTGTGCACCCACACCCCAAAAGTTCATTTACACGAGGTGGTGTTTGGGCCTCCGGGAAATCTCTGCTTAACACTTGTGCACTTGAGTGGCCTTAACTTGAAGCAAACAAAGGTTATGGTCCAGGTGTAAACATAAAACACGTATCTTTATTCTTTATCTAATCGAGCTTACATTTTTATCTTTACTGCCACTGGTGTTTAAATGTTTGTACTACTTTTTTAACTAGCTAATGTTAGAGGGACCATAAATCTGAGGCAGACTTCCATCCCAGCGGTTTTGAGTCCTGCATGTGCTCTTCCAATTAATATTGCACTGAGAAATCAGCCCAGCAGCCACAGCCATCACCAAGTTGTTGCTGAAGGTGAGATGCCCATCAGTTGTTTGCCCATCCCAGCCACATTCCCCTCCTCTGTCTTCTGGTACCCCTGGGTTAGGTCACCTCAAACGCGATGAATGAAGCATGAGAGCGGTGGCATTGGGAGGACTTTCTACAGGCTGCCAACTGTTTGCTGCAGATCTAATGCAGGAGGAGGAGTTTATTTACAGAAGTACTGTAAAGACTGTAAGAAAAAGAGAAAAGACCTGTGTGAAGTGTTGTCTAAGGACTGGGGAGATGTGGGGGGTTGACAGTGCTGACACCCAAGCTGTCCCTTCGTACACAGGACAGGGAGCACCAGCGGAGGAGAAGCATCTGCAAAGGAGAGCCGAAGGCCTGCTGTGAAAAAGGGGTGAGAGCCAGGTCTCCAGCTCTCCATCCCTTTCTGCCTTTGGCTCCTCTGCTGGGACTGTCCATCATGGAGCCCGTTGGCAGCCCCTGAAATCATCACCCTTCTCCATCAGAAAGACACGTGTTCACGCCTGCGATGGGCTGCAGCTGCCTGGGCAGCCAACAGGCATCAGGCAGCAACAGCCTTGGGTCCAGCTCCAGCCCAGGAAGGTGGGTGTGTGGCAAGCTGCTCCATCCACGACTGCTCCTCGGAGGCAGCCAGTTCCTCCTTGAGATCAGACAGGTGGACTCTCCCGCCGCTGCGCTCCTTATCCATGTCCCGACATGCGGAGGAGAGTTGACCTCCCATAAAATTACTGGCAAGCCAGGGGCACGGGGAGGAGGGGTTGGTGTTTGTCTGTGTCAGGGTCACAGCGAAGGGGACAAATTCCAGCCATAAAAAAAAAAGGGAGAGAGAGAGAGAGAGAGAGAGAGCGAGGGCACATCGGTGTTGGCAGTGCAAAACGAGGAGTCAAGGTACATGGCATGAGTCACCTGCCCAGAGCCTTCTGAAGGAAATGACTGGTTTCAGTGCAGAAAGCAGCACAGACAGCGCGGGGGAAGCCTGCGAAACTGCGCCGAGCTGTTTGCCAATGGGCAGTCCTACCAGAGCCGATTAAAGGGGAGGTTCTGACCACTGATTGCCACATCCCCACTGCCCTTATCAGTCTCCTGCGCGATACCATCTCTGCTTGCAGTCCAGGGAGCCTGCCAGACAGACAGGGAGGGGCAGAAAAGCAATAGGAATGATAAGCCCCATGCAAAGGAAACGTGCTCTCTCCCACCAGCTCTCTTTTGCACAGGGACTACGTGGAAACTGGACCTTTCTCCTCAAGAAGCCTGGAAATGATGTGTATTGAGAGCTGCACATCCTTGTGTGTGTGTAGGAGCAGGGGTTTTGTCTGCTGCTCGCCCATCAGCCTGGCAGAGCTGGAGCAGATTGCAGAACAACCCTGGAGGGGAGATGGAAGGGGGATGCAGTTGCTCCTTGTGCAACTTTTGAGAGTTATTGTTTGCTCCAGGAGTACTCAGGGCAGAGTGTGAACTGCATGAGAATAGCACACATCCCCTCCGAGAGCACATCTGCATGGTCTTTTGCTTGGCGCTGTGCTAGCTGAGGCCACAGAGCTTGTGGTTTGGAGCTAGCTCGTGTCTGCCTGGCTCAGAGCTCACTCACAGAGGCTCTATAGGATATATAGCTGCTGGCTAGTGCACCAGAGAAAGAGGGAAAGACCCTACAGTGCAAGCTGCTTCCAGGAACCGTGGTTTGGAAAAAAAAACCAACCCTCTGCATCTGCTAAGGGAGTATGTGTGATGTAAAATGCATCCTGGGGACCCAAGATGCAGCTTTTGCAGAGCCCTCCCAAACCCTCAGCCTCTCAGAGCTGATCCCTCAAAGACAAGGAGGTGGCATTCCCATCCTCAGGCAGCAGGGAGACAATTTGAACAATCAATCCCTTTACTTTAAGAATCCAAGTCTCCCCCTGCAGTAACTGGGATCTGTTGCAGAGCCTGTGGAGGAATCGCTGGCCCTTTCCTGCCCACCCAGTGCTACAGCCTTAAGAAACCCAAAGCATTTTGCTGCTTCAGCTTGTACCCTGTCTCACCAACTGACAGCAGCAGAGCTGGAGATAAAGGGAGAAAAAAAATCTAGGGCAAAACCATGCTCAGACTCCCCCTCACCTCTGATTTTGTCACACTGATGAAAGTTGCACTGAGCCTGGTTGGTGCGATTGATCCCTCTGCATAATGACTAAAGCTGACCTATATTATCAAATCAATACTCTGAACGGGCTCTCTCCTGGGGCTGCCAAAGCTTTCAGAGTGGCTGCACTGCCTCTCTGACGATCCTGCGCCCCACTTCTGATGAGGAGTGTCTGGGATGCAGGGGACTCCAGGACCATCATGAAAAATGCATTACCCCAAGTGAACTGGCGCCTGGCAGTCACAGACAGGCTGTAATCTGGAGAGTGAAGTTTCTTTAACCCCTCCCCAACTAAATGAACTGTAGAGGCTCTAACCTCACCCTGCCATCCAGAGAACATTTGGATTCAGTGTCCTGTGAGCCAGACACACTGTTTACCCCTGGCTCGGACTTCTTGTCCTCACCTTAGTGCCAAGGTGACAAGGTTACACCAGTTTGCACGTTGATTGGAGAGGACTCTCCCTCAGCAAAGCTGCCTGAATCACCGACGCTCTGCCCTGACACCTCTTCCTGAGCAGGCCTGGCTCCCACCCCTGCCTTGGGAATTAATGATGTCATGTTCCTTGTCCTGCTGCCCCCAGCACCATCCCATCCTGTCCCATCCCGAGCCCCGTAATGAATCGGGTGGCTCCAGCACTTTGAAAAGGCACTGAAAGGGGAGCCGTGAGCGCTCTGGGGAGGGAGGGGAGCTGAGCAGGGGGAGCGAGGTGGGAGCACCAGGCACATAATGACCACTTTCTTTGTGCGGCAGGCTGTCTGCTTCGTGCCTGGGAAAGGCAAGCCAGGCACGCCGCCCGCGCTGCCACCCACGCAGCCTGGGACTGGAGCTGCTGTCGTGTGTCAGAGGAGAACCTCGTCAACCTCCCCGCTTACCCCACCTCCTCCTCTGCTCGCTCCGCGCCTCCCGCTCTCCTCCTCCCTCATCATCACTGTCACTCGTGCAGCACACACGCCCGGGGTGGTGGTGGGGGGGGGGGTGTTGCAGCACCTACCCAGCACTTAAGACCTGCCAAGGTCCACACAGCCAGGCACATCCCCCTTCCCAAAGCTGTTTGCTCTGAAATTTCAGTGTGGGATGGAGCTGGGGGACTTCTCCATTGTGCCCAGCTCATCCTGAAAGCATGATGTATATTTATATGTTTGCACACATCCCCTCCCCTTCCTTCCTTTTCTCCCTTGCTATTTTTTCTCTTGCTCTGTATTTCTTTCTCTGTCAGCCTCCCCCCCCCCTTGCTCTGTGAGAACAAACATTGCACAGTCGCTAATTCCTATCTGCACACTCTAGCCAAAACACAGGGAGCTGCTAGGCTGGATAAGACTAATGGTCTGCTCAGCACAGTCTCCTATCTCCGACAGCGAGCAGCACGAGGCACTGCTGAGGATGGAGTGCCCCTAAAACACCCTCTCAGAACAGCAGCCTCCTCCTGGATAACCTACTGCCCTCGAGCAAAAAGCCTCCCTACACACAGGCTGCTCTGGATTAGTTCATGCCCCAAGCACAGCGCCTCATCCTGCTGTCTGTAACTGGTTGTTTTCCTTGTTATTCAAGCCAATGCCTAATCCTGGTGATTGCATGTGAGGGCCTAATCCTTGCTCAGTCTAATCCCAGCTGCTCACTGCCTGCCTTGTGCTGAACAATCCCACATGGAGCAGTTTATGTGGAAAACAAAGCCAGAGGATCCCCTTGGCCTATGTGAAATGCATCCCGCACAGGTCCTGCGAGGCTGCTTCTGGGCATTCTTAGATGTTGGATGTTGCGTTCCCCAGGGCCTGTCTGGAGGTGCTGTACAAACCTGTGCAACTGAGACCCTGCAGTCTTACAACTCACAGAGGCATCCAGGTATCCCTGGGATGGAGGATGAGGATGCTGAGTGGCCAGTCTGCCTGCTCACATCGCAGCAACGACTGCCACGGTGCCCCTTTTGCTCGGCTGCCTATGGAGACCAAGAAATGGGGGCCAAATTCACAGGTCTCACATTGAGAACATGAGGTGTAATGGGTCTAGGCTGGGGGAGCTAATTCTTAGGAGAGCTGGATGCAAGTAGAGGTGGCTATCTTCAAAGGGAGGGGAGATTCAGATCTCTCTGTCCCTCGAGGTACTCAAAGAATGGGGAACTGAAACTCATCAGCCCCGGAGTGACACAGCACAAGGGTCAGCTCATGCCTGGTCAGCTGCAGGCCAGTGGGCTCAGCCCCGGGTGATTGATGGATCCCCCCTTTCGGCTGCACTCAGAAGAGGTCGAAGTGTGAATCCCCCTTTAATTGCTGTCTAATCCTCCCTTCCCAACAGACAGGACACTGCCCAGCCCTCCACTTCAGCAGGTGTGTTAAAATAAAAATGACAAGCAATTAAACAAATTACCTTTAAAAAGGAGCCAAGGAGCTCCTGGCCTGAAGGACAGGAGAGGCTCTACAGTGATGCCTCCTGCCCCCCCACCCTGGGTTCAAAGAGCCTGCCCCCTGAAGAAGAGAAACCCCAAGTTTACAGAGTCTGAGACCTGTGGCAAGCAGAGCTCTTTCTGCTTTGCTTCAGTGCTGTCCCCTGAGAAAAGGGAATCACAGAATCACAGAATCATAGGGGTTGGAAGGGACCTCCAGAGATCACAGAGCCCAACCCCCTGCCAAAGCAGGGTCCCTAGGACAGCTCACACGGGCTGGTGTCCAGATGGGTCTTGAATATCTCCAGAGAAGAAGACTCCACACCCTCTGGGCAGCCTGTCCCAGGGCTCTGTCACAGAAGAAAACAAGAAACCTCGGGGTTTCTTGTTGGGCTGGGGCTTTTTTTCCTATTGCCTCTTTAATTTTCCAAAGTCAAGCCCACGGACCGAATGCATCAGCCCCAGAAACCCGATTCACTTTCCAGCCACACCAGTTTGCTTCTTTAAATGCAGGTACAGGAGACATTTTTATTTGGGTTTTTCCAAGCACGAGCAAGAAAGCTCTTCCCTTGTATCTGTAACTACTGAATGTCACATCCCTCTGTGCAAGGATCTCCAGTGGATTTCCCACTCCTCTTAAGCAGAGGCAGGTGATCACACCAGGCTCCAGCAGCGATCGATGCTCTGAGCCCCACAGAAAGGGACAGGAAGAGGCAGCCACACCGTGTTTAAGACTTTATTGTTGCAAACAGCTCCTGTCCTAGACACATCCGAGCACGAACGCCAAATTTGTCATTCCTGATATAAACTTCAGGGCTAAAAATAAACAAGAGGAATGAACTCACATCATGTCTACCGTGGAAGCCAAAATACTCTCTTTGGATGGCACCATCCCTCTGCCTCGCTGGCAAAATAAACTGCTCCGACTCGGGGCTCCGAGGTTTATTTCCCACTCGGTCTCTAACTTGCCATGTGGGCCCAGCATAAATCATTTCTACCCTCTCTGTACAGCCACCTTGTAAGTGTGTACAATAACCTCTGCTTCCCTGGGGTGTTGTGAGGTTTAATTGCTTGCAGACTGCTCCGAGGTCCTCAAAGATTTGCAGAAGCACAAAGTAATATTAATGCACAAACTCAGAGCACACATTTCACATGGTTATCTGCCCTGCCTGGCTGGACCGGTTCCCAGCATTTTGCTCAGATGATTTTGCCTCATTTAATCCATTTTAATTACCTTTTGCTGATTGCTTTTGCCCTTTGTTTAAAACATTTCAAATTCCTAATTGCATCGCTGGGTTCTCCCACCGGTTGTCGTCGTGGCTGGTTCTTATCAGCAAGGCAGGGTTTTCTGAGCTTGTTTTCGGATGCTCCCGTGGACTGGTGAGAGGCAAGGCGTGCTGAAACCCAGCTCCTGGTCGTGTTTGTTTGTTTGCTTTACTAGCGCAGGAACTAAGCAGGTTTTCACAGTTTCTTCAGGAAAGGGGCCACCCATTTTGTGGTCTGCAGTTTGCTAACAGACAATTTAAGGCTTGAAAGTAAACAGACGATTTTGTCTGCCTCCTGTTGTAAATTACTGGTTCCTGTGCTTTTTTGGGAGCAGCTGCACCAGTTAACCAGACTGAGACCTTGTCTGAACCTTCCGAGTTTCAGCCCAGGGTGGTTTCTGGGATGCTCCAAACCCCAGGCTCCGAAGGAAGCAGCCCAACCTCCGCTCAGCATCATCACTCAAAAGCAACTTAAAAGCTGCACATGCTGGCAGAGGAAGGAAACATTAACCCCCTCATCCCCACTGAGACGTGTGCCTTGTCCTCCACAGGGGTTTAAATGGTGAAACCAGACCTATGGGGGAATCTCAGCCCTTACCAGTGAAGGCCAGTGTCCTCTAGACATGATATGGAAAGAAGGAGGAGAGGGCAGCCTGTAAAGAACAGACCAGCGTGCAAAGTTTGCAAGCAGAGTGCAGCCAGGCACCAAGGCTCACCAAGTGATGGACCAGAGAGAAAGACCAACACCTCTAGAAGCCCTGCAGCCAGCCCTTGTCTGGCAGCACATCGCTCCCGCTCCTTGTCCAGGGAGCTGCTGGCATGCCTGGTCCAGCCCGGGCATCAGCAGGGGCACAAACCTCCCTGGGGAAGATGCTCCTCAGGCCCCAGCTCTTGGCATCAGGATTCTCCAGGCTGTCCTGGAGAAGAGTCTGTAGCCCTCGTCCCCTAGCCACACAGCCTATCTTCCCAAACATGGAGACACAACCAGGGCTTTTCTTGTGCCTCCTGCTTTACGCAGGGATGCAGTTCCTCAGGGAAGCACTGCTGGGGGCTGCCAGCACCACCCCTGCATGAGGCAGGGGGACACACACATGGCAGCACCCACGTCTGCGGTGCTGCACACGCGTGAGGGGGTGTGGAGCAGTGCAAAGCACACGTGGATCTGGCGTGCCGTGGGGACAACACACACTGAGCAGGCGGCCCCGGCCGGGGCACACACAGCCCAGAGCACAGGGAGGCCAGCGGCCCCGTGCCAGGCGTGTGCCTGCACGCTGCGGCAGGGCGGGCCAGGCACCGAGCCCGGAGCCACCAGTCCCTCCGCCTGAGAGAGGGCTGCATGGGCGCAGCCTCGGGGATGGCCAGGCCAGCCCTGTGTCCCTCCCATGCCATGTCCCCAGGCCTGCTGTGGCTTCCCCTGCTCGGCTGTGGGGTGTTTGGGTGACAGCTCCTGCCCCGTGGTGTTAATGCCAACAACAGCAGCCACACACGTGTGTTCCCATTGCCGCGTGTGCCCGGTGTGATTCAAAGGGACGGCAAAGGCCAGCAAGCAAATTCATACCTATCAAGGCAGCGTGGTTGGTACCATCCTCTGTGGCCGGCCCCGACTACGCGCAGCCGGAGTGGCTGGTGTGTTAAGGCCACTACAGATCAAAGGGGAGCTGGGAAAGACTGCGAAAACTGAACTCCCCTCCCCAAAGCATCCAAGCCGGGGGCATTTTAGAGACTTTCAGAGCTTCCTTATCCGCCGTTTTATGAGCGTGGTGGCAATGAACTTTGCACGGAGCTCTGCACTGCGCTCTGCCAGCGCACCTCAACCTTCGTTCCCGCCTGGCAGTGCCCCGACGCTCCAGCTCCCAGCCAGCCCTCTGCTCTGCGTGCTGCTGGGGAGCAGACAGCCCGGACACTCCCACGCCTCCCACATGACTCCTTCCTCTGCTGCCTTGCCCCTGCCGCCTCATCCTGGCTCTTTCCTCGTGTTGGTTAACGTACTCCGGCACTTTGTTGTTTGTCCTGGTACCTCTGTGGCTCCTTCACCAGCACAGCCAAGGCGGGGCTGTCAGCGGGTACATGCAACAGCTTGCTTCTTGCCACTGTGACTTGCAGCATCCATGTTTCGTCTTTATTTCCCCAAAGAGAGCTAAATCTTTATCATGACAGCTCCTTCTACCCCCGTCTCCCCCTATTCCCTTCAGAGCAGGCGAGATGGTGGTGCCTCGCTACCTAGAGCACGCAGTGGCTCGGCTGAGCCAGCCAACATAACCTAAGGAGCGCAGAACCATCAAACTAATTGTCACTTGTTTCCTAAAGCAGGATTTTCACTTAGCTCTTTGGTGATGAGCGTATGGCGAATACAAAGTTTCTGCTTCTTATTTAACGATCCGTTGACAGGAAAGATCGAGTAGGCAGAAATCTCAATTCTGGATTCCCTCCAACTTTTTATCCACGGGAGCCCAAGCCTTTCAGCATTGGGAAAGCAGCAACAGGAAACAAGTCAGGGGGAATTTTAGGAGCTGTTGAGATGGCTGCAGTGTTTTACATTCCCAGAACTCAGCAGGCAGGCAGCTGTCTGGTCTATTAATCCTTTCCAAGTTTCTCTTTTGCCCCACAAATGCTTTCCTATTATGCCCGTGGAACAGGCAAGGCACGGTCCCATCCCGGCGTTACCCCCCTGCACACCGCGATGGGGAAACACCAGCAGCTGTGTTCCATCTCTCCTCTCCAGAGGCAGAACAGGACCTGTGTGACTGTTGTGCTTGCCTACCACAGGCTTGGATTAACCCTGCGTGGTTACAGGGTTCCCTACTCCCAGCTGGATTTCCTGTGGCAGTCAGGCTGTGTGGAGGCAAAGGGAAAAGCTCAGAGGGAGATGCCATTTCTCCCCTGGGGAAGGCACAGGAAAGGCTCCCTGCCTGAGCTGGAGTGAGCTGCATCGTGCTATTCTCAGCTGGATGTTGCTGTTACATCCTTGTTTTTCTTCCTCCTTGGCCCGACTGCTGAAGATCCTTTCCAGACCCCCCAAGCAACCTTGGATACATTGCGGGACGGTCTCCTTCCCCCACGCAACCATCCCAAGGGCTGTGTCTGAGAAAGCTCTGGAGCACAGCACCCCTCCCGAGGCCACCTGGACACCCCAAGCACCATCGCCTTGCAGAGAAACTTGCCCCCACCTCCACCCGCAAGCCCCCCGTGCCCCAGGGAAGTTCCTTTAAGGTCAGGGTCAAGACAGATCAGCAGGAAGCCATGGCATTAATTAGAGGAGTTCTGTGGGTAAGCGGAGCGTGCCAGGCCCAGCAGACTGTCGCTGGGCCAGCGTGCGAGGCGGCCGGGCCTCAGTGGAAAAACCTTGGCATCCAGAGGTGACCACTGCAGGCTGGCACGCTGTCAGCAGAAAATCCCTGCTGGCTGGTTTCTACCTGCTGAAGGAAATCTGTGCAGGAGAACAGCCAAACCTCCTCCCTTTTCCACGCTCTGTCCCATCCCGGCCCCCGCCTTCCCCTCCCCTCCCTCTCCCCCCCTCCCCGCCGCCCGGAGTCAGCGCTCGCAAGCACCGCAGCGGAGGCCAGAATTCCTCCCCAGAAAATACAGCTGGAACGCAGCCACCAACCGCTCAACCTAAACACAAAGGGGAAGACAAGCCTAAAATAAACACGCACGCACACGCACACACACACACACACACACACACACAGCACTGGGATGTTCAGGGCCGGGAGGGGAAGGGGGGGGGGGGGATGCTGGGTTGGGGGGAGGTGGAGAGGGAAGCGGTGGTGGGAGGGTGGCTGGGTGGTGAGGAAAAATTTCATGCTGGCCTCTTTAAAGGTGTGTTATTTGTTCAAGGCTGTCCAAACATTTGCGGAGCGCTGGCAGGCCCGGAATGTGTGCAAGAGCTCCGGCAGCGTGTCTTAGGCGTGGGAAAGCTCTGCTCTCCTCAACCTTTACAGGCTTGTTCCCCCTCAGGCAGTGATTCAATAAAACCCGCGCCAGAGATTTATTGAGCTGATAATGACAGCTTCAGTCAGCAGGCAGACACCAGCAAAGCTGGGGGAGAGGGGGAGAGAGACTCCCAGGTCGCAGAGGAGGGAAGAGAGAGATCCCAGCTCCTCGCCTGGATGGGGAATGGGCTCACAGTTTCCTGGGTTGGGCTGGGGTCTGCATCTCGGTTAGCATGGGCTAGAGCTGGGCTTTCAGGCCTCTTCTTCAGTGCCTGGGCTCACAGCCATGCCAGGCAGAGCAGAGGGTGTGCCTTGCAGGTGTGCAGGGCTCTCTGGGGTGGGAATTGCCAGGGAGCAAAGCCCCGGCGTGCTTCTTCACCTGGCCATGGTGAAGTCAGGGATGTGGCTGTGGGACAGGCTGGGCAGGGATGTGGCCATGGGACAAGCTGGGTACCAGCCCCCCAGGGAGACTGCCCTGCATGAGGCACCTGCCTGGGATGGCTGCCTCAGGGGGGGGGCTGTGCTGCACTGGCCCCCAGGGGCAAGTTGCTTCACTTCCCTCCCAACCAGCATCCTTTGAGTGCTTATCTCTGGATAATTCCCCAGCCCAGCAAACACTCTGCTGGGAAGGGCAGTGTGGAGGCTCACTGGGGTGTTTCTAGCAGGTGGTGCTGGGTGCACTGGGGCAGGTGATGTGGAAAGGCTGGAGGGAGGTGATGACCAAGAGGGGCTTGCTCAAAGTCACTGCTGCTGGTCTAGCTCACGCAGCCCAGCTTGTGGTGCCCAGGGATAAAGAAAAAAGCCCCATGAAGGAACTCAGTGCCACCATCAGCACCATTTCACTGGCCACTGAGTCACTGGCCACTCTGGTTGCCCTTGCTGCTTCCTTTTCACAAAACCCTGGCAGATAAAAGCAAGGAAGAGCCAGGGCTACACACCCCTGAGAAAACCCAGCAGCTCCAGGGAGGCGTCCTGGGCTTTCCTGCTGTCCCACAGGATTCTGTGGTCACTCTGGAGTTAAACCCCGTAAACACACCTGTGGTTATCGAGTCCGTTTTACCGGTGGGAAACTGGTGAGATAGAAGGGAAGTGACTCACGCGGCGAGGCAGCAGCACGGCCAGGAACCAACCTTCCTGACTCTGCCCGCGATAACCCGCGGGCTTTGTACACCCCGCACAGATGTTCAGCCCAGCAAGGAACTGGGGACCTGGGACCCCCCTTCTGCAAACCCTGAGGGGCTCCACTCCATTTTTACCCCAGGGTGCAAAGCCGTTTAGCGGCAGAGCCCGGGGGCCTGGCACGCGGTGCAGCGCGGCGCTTGCCTTGGGAGGGCCATCGCTGCCCTTTTAACGAATTTAACACAAAAATGCTTCAAGGAAAATCCTTCCCAAGATAACCTTCAGTCTCCCGCTCAGCAGCCAGGGAGACACGTATCTCTTATCCTTGGCAGTCAGGTAGCTGAAGGCAATAGAGGCATAGAAAAATGTGGCCAGCTAGCATTGCTGGGATGAAAGGGAGCTCACATCCCCACTCTTATTTAATTATTACCGTCTGTGTTCTTTCTGGCATGGCAAACGTTTGGGAACTCGGCAGCTCACTGCCTGTATTAATACAAAGGGTTTTCTCCGTAGTGAGAGTGCTCTGTGGTGCTGGAGGGGGTGGTTTTAGCCTCATGCCCGGAACAGCTAGACGTTCCCAAGCCTTAGGTTCAAATCCCAGCAGGACCTAATGAGAGCTTCGTGTTGCTGGATGCAGAGAGGGAGTTTTGCGGGTGTTTCGGCTGAGGCCGTGGCTCCGCATGGACCTTGCAGCTCCAACAGCCCTTTGCAATTTGGCTGTCAACAAAGAGGGCAACTGGTTTCTATAATAAACACTCGGGGATAGATTTTCAAAGAGCAGAGGCCCTGCCTCGTTTGGGCGTGTGTAATTTGTAACAGAGAGCAAATTCAAGTGTCTGGATTGCTGCCTTCTTCTGGCTTGCACTTGGCTCTAGCATTTGGGCTTGGTGGATATGAAGGAAGCCATTCCTCAGACAATACAAGCCTTGGCATAGTAGAGCTTCCCTGCTCTTGCTGTTGGGTGTATTGAGGATTGCAATTACAGGCTGTGTCCCAGTTGGGAAAGGAAAGCTGGCTCTTTGCTTTTACAGAGTAACAGTCTTAACTCTTAGCCTTAACCTGCCTTCTCTGACCCTGATGCTGAGCCATTGCTGCATCTGTGGTTTCACCTGCAATTAAAGAAGCACATTTTGTCCTGATTTGATCCTGGTTGGCCTGTGAGGGCCCTCCATCACCGGTCTGCTCAGGGGGAGCAGCCTTTCCATAATCTCAAAGGTCTTGGCACTTGCTTGTCCTCTCCCTGTCGCTCTGCTGCAGTGTCCTGTGTCAGCCTCAGCTCTTTGGTGTTAGTTCAGTGAGGTTCCTCTGAACTGGGTAGCACCCAAAGGAAAGGGCGATAGAGCCAGGTGATTCTGTATAACCCCGTGCTGTACTGCACCCCCAGTCGTTACAGAGAGCTGGGAATCAAACGATGAGAAAGCGGTCCAGGAGCCACAGTAAAAACACTGTGAAGATGCAGAGTGTCTCTGCAGTGTTCTACTGGATATGTTCCAAACCCACACACAGGTTTGAAGGGAAGCCTAAAGATTGCATGGAGGAGAGAAACACTTTGGTTAGAATGGGAGATGCAGTCCTAGGGTGAGCACAGCCAAAGCAGTGGCTGGTGTAGACCAGGCTCCAGTAAGCTGTGAAAGGGACAGAGGAGCTGGGGCACTGAATCTGCAAGTGAGATCCACACATGGAGTGTATGTCCCCCACTCTGTAAGCATCCTGCTCCTGGCAGGGGAGGCAGCAGGAGGTGCAGAGTCTTCTGCTTTGTCCTCGTCTCTTCCTCCCCGGAGCCCAAGCCAGACCTCACCACGTTATGCAACCCTGTCTGGAGCCCTGCAAACAAACAAGCTGGTTGCTCTGGAACATGCAGCTCTCCTGCTGACGCCAGTGCAGTCAAGTCATAGATCAGATGACTGCTGCCCAGAAGCCGGGCACTCTGTCCAGCTGCTAAGCGTATCCTCCAGGAGAGCTAACTGCAGCCAGGATGGAGCTCTTCTCTTTTAGTGACTGAGGAGAGCACCCAGCTGTCTTCCTGGAGCTTTCCAGGGGCCGGCTGAGCACAGCACGTGCAGCGTCTGCTCAGCCACAAAGCCGTCTTTCTTTCCTGCGGCGGCACGAGGAACGTGCGCTCTTGGCAGAGCCACCCCTGTTGCCTGGCACAGCTGGTTTCGGGAGGGCAGGTTCCTCCCTGGGTGGCAGGTATCAAACACAGCTGGATCTCTCAGCAGCGCTGCCCCGGGAGAAGCCACGGAGCTATTGCACACACGTGCACGCAGGCACGCACCCCTCGCCTGGCCCTTCCAGAGGCTCCGCTGGATCCCCAGCCTTTCCAGCATCTGTTCCACATCACCCTCCTCGTTTTCCAGGCTCTGTGGACTCACTCCATCCTGTCCCAGATGTTTCCATCCTCTGCATCCCCTCATGGCATGAATACTCCTAATAGCACAGAGGAGTGAGTACAGATGTTTGTGCTTCTGGAGTAAGCTCTCGTGCAGGATGTGTGCAAAGCTGTGCAGCTGAATGCTGGGCTGCTCGCAGGGACTGGCTGGACATGGGAGCTGTGGTGAAAAGGCAGCAGCATCTCAAAGGAGCAGCCCTGGGGTATGTAAGCCTGGTTCCCCACCTTCCCCAGCTCTGGGAGCAGGCACAACTGGGAGTTAGCACAGGCCACCTTGCTCTCCATAGCCCAGGCAGCTGAGCAGCAGAGGCCCACACTGCAGCTCAGAGGACAGCCAAAGTCACCCCCACGTCGCACACAGCTGGCTGCAGCCCTCCATCATCTCCTCAGAGGAACCCACCAGCACCTCTCTCCTTCCCCAACCAGCTCCATCCCTCTGTGGAGCGGCTCAGCTGCTGAGAGGGCTGCAGCAGGCTGCGTGGATTGCCTCCACCATGGGTCAGGGCCACGCAGCAGCATTTATACCAGGCTGACAGCAGGGAGCGGCACTGGGAGCTCGGAGTGAAGGGATAAGGGTCGTGCTGCTGAGACACTTCATCTTTACTGGTACATTATCGAGCCTGTTGGCTTCTAACACACTCCCAGGATGAAAGCACAAGGGAAGTGATTGTCCAAGTATTTACCAAAGTTTAGGTCCGATAAGCCCTGTTGATTTTACAAGTGCTCCTTGCAGCCCCGGGAATGACTTTATGGCTGGAGCTGGCAGGTGGAATACTTTGCAGTGGAGAAGAAGGAGGGGAGACACACCAACCAAACCCACCATTATCCACTTGTTTGCTGATCATTTCTGTGCAATTTAACTCCTTTGCTAAGCGCCCCAGGCTCCCCCAGTGTGCTGTGGGCTTTCCATCACCTCACTTGAGGCAAGGAAAGCTCCTCATCACATTCCTCCTGGTCACTTTTTTCCCTGAGAGTCTTAAATTACGCTTGGAAACATCCCTAGTGAAGGGCAGAAGAACCTCCTGTCGCTGAGACCTCGATGTCTGTGAGCAGCTTTAGTTGGAGAAAGCAGCGGAGCATCTCTTGTTAAAGATTTTTGGAAACAGGCCACAAACCAGTCAGCACCGGGGTGTTGTGTGGTGTAAAGGGGCATCGATGCCACCCCCAAGGCTCTGAAGGGAGAAAGGCAGAATTGCCTTGTGCCCTGACTGACAGGCACCTCGCTGAGCCCTCATCCCCTCAACCAGCTGCCTCCGGGTGCAGCTCCGAGCAGCATCTCCAGCAGGGTGATGCCAGGGCACTCCAGAGGGCTCAGGGTCATTGCTGGTAGGAACCAACACACAGTGTTTGAGTGAGGGCTTCTACCCCTTGCAGGGCTGCCCGTTGCATTTTAGAGCTCTTTCCCCACAAAACACTCCTCACCATGGAGCACATGGCAAACCAAGACTACTGTGCTGCTTCAGATTGTCAAGTAACCTGGGTTTTAGGTGCTGTCCCTTTTGTACAACCTCCCTGACAACCTTAGCAACCACAGCCCTTCCTTCTCTACCCCTTCTCCCTGTGGCTCTTCCCACACAGCCTTCATTTTGCAGGTTGCAAACAATGAGCATCACTTTGTGGAGGGCTAGAGGAACCGAACCAACATGTCTCAAATTAGGGACAATATAAACCAGGGCAGCAAAATGACTGGGAAAACCTTTGGAGCACCTGGGAAACAACCAGCTGTGTAAAAACCCCTTTCCTTCCTGGAGCATGGGAGAGCTCTGGAATGGGCAGAGGCTGCTGAAGTCTTCACTTCCCCCTGTTACTCAGGTGCAGCACCAAAACAAAGAGTCTTTCTGTAAATGATCTTCACAGCGAGAGGCACCCTCACCGGGGTGGGGATGGGAGCTTCGATTTCTCAGGTGGAAATAGTAAGGGGTTTGGCATCCTCAGGAAGTCAGAGCATCTCTGCTCTTGGCATCTCAGATGTTAGAGGAAAGCATTTGAAGTCAGGCAAAATAAATAATTCAATTTCTACCTTAACACAACAGCTTCCTCTCCACCAGCCCTGCCATTTATCCGCAGTTCTGGAAAGCAGCCGCCTTTGAGATGGCATTTAAGTGTTTTCCTAAGTGCTTTCAGACTCAACCAAACAAAGCGCCTGTTTAAGCGCTTTCTTGAACCTGGGGGGAGGAGGGATGACAACCTTCTCACATTCCTGCCTCTGCAGTGGGGATGTGCAGTGTGTACAACACATCTGCGTGTGCGAACATCAATAATGAGAGTGTCTCCCCAAGACAGCGTGTGAAATCTGCGTGCATCACGTGTCCCTGCGCCCATCCGCTTGCGCCTGTGCATGCAGTCCGTATGGAGATCCGAGTCTGGCTGTTACAACAAATAAAAGGAGTCTAGGTGTACGTCCCTCTCTCTGAATAAAGCTGATAATTACTGTAAACACCCCGGGTGCCGGGCGGCCCTGCGTGTTTGACGCTGGGTGACAGAGCCCGGGTGCCCACGTGCTGCTGGCTCCTCAAAGCCTACCCGGCTGCCAAAACCGCAGAGGCTGCTGATACTCCAGGTATCGGCAGTCTGGCTGCTGGAGCAGCCTACAGCTCTCAGGAGCAGGTCACTGAGCAATTAGCGATATTACTAATGGGTAGGAAACCTGAAGCAGCCGGTGACGTCCAGTCCCCGGTGCAACCATGGCCCTAGGCTAGGACCTGCTGCCAGTGCCTGGTATGCGATGGGATCTGCGCTCCCCGAGCCCGGTGAGGTTATGACCAGAGAGCCAGGCTTGCTTTCCCAGCCAGGCTGCTGCAGCATGTGCAGCTACGCTGAGCAGAGACAGCAGAAGGAGAAGCATCCTTGCTGCTCCCCTGCATCCGCTCCTCAGCCGTGGCGAGGAGCTGAGATTGCCACCGTGGCTGCTCCTGGTGGGGACAAGTCTTCCTCTGCGATGGGGCTGCGGGGCAGGCATGTGGCACACCATGGCTAATCTGCTTTAACCGGCCCATGGGGCGCCCTGGCCGCGCTGTTCCAGAGAGGAAACGCAGTGCTGGGCTCTCTCTTGGTTTGTTTTTTTTCTTTTTTAGGCTGGTTTTTTTCTCCTTTTTTTTTTTTTTTGGCGAGTATCTGTGGAACAAAGCGCCTTTCTTCCCAGCAGACTGGCTGACCTAACACAAGGGGAATTGTCCTGCCCGGCACAAAGGGCGGAGGCGCGCGTGCGGCCGCCGCGCAGGGCGGAAACGGGCCGGTTCCTCGCTGGGCTGCACCTGTGTCCGTGGGCTGTGGCACCGCGCACGCCGGCACGGACACCCGCAGCACCCGCCGCCTGGGCCCTCACCTGCCGGGAGGCGTGGGGCCGCGCCGTGGGAACTCTCCACCCCTCTGCTCTGTGCCGCCAAGACCTCCCCTGGGTCCCAACCCGGACGCCCAGGTGAATGACTTGCACCCGCCAGCGAGGGCGGGTGGGAAGAAAGGGACTGCTCCGGGGAGTCGGGTATGCAGAGCCCTTGAACACATTTTATGCCCCGTCTCTTATCAGCGCCCCGGCTCTCCCGGCAGAAGTTGCTTAACCCTGGGAAGAGGGAAAGAAATCCGCCCGCTCCGGGGTGATGTCGGCTGCTGTCAGCCCTGAGCGAGGCAGGAGCAGGCTGGCAGGCTCACGGGGCTGGGAGAAGGGGCAGCCACGTGCCGGGGGATGAAGGCTGTGGCAGGTGATGAGAGGTGAAGGGTGGCTGTGTATTTTTCTCATGACAAAGATGTCCTTGTGCTGCCCTGGCCAGAGCAGAAGATGCTAATGGGAACTGCCTGTCCCAGGCTGAGCGCGCTGAGATCTCAAAGAGCAACAGAGAACTTGTCACCGGAGCTTTGAGTATCAGGGGGAGCGTTTTTGCTGTGACCACAGGGCTTTAAAACCCTCTGAACACTACATAAACCCACTTGAGACAAACTCAGCTGAGACCTCTGGTTTCTCCAAGGTTCAGCCTTCAAAATGCCACAGGGCACACACACATTTCTCCATGAAGCCATAAATGGCCCGCAGAGACCCAGGAGCATCCCGCAGCCACACTTCTCCCTTCACCTTCCTTTTCCCCTCCTGCTCCTCCTTGGATGCTCTTGCAAACCAAAACGAGGAGCATCCAGCTGCAGAGACAGCCAAGGTGTGCAAGAAGGATCTCTGAATCTTCCTTGTGCTTCGAGATGCAGCTTTTCCATCCTTTGTGGTCCCAGTCCAAAGCCGGCCATATGAGGACAGGACCACCTCTGCCTGCAGACCTGACCCCTCTTTCATGAGCCAGACAGCCTGAGGTTTCTTCCTTGCACCCTGTGGACCTAGTCCACTGTGCCAGTGGCAAGATCCCAACAGACTCTGGATGAAGTTCAGGCTCTGGACATCTCCAGCTGCTTGAAAATGCGTGTGGCTCACCCGGGCCAGTCCCTAAGTCCCCAGGCAAAAATAGGAGGATGGAGTAATAGAGGCGAGCTTGTCTCCAAGACATCCACCCAAGGGCTGGGCGCTCCACCCTGAGCTCAGCAGCAGGCGTTGCTAACTTACTGTAATCAGCATGCCAGGTCCTCAAAGAGACAGGTCCTCAAAGGCTCTGTGCAAGGACAGCAAGCAGAGGCAGTGGCAGCGCAGGGTCCAGAGCCCTGTCTGCAGCCACGGGGCATTCTAGGAGGTGCTGCAGCTCCCAGGGCTGCCTCATGCTGCCTCAGGAGGGGTGCAGGGTGCGATTTCGCCCAGCAGACCTCCACCAGCCTGGCAGGTCCCTGGGCACTGGCAGAGATGGTTTGGTTACAGCGGTTCCTGGAGCTGCTGTGCTGCACGGAGCTGGTTCTGGGTGGGCATGAAGATCCGCTTCGCTTTGCCGCTGTGGTGGCACGCTGTGGGCAAGGGCTTTGCTGGAGCTCCTGCTAGAGAGTGTGAGGGACTCAGCTATGAGAGGGAAGGTGAAGAATCGTGGTATTTTCTGTGAGCATGGAGCGATCGTACAGAGGTCAGGATGGAGCTGGGCCCTCAGGCTGCTTCTTGCCAAATCCCTGATTGCCACAGGCTGATGTGCCAGGGAAAAAAAAAACATCCAGGAATGGAATGGTTAATCACAAATGCTTAGTTCCTTGTGCTTCAGACTTAACCCCAGTGCACTCAGAGCTCCAGATGCCTGCTCACTCCCCTGCAGTGATTTGCAGGGGATGGGGAAGTGAGCAGAGGAAGAAGAGACACGCAGCAGAGACAGTCTCTGTGGCCATGTCCTCACGCAGCGGCAGTGGTTTCCGTGTCAGGGAGTTCATGTCCAGAGAGGAGGGAAGCCAGGGTGCCTGCTCATGCCAGCCTTTGGCTCATGCTGCTTGCCCTGCCACATGCTGCCTGTGCCTTATTTCCTTGTGTGTGTGTGTGTGAGTGTGCATGTGTGTGGTGTTGCCTTTGGCACCCGGGATGATGTTTACACTTTGCGTGTGGAATGACACAACTTGATCTGAATCTGGCCTGAAAAAAGGGGGGGGGGGGGAAAGGAAAGACAGAAAGAGCACCCCCCAAACTCTGCAGCTGAAAAAACACTGCGAGCTCCCCCCGCAGCCAAGATCAACAGCAAGGACAGGCTACTACTCTCTAAGGGGGATAGGGGTGGGTTTTGCCAACCTGCTGCTAATTTGTGATGAAAATCACCACAGAACGATGGCTGATCAGTGCCTGCCTGCCAGGGTGGCTCGCTCTGGTGCCAGGAGAAGGGATGGTACTGAGCAGACATGGTCCTTGCAGATCCCAGACTGCTTCAAGAACATTGGCTGTGCTTCTGAAGGGGTTAAATGGCAACTGGTTGCTGTTCCCCCAGTGTGAGCAGATAAAAGCCTTTGGAGGATGGGAGCATTTCCTGCCGCAGACCCCTGGGCCCCAGGCAGGAGCAACATGGGGGGGCTCCCCCCAGCCTGAATCGGCTGCTAACAGGCAGGTGGGTCCCGGCCCCTGCGCTGCATGGCTTTGCGTCATAGGGCTCAGAGAAGCTGATCCCACTGCTTGGAACACAAAGGCCTTTTACAGCTGGGTTGTGGCTCTGCTGGGGACTTCTCAGGGCGCTGGTGCTGGAAGACAGGGAAGACTTTTTTTTTCCCTCCTTGGCTGCTGTCAGTTTTCCTTAAGTCCTAAAGCAGTGTCATCTGGGCAGAGTGAGGAGCCACCGGTACCTTCCCCCTGCCCTGTCTCTGTCAATTGTCTCCAGGACTTTCCGCTCTCGCCACCTTTCCAGTTCAGCTCTTTTTCAATCTCAGTAGCCTTATTGGCATGACACGGTTTGCAAGTATTGCCAAAGTTAATATATCAAATGTCCGTCCCTGGGAGCAAGCATTTCGCAGCACAATTACTCCCCAAAGAGCCATCCAATGCACAGGCCACGGCTGAACACTATGGTTTAATGTCCTCATTAAATAACGATGAATAACCCCATCCCCCACCCCCTAGGAATGTCATTCTGGTTCCGGAGTAACGCAGCCTCTTGGGCTCAGAAACTCGGGGCCACATGGGAAGAGTGCTGGGAGTTCATCCCAGTGTTTATGTGGATCACAGGCTCCCATCCAAAGCCAGGTCTCCGTTGTGCCTGGCACTGCACATACAGAACAAGGAAAAAGTCCCCAGCCCAAAGAGCTGGGACAACACAGATGTATAAATGATTATTCTTCTCATTTTCCTGACAGGCAAGGTCCTGAGGGACTTGCCCAGGGGCATGTGGTGAACTGGAGCAGGAGCAAGAGATGAAACCCAGATCTCCAGGGGCTAAACTGAAAACCCAGTTCTCCCTCCAAGAAGCAAATCCCAGCTCTGCAGGACTTCCCATGGAACCCACCAGTGAGGCTACTGTGAGCATTTGAGACACTGGGAGCAGCTCTGGGCTACCCAGTTCCTCCCAGGCTTCCAGTAAGATGCAACTAACTGGTGCATTCCAGCCTCAGAGCTGCCTGTTTTGCAGGGGTTGGGGCAGCACCCGCATCCTGACCCCATGTACACAGCAATTCCCCGGGGCGCTTCGGGATGCTGCGAGAGGGAGAGCCGTGCGCACGCTGCCAGCACCTCCACTCTGCCTTTCTGCTGCTCTCCCGTCTCACAGGCAGGACAGGGCTCAGCTCCACGCTCAGATCACTGAATCCACCGAGGGAACTGGCGTGGGCATTGCTCTTATTCAGCGGGTTAATTCAGTTGAGCTCAGCTTGGCAGCCCCAGCAGAGCTGCGCTGGGTTGTGTTACACGGCGCTTGCCGCAGGGGCAGAGCTGATGGGCAGGCAGTTGCCAAGGCTCAGCTGGTGCATGGTAACACCGAAAGCTCCGGGACTTGCTCGCTGCCTTGCAGCCCTTCAGACAGATTCTCTCTATCTGGCCTTAACAGATGAATAGACAAGCCGTGATTCACAAGGCTCAGGAAGAAACCTCTTTCTCCTCCCAGGTAACTGCTGCCAGGAGTTTAAATCGGATTTTCTTTTAGGTTTGGGGTTGGTTGGGGTTTTTTTTTTGCAGCCCAGTCCTGCCCACTTTGGGTTGCTGGATGCTGCACCAGCTGAACCACAGGTCTGACCTACTGAATCAAAACAACAGCCACACCAAAACTGACGGGGCGAAGTTTAGAACATGCCATGACAATTCCCTGACCTCTCTTCTTCCCTCCACCTGATGGGAGCGATTTCTAGCTGTTAGGCATTTCTTCTGTTAATTTTGGAGTAGAAGAGATGAACACACCAGGCTTGTCTACACACATGCCCACTGCATCCGGATCAGCCCATGGCCTGCCATCCTCCCTGCTCTGGTTCATGCTCCCTCCCAGACTTGGGGGTGTTTAGTGGACTGGGAGATACTCCTGAAAAACAAAGCAGCAGCCTCATAAAGAACAGCCTCCTATAGAGGCATTTCAGCAAAGATTTCCCCATCCCTGGCCAGGAAGACAATGGTGGGAAGGAAGTTGGAGTCATTATTGTCATTGTTTCAAGGTTTAATCAGGCACTTGGGGATTAGCACCTCAGCAGTGAGGGCACAGCTGGGTGGGAAAGGGCTCAGCTTTGTCCACAGTGGTGGAGAAAGGGTGTTTGCTCCCCCCTGAGCTGCTTTTTGAAGTGTTTTGGGCTCTCCTGCAACCAGGCTTGTTGGGTCCTGTGGCAGGATGCACGCTGGCAACTTGAGGCTTTGAGAAAGGTGTGAGACTTGCTGGGGAGGCTCCACACCACAGACCACAGACAGGGGTAGCCGAAGGGGCAGGGGGTGCCTCCATCAGCACCATCAGCCTGGGTGCCTCCACCTCCTGCCCCTGCCTACGTCAGAAGGGATCTGCAAGAGGGTTTATTTCCAGAGAACCTGTTCTCCAGATCCCTTGGCATCCTTCCACCGCTCTCAGTGCATGCGTCATCACTTTATGAGGCTGCATCACTTTATGAGGCTGCATCGTTCCCCGGGAGCCCCCTTCCCCTCCCCTTTCTCTCTCACACACAGAGATTTTATTTATTTGTTTATAACACTTCTCCTATCCCCAGGATGCCTTTCATCTGCAAGCACTTAACCTTTTCGGTGACAGGAGGGAGGGCAGCAGCGCAGGGAGGCAGGGCAGAGCTGTCACCCCTTTGTTTCGGATAGGATGGCCCTCGACAGTGCCACTGGTCCCAGAGGTCACTCCACTCACTTCCCTGCCTTCCTCCTCTCTGCTGCAGAAACAGGCTCCTTGCACTTGGCTGGTCCCTGGAGAGCTGGAGAAGGAATGCTGGCACAGCTTCAAGTGCATCTCCCGTGTCTGACAGGATGGCCAGACATGTGGCAGAGGAACAGCCCTTTCCCAGTGAGGCACATCCCTTGGGGGCTGCTTGGAGGCCTGACCTCCCCTCCTGGGACTGGGCTCTCTGTCAGCAGGGGACAATGTCTCTGAAGGAGACAATGGGTCCAGCTCAAGCAGCAGCTTGGCCACCCTCATGCTGTGGGTTTTGGCTCCAGACACCAAGTGCTGCCCTTGGCTCCCCTTTAAAGGGCTCTGAAAGACTTTTTGTTGATGGATGGAGTGCAGGGATGTGAAGCGATGGGGCTGGCTCCTTCCACGCTTGGTGCTCAGAGAGGGGGGCTTAAGTCTTCTGCCCCTTTGCCTCCGCTGCACCCCTTTTCCTTCCCCTGGCACCACCATGCATCCCAGTCCTACTACAGCATGTCCCATCCACTCTGTCACCACTTTCCCTTCTGTCACATCCCCAGATGACATTTCTGGCTGTAGAAGAAACTCTCAGTCCAAACCGGGGCTGAGCTGTGCCCGCAGACCCCAAACACAGGCTGGATGGAGATGGCCAGAAACACTCATATCCAAAGCAGAGCATCTGCTGGGCACATGCAGGACAGGGGAGAGGCAGTGTCTTGCCATGTGTGACCTAAGGTTCTGTCTGCCTCAGGGAAGCACAAGCAGAGGTTCTCCATGTGCCAGAAAGTTGTGAGCCGAGGAGGAGAATGGACAAACACCAGGCTCTGGGAGGCCTGGGGAAGTGCCAGCCTTTCATACACCAACCAGCCCCAGTGCTGCTGGGTACCTCTGCCTGGAGGAGGTGGTAGGGAGCACCAGGGAGGTGCCTTGCTGGGGAAAAGCCCAACTAAAACTGCCGCCTGCTTTGGACAGGGGCAGAGGAGACCAGGTCAGGCTCTTGCCCAAGAGGTGTGAGTAGGTGAGGGCAGGGTCAGACTTTGCACCCAGCATTGCCACTTCCAGGGGAGTTTTCAGCACCCAACATGTCTGTGTTGGGTGTGGGGGGGGGAAGAGCTAAATATCCCAGCCTGGCAAGTGTCAACAGCAATTAGTGTTTCACACTCGGCCTGAGAGGGGGATAAACATTCACAAGTAACCAAGCAGTGCTGGGCTGCCTGGGAAAGAGTGCCAGACAGGGAGGAGGGGAGGAAGCAGAACAATGCCTTCTAATGCCATTGCTTTGTCAAGAGAAGTTCGCAGCTTGGTGGGAAAGATGCTCCATCCCACACATTTTCTTGTCTCCCCCCCTTGTTGCTTTGCAGTTATTGACTGGGGTGGGGGGGAGGCCCCAGGCATTAGTGCTTAGCTCCGTGCAAAGCTGCCTGACTTCAGAGGGAAGCCGGTGTAGCCTGAGCTCAGTGCAAAAGGCTGTGGGAGTGCTCCTACAGCCACGCTAACCAGGCTGCTGCTTAGCATGAGTCACCTAAGGCAGAGCTGAGCTGAGCCCATCTTGAACAGAGCCTTGCAGAGGAACAGGAGACGGCTGCAATTTTCTGTCCTGGGAGTGTGGAGCAGGTACAACTAAACCAGCATGAGAGGAGGTCTATGTGCAAAGGCAAACACGTGCTGTCAGTAAGGCAATTTGTTGCTTCTGGTTGAAATTTGGCTTTCAAAGTTCTCCTGTTGCTCCTGACAGTGTTGATGGGCCATGGCTGACTGGCTCCTGCTTGGCACTTGTGTGATGAGAAGAAAAATAGATGCTTAACGTTTTAGGGAGGTGGGACCTTAGGGTTCCACAGAAGTGGCATTTTCCTCCTGTAACTGCCAGACTTTTTATCAGGAGCTGGCAGGACTGAAGTCCAGTTCCCAACCATAGGAGCTGGCAGGCTCCCTCCCAGTCCTGCTACCTGCAGCGGGATGTGTGTGAATGCAGGGGCTGAGAACCCTTCTGAAAGCATTTTGCAGGTTACCTGGTGAAGCCCCATGGAATATGTGTGGAGCAGAAGACCTAGGTGGTGGGGTGAGAAGGTGGCACTAAAGGAGCTGCTACCATACCACGTCTGGAAATAAGCATCTCCTCCTTCCAGCCCTGCCCCTGCCGCTGCCAGGGGAGTACCGTTCCCTTCTCCTCCTGGCACTGATGGGTGACAGCCCTGCTGTGCCAGATGCTGGACAAACCGAGCAACACATTCCAGCACTGAGGAGCAGAGACCCAGGGAAACTGTGGCTGAAATGATGAGTGGCAGTGGCTAAGTGGACAGATCTCACAGGAGAGGAAGGACCAGCTGATTCCATCCGAGTCCAGCCTCAGTAGCTCCCGGAATCAATGGGGGACACTGAGTCAGGCTGTCTTCCTTCTGTGAGAGCAGCTCATCTGCTCCTGGAGTAGGCTGTCTCCCTCAGGAGAGCAACAGATCCCGGTGCTGTCTGCAGGGAGGCTGTAGGCGTTGCAGCTGCTGGGGTTCGGGCTGTGCTGTGCCAACACCGGCTCAGGTAAAAGGTTTCTCCTGAAAATCACATCCTGAAGCCGGTGGAAGGACTCACCCTCCAGCCTGGAGCTGCACGGGGCAGCGCCTGGCTCCGCACAGCATCGCACAAAGGCGCTTTGTCGACGTGATTAAAAGGCAGATGTTCCCTTTCTGGAGCCTGGCAGCAGCCAAGTCCTGCCTGCCCTCCTCCAGTCGCCCTCCTCCCCCGGCTCCCCACCCGTGCTCCGCCAGCCTCCGTGATTAGCAGAGCTGCAGTGCGTGCTCGCTTCCCCCTCACGTGTGCGCACAGGCGCGCCGCAAAAGGGGAGCTTCAAAAGAAGGATGGGTTCCTGGCTCCGAAAACCGCAGCAGCTCCTCGGGGAGCCGCTAATCCCACCCAGGGCAAGCAGAGAGCACGACAGCTCCCGGTGACGCACCTTCTCCGGGGGTGCCGTGCAGAGGGACGTTAATGAGCTGCCTGCCTCCGGAGGCATTACCGCTGGCTCTGCGTGTCTGGCACTGGCAGCCGTGGCCTCCCCGGGAGCTACAAACTGCAGGCAGGCTCCCTGACAGTCGCTCTCCCATCGGCAAAGGAACTCTTCCTCCAGAGAAACAGTGGAGTCACATGGATCCCATTAGCCCTTTGCTTAATGGGAATGAGAACCAGAAACAACCACCAGCACCACCCCCAGCCCCTGGCTCCGTCAGGAGACGCCGTGCGGCAAAAACCTCCTTATGAAATCGGGCCCAAGCGCTGGCGTGCCCGTCCCTGGGGCCCTGTGTGCAAGGAGGGCACACAGGGGACACGTGAAACGTGTTGCTTGGGAAGGGGGAATCCACCCCAGAGCAACCCGCTGCTACCAACCACTTGCTTTATTCCCCTGAGGATGGGAACTACCAGAGCTGGGTGTATCGCTGCGGCCAGCACCGCGCTAGGCCCAGGCTCCCTGGCGGGCAGGCCCCGATGGCTTCCCTAATACCTGGGGGGAGCTGAGAGAGAGCCACCGAGTGTTTTTTTCCTCCCCTGCCACACCTCTATTCGTGCAGATCCACACGAGCACAAAAGCCTCTAAGCCTCTGTACCTGGTGGGATTGCAAAACCAGGATGTGCAGCCGGGTTAGCGTGTGCCACGGTGCAGGGGCGGGCAGGGGTTATCATCCTTCAGCGGCATCTCTTGGCAGCCAGCCCTTGGTCGTGACCGTGCCGGGTCGAACACCGGCCCCGGCTCCGGGGGTGGCCCTGGCACAGCTCACGGTGGTGCTGGGTGGCACGCTGGGCCCTGCAAGTGAAGCAAAGCACTTGGGTAGGCTCAGGGTGATTAAGTGGAGTGTTAGGCAATTAACTTTTTCACACTTGCGGCCTCTAAACTCCCCCCATAACTCAGAGGTGACAGACTGGGTGTTTATTTTGTGCCTAAAGAGGAGTCAGTCGCAGGGTCCAAAGGAAAAACAGCCCTTCCCCAGATTTATAGTCGGGCTTCCAGGCAGACCCTGGGACAAAGGCGACAGTTTGAATAGCTGAAGGCCAGGTCCTTGTCTGCAGAAACGGGCATGGAGGAAACAATCCTATCAGCACAGACCTGACCCAGGCCTTGAAACAGTCATGTCACCATCTTTGTCCCTGCCTGGCAGGAGCAGGAACTGCACGGAAAGGGCAGCAGTGCCAATTATGATGTGGCAGTCTCAGGGCATGGTTAAAACCAGGTTAGGTCTTGCTGTGTCCTGGAGCTCTGTGAGCAAGGCACATCTGCTCATCTGTCACAGGCTGGCGTCTTACCTTGTAGGTATTTGTGGGCAGGGCCCATAACTTGCAGTGCATCCAGTGGGAATTGTGCATCCTCACTCCCAGCTGGGAGAGGGGCTTTGATTTTGTCATTAGGCAGCGCAGAGCCGGGGAACTGCTGGAGCGAGCCCTAGGACACCATCAGATCGCTCCATCTGCCTCTTGTTTAGAACATAAACTTCTCTGCCCCCCTTCCCTGCTGCATGGGAACGTGCCAGTGCCAACAGATCAACATGCATCTGGACAGCAGCGTGCCCACTGGAGAGCAGAAAGGAGAAATCTCTGCTCCTGCCTCTGCTGTGGGACTGCGGCTGCCCCATGACGGGGATGGGCAAGAAGGGAGGAGGGCTCAGGATGGATTTGTGTGCAGGTTTTACTCATCTTTGTAGCCATCTATTTAATTTTATTCTTTTTTTGTAGCTGGGAGGTATTTTGTATGCAGCAACAGGCGTGTTTTTGCATAAAACTGGTGCTTGGTGACAGCCTATATTTGCATTATGAGTGAGGAGGGACACTGGGGACCAAAAAACTTGAACCAAACATGAGGCTTTGGCTCACTTATAAGGGTCCTGCTGCTAACAGATGATTAGAGGAATTTTCTCAGAACATCCATATTTTGGTTGGAACCTTGAACATCTTCCCAATCCACCGTAACAACTTCAGTTCCTACACAGTGGTTGTTTTTTTATAGCAACATCTCCAGGGTCTCAGCCTCATTATCCCCAGTTTAGAAATGAAGAAGTAAGCAAAGGGAGGTGCTGTTTTGAATAAGGTCTCCTGGGAGGCCCCAGCAGCACATCACAGCTTTCCTGAAGGTCCCAGCCCCGTGGCCTTCCCACCAGACACTGCTGGAAATGTCCTACGAGCAAACCCATCGCTCACAGGGCAGCTGACAGCTTCACAGTTCCACAGCAACTCCCTGACCCACAGCTGCTGCCTACAAGTTGACAGGAAAACCCGTCTGCTATTAAGGTTAAAAATGCTGCCCATAGGGAGAGCAGAGCCTGACATCGCCTGCAGCATACTTCTCGCCTGGAGTTATTGCCTGTGGATTAGCAAAGGTCAGGGTTTAGTGCTCCAGCCCTTCCCAGGCTCTTCCTTTACTGCAGGTTAGGGCTACACTTGAAAATTTTTTGTTGATTTAGCCTGATCTGTAAGTGCATGGAAAAATCCCACCCAGTCTGGGGGAGCCATGGGAGCAGAATTCCTACAGCAGATGTAATCATCCTGGCAAACGGAAAATACCCCACCCCTTGGCTGCTGCGGCGGGTTAGGGGAATTAATGGGATCCCTATGGGCAAGAAAGCTCCTTATCAGCAAACGCTGTGTTCTCCTGGTCCTGGCACCCTCTCTCCAGCAAACCTCCATCCCAGCATACCCCCCCCTCCCCAGCTCCTCCTTTTCTCTGCCTCTTGTCTTTTCATCTCTTTTCTCTCTCCCACCCATTCTCATTTTGCCCTGACAACTTTGTTTTCTTTTTTTTTTCCCTTCTTTCTCCCCCCCCCACCCCTTGCAGAATGTGGGAGGGATGAAAGCTGCAGATAATTAATAACCCCAGCACTCCTCTGCTCTGTCTTCCTGGGAGAACTCAGAGATTCCTGCTCCCTCCACCTCTGCCTCCCCCTGCAAACGCTCTCTCACTTCCAGTCATGTGCTGTCTGTTCCCAGTGCCTGATAAATCGCAGCTGGCAGCTCCTGCTCCAAAAGACTTGGCTTATTTTATGTGTGTGCTCATGGGTAAGGATTCACTTTGAGCTAGGGATGGGGAGGGGGGGGGATGGCTTAGCAGGTCTTCTGGAGATGGGTGTCATTTTATCCACAGGCAGCCCCCATGTACAGAAGCAGCTTCTTGCTGTGGGGTCACTGTGGACTCAGTGTTTCTGGAGGTCCCTACAATTCTGTCTGTGAGGGCTTTGCCAAGACCTTGGGCTAGCAGAGACTTCCCATCTCCCTAGCCCCAAAGCTGGCATGAATCACCCCTTCTCCTCCTACCCCCTCTCCCTCCTGTTCTGCCCCTTCCAGCTGGTTTCCAGCAGCTCTGCAGGTCATTCGGGCTCCGGGCAAGGGCATGGGCTCTCCTTGTCTGCCAGCTCCTGTTCTTTCTTGATTCCTCCTGTGCTTTCCTACCGTCAGGTCGGCTGGAAGTAAGTGCTTTGTGTTGAAAGACGGATTATCTGGAAAGGCAAAAAGGCAGGACCTGAGGGAAGAGGAGGCTTGGGACAGTGCCTCATAGGGGGAAGAAATCAGCGCTGCTGCAGAAACTACCTGAGCAAACAGCAGGAAACGCAGCAGGGAGAGGCCAAGGAGAAGCTGCTGATAACCTCTAATCACCTCCCAAGAGCTGCATGGTAAATTCAGTGCTGGATCAGTTTGTGTTCAAGAGGGAGCAGCCAGGCGGGTGCTGAATTGCACTCACGCGCTCCCTCCCTCCCTCTCTCCCTCCCTCCCTCCCTCTCTCCCTGAAGCGTGATTTCTTGTAAGCATCGATTTTGCAGAAGCCTCATCACCAGAAACCTTCCTGTTTGGCAGAACCCTGGAGAATACACTCAGGGACCGGGTCAGTGCTCCTCTGCTGCCTTCTGCAACCGGGGCTGAGGCCACGGCTCTGGTGCTTTCGAGCCCCATCCTTGTGAGGAGGGAGGCTGGGAGGTGCCAATAGCTCCAGGCTGGGCCCAGAGCCTGCAGGATGCTGCCTCAGTGACCATGGGGAACCAGGGCAGCAAGTGTGGGTCCCACTGCCCCTCATGATCTGTCCCCCTTCCACACAGGCTTTGAAGTTCGGCATGGACAACTCCAGATACACGTGGTTTGGGTTGGGTGCTTCTCTTACTCTCTGTCCCCTTTCCTCTGCCCATTGAAAGAACTCGGGGGCCCTGTGGCTTTTTTCCATTTGTGGGCTTACTTTAATCTCTGTTACAGCGTTTTGTCTCCTTACCTCCTGCCTGGTGCCTGAGCTGTAAGACAAAGAGGTGTTTACACTCCTGGGCTGCCCAGGCATTGAGGCTGGAGACAAGCAGCACAGCGGAGGGTGGATAGAAGTGAACGTTTCAACATCTTTTCCATCTGTCCCAAAAACCAATATTGACCCAAGACCCCCGTGTGGCTGCTTTAGTCAAAGTTTTACCAGACAAAGCCACTCTTGGGATCAGAGCCTTTCCACCCCTCACCCCAGAGCTCAGGTCTGAGGGGAGGTGAGGACATGGCTGCTCCCCAGAGGGGACCGTCCCATCGGGATGGTGTGTCCCTTGCTGGGGCACAGACCTTCTCCCCAGCTAGCTGTCTGGAGATGCCCCTGCTTGGGGGTACAAGGAGTCGAGGTGCCAGAGCCCTTCGTACCAGGAGGCAGATTTTCATCTCCAAATTACGTTCAATTAAGGAGCGCTAATGGGGCTGGATTTGGCCTGAGCAACAAGGGAGCGGGGTCAGCGCTGAACAATATCCTGTTGACACTGCTTCTGAGGAGCGATTCACCGGGCAAGGGGAGAAGGGGCCTTGCTGAGACGCTCCTCAGCACAAAAACCTCAAAGGGGGCTTTAGCCTCTCCTCCTCCTCCCTCCCCTGGCTCCATTATCTGGCAGGGCCGCAGTGAGGCTCGTCCTCAGGGAAGGGGAGCGAGGGGGGAAGAGTGGCCATTTTCCCTGCGGCTCGTCTGCTGGTGATAGCACATCCTCTCAGGGAGGGGGGGGCCGTGGGGGGCCGTGGGTTTGGATAACCTGCCTCATTAGTGGCTGTATGACATCATTATCTCACATTAGCGACACTCTTCCAGAGGTAATTGGGAAGCCTCTGGAATGGCCCCGTGACCTTTAATTAATGCAATGGGGCCTTTTCCTTCTGCGATTCCTCACTCTGCCTCAAGCAGCTGCTTCTTGTTAAGATGCCAGAACAGGGGAGCCCTGGTCCCATGCCGGGATTTTCTAAGCCCCTGTCCCCCAGGGGAGAAATAAAAAGGTGCAGGAACAGTCAGCTGCTGCCTGACTTGTTTCAGCCTCTGTTTTCACCAGCCCCTTGCCCACCCCCTACTCCAGGCTGCTGCCTGGGCAATTACCTCCGGCTGCCCTGCGCAGAGCTGATTAGCTGGGTACCCCCTCCCGGCCCGTGGTGCCCATGGGGATGGGGGAGACAGGGCTGTGTGGTGCCAACCTTTTGCTTGCAGAGGAAAGAGCAGCTCTGGGTGTCGTCTCTGGAGAAAGGGCTCAGAAGGGGACTCAAGGCTGGGTGCTGCTTCCAGGGCTGGTGGTGGTCACACGTGTGGGTCACATCTCCCTTCAGATGGGGTAGATGCAAGGTAGAAACCCCATATTTCTATGCTCATCTTGGCTATCAAAGCACGGAGGAGTCCTACGCACTGCTGCAAGGGAGAAGGGATAGACCGTGCTCCTCCCAAGCCTTTCATCTCCCTCCAGCTGTAATTCTGGTGCCTGCTCCTGTCTTTGCAGTTGTTATTGTCTCTTCAGCTTGGTCTCAGCTGCTAAATCAATGGCCAGAGATTAGTCATTGGCAGCCCCAGGTAGCACGGAGATTTCCATTAGTGCCGTGCATCTGGGCTGTCATTATTATTAGCACTGTTATTACGGCAGCGTCTGGAGGCTCCGGTCCAGAGTGGCACTTTGTTGTGCTTGGCACAGAGCAGAAGGGGAGAAGAGTGCCAGTGCTGATGTGCTGAACAGGCAAAGGAGCTATTGCGTCCCTTTTTTTTACTGCCAGGGCACTGAAACACAAGTAGGGAGAGTGAGTCCCCAGCAAGGTCACACAAAAGGACTGGGATGACCTACAAAGCACCCCAGGCTTCATCTATTTTCCAGTGCATGGGTCCTCAAACTGCCTTGCAAGTGAAAAAAGCCTGACTAGAGGTGGGAAACACAGTCTTCCTTCTCACCCCAGGCCAGGTTTTGCTACCTTCAGTTCTTTTCAAGGCAGCACAAGAATTCTTGCCTCATGCAAAGGAACCCAGCAGCTCAGAAAAACACCCGGTCCCCAGTCAGAACCCAGATAACTGGTATGCAAATACAAATGTGAGCTACACATCCACCCCACTCACCAGGAATTGGGGAAGAAATACCTTCCTTTCAGTGAGGAAGGGAGGGAGAAAAACTGTCTACTTCAAACAGGATTCCCAGATGCGGCGTAAGGAGACAGGAAGATGGGAAGAAGTTGATGAGGTTGGAAGGGCTTCGCTGAAGCATTATATCAAAGGCTGGAACAATAAGATTTCCTCAGAAGACAATAGCTTGGTGGAGGGGAGGTGGGTTTGTTTGGTTCTGCTCAGAGGCAGATTGATCCACAGCCAGCAAACCCGTGTACAGTGTGTGTGTGCTGAGGGGCACGGCTCTGTGCTGGGAATCACGGAGCTCTGAGCTGGTGCAGCTGGGGATGAGCACAGGAGTGGGGGCAGAGCAGCCCGATGGAAGGAAGCACGAGCTGCCCATGTGTGTTGCAGCTCCCAGACCTGGTTACAGGGTGTAAAGAACACGTTAGTGTGAACATCCCTGGCCTGACCTGTGCTGGAATAGCCAGAAACAGGGAGCAGGTAAAGGTGAGAGCTGCGGGAGGACTTGCTTTCTCTGTAAGATGGTACTGTGCTGGGATGTGCTCACAGGTAAATGGTCCCAAATAATGCTCTGTCCCTAATCACTGTTAACTGCCTGGCAGACAGGGCAGAGGAATCATGCCCAGATGATTCCATTCCCCGACCGCAGGACTACAAAGCCATCCTACAGCTACAATCAGGACTCATGAAGGCCCCACCAGCCTACGGACAGGAGCAGCACATGGAGCCCTGGAGCCAGCCAGGCTCTGATCTCTGATCCTGTGAGCATAACCGGGACACCAGTGATCACTGGAACACAGTGCCTTAGGCACTCGAATGGGTAACAGAGAATTGTTGTTGTGGTATTGGCCCAGCTCTAATCCTAATTTTGTCTCAGAAACCTCTGTAATAATCTTCAACCTGAGGAGATAAGGACCACTGGTGGTTATTCTCCTGGCCTTGATCCTCCGTGGGGCTTTTGTATTCAAAATGTGGAAACAAATTAACTCCCTGGAAAGAGCTAATCAGAGGATTGGGGCTTTTAATTCACAGGGCGACCCACGGCAGCGTATTTCAAAAGCAGGTGAAGGATGTAGTCAGGTCCTTGGGAGCCTTCAGCTTGCAGAGAGCTTTACCCTTCCTGACAGCGGCATTTGGACTCCCCGGGCTTTGGGGATCAGTGTGTGCTGTGCGATGCGCTGCGGTGCTGCTGCTTGGCACCGCTCCCTCCTCAACAGCTGGCACAAGTTCCACTGCCCCTTCTCGCAGTGCTGGCATGTCTGTAGCAGCTTTGAAGGCACCTCCCGTGGGCAGAAAGGAGTGCAGCTCCCCATAGCAAACACCTACTCGGGGATGCTCGTTTCCCAGCCCCGGCCCTCGCAGGGTTAATGTCATCGGTTGGTTTAATTCAAGCCAGAGTGGAGTGCTGCACAAGGCAGCCTCCCCCGGAGCTGGAGCCTTTGCTGGGGGACTCTCCCACCCCCCTACCCACCCCCTGGGACAGAGGGTGAGTGGAGCAGCCTGTGTGCAAGGAGCTACCGGTGTCTGTTGTGCTTGCAACCTGACCTCTCCTTTGCTCTTTGAAGCTGCTGACAGTGGGTGGGCTGAGATCAGTGGAGTGGCCGATCTGCCGGGAGTTAGAATAACATAACCACCATGCCCTGTTCGGCTGGGAACAGGATCTGTTTGGAAGGGGGTGGGCAGCACAGGGGCGAGGGATTCGGGACCTTGAGGACTGACAGAGCCCTGCAGATGTGGAGCAGCTCGCATTTGGAGCTGGGGTGGGAGGGGAGGCCCTTTCATCCCAAAACATAATTAATCAGTGACTTGGAGAGAAAAAGGAGCTGTGGCTGCAGGTCCAGCTACCGTTGCCCTTTCCAGGTCCACAGCCAGAACGGGGAGGGCTTCATCAAGTTGACACTCTCTGAGAAGACACTCGGGTCCTCCTGGCTTTCTGCATCTCATCCCTGAGCTCGCTCTTGCTCCCGAGGGCCAGGGTTAGCGTGCTGGCCAGCAGTGTCTTCCTCTCCACTGCTCCAGCCCAAAGCAGCCACCATCCCTCACATCACAACACTGGGTGCAGGAGAACACCAAAGAGGTCACCCAAGGCACCAGCTCAGGCTCCTGTGAGTTTTGCTCCGAGGACCTCCTCATGCCCATCTGGGATTGCCAAAAATACCATTTTTTTTGGCTAAGCACAGGTGAAACTGCTGGTTAAACCTCTAGGGGCAAGCTGAAAGCAGCTGATACAGCAGCATCTGTTTTGCAGAGAGACTGATTGCAGAAGAGGTGCAATTTCACCTCTCCCACCCTGCTTTTTGTCTTGCCCTTGAGCCCCCAGCAGCCCCCCTGGAAAGCCAGGAGAGGAGCTGCACCCCGGCTCAGCCTTTCGAAAGGGGATGATGAGGCCATGGGGAGGGGAGGCAGGTCCTGGCTGGTAGGTGTAAGGGGTGGCTCAGCAATGCCCTGGGCTGCCTGCACCCCTCACTTTCATGCATGAAGAGCCCTGAAGGGAAGGTCCGAGCCAGCCCTTGCCTGTGGGGTGAGGGAGGCAGCTGCTTTGGCACGAGCATGGACATGCCTTGATGTCCCACGGTTGGAACACCCCTGGAATTGCTGCCTTGCCTTGCAGCAGCACCTCTGGCCCCTCTGAGTTTGCTCGGGGCCAAATGCCTCATGTGTGAAGTGATGTGCCTCACCCTAAAGCACTGAGGACGGGCTGGTGACTGCCTGCTGGCTCCAGGACTTGGACACCCACACGTGGCAGCTGGTGACCTACCTGTGTGGATCGCTGAGCGTCTAACGCAGCACAGAGCAGGACAGCCTTGCTGTAGAGCCTCCCAACGTGCACAGACCCTGCTCCTCCAGCCGTATGGAACACCACGTTTTCCTTTTCCCTTGAGGGACCTCGCCAGATGGACGGGATGCTCAGGAGATGTTAGCTTCCCTTACACCCCCCTCCCTTGCAGCCTGCAATCCTAACTGCTCTAATACCATTACAGTCCTCATATCCTGGACATCTAAGGTCCCTTTTTGGGTTCAACACAGACCTGTGCGTCAGGAGGTGGTTAAAAATCTAGGGAAACTGCTAACTTTCTGGCTGGAAGTGACATCTAGTGGAAACGGCAGGAAAAATGAGTTCCCCAGGTAAAACACTGATGCTGTTGGAGTCAGTGGCGAAGCTCTTGATTCCTTTGAGCTGGAGCACAGAGATAGATGGCTGTGACATGACAGCAGTCACCTGGCTGCTGGTCCCACGCCAGGCACACTACAGCCACACCAGACCACGCACTGGTCTGGTGTTACTGTACCAGTTAAAGCAGTGGGCTAAGTTTGAGCCTGCTGAGCACTGTGCCAGTTCAGGTCTTGCCTGTCCCCTCCACACAGCTGGCAACTGCTCCTGTGGCTCATAGGGCTGTATGTCCTTCTGTGCACCACACTGGGACAGGGCATGGTGGCCCCACAGCCCCTTGGCCCTTCCCGAGAGGAGCAAAGCCAGAGAGTTGCAGAACATTGTCCCTCAGGGATGCCAAGTCCAGGACTCATCTGTGTCCTGTGCCTCTGCAGCAGTGGCATGCCCTGTTTGCCCTGCCTCCTGGTCTCTTGGCATTGGAGGGGGTCTCCTGCTGCCACCCCTTCCCCCGGGGCAGGAAGGGTCCAGCCAACAGAATTGATGTGGCCTGAGGCTATTCTTGCCAAAGCTTGCATGGAAACCTGAAACCCAGTGAGACTTGGATTAGCAACCCGAAACTCAGTCCAGGATACGAGCCTTTTGGAAGAGCTTGGCAGGGTTTCAGGCAAGTGCGGGCTGAGTTTCAAGTCAGCTCAGGCTGACCTTTGAGTGAGCCCGCTGCTGGCTGCTGGGGAAGCATGGGCCTGAATTTTAAGAGAGCCTGGGGAGGGAGTTTCAGGCAGAAAAAAACCCCAACACAACAGTTAAAGGGTTTAGGCAAAAACAATGCAAACCTCTTCTGGTTTGGGGGTGATAATTCCTAACCACTCACCTGCCCCCAAACCAGCAAAACCAGACCGGTGGTTACAGCTCCGTTGCACTCTGAGTTTCAATGCAGACTTAACCCCTTCCTCAGCAGGGAGTATTGTTAACTTCCAGGCTTTCTCTGGGGTAGATGAGAGTTCCCTGTTTGCTCTCTCCCTGTCACAAGGGACACCTCATGGCTGTTAGTCGGGCAAGGTCAAAGCAGCTCAGCATTCCCTGCTCCTGGCCACAAAGGTCTGAGCTATCTATGTGGCAGTTTGTACCTCACAGGAATTTATGGAAGGGGAGAAATGAATCAAATCGGGGGGGAGATCACGAGATGGAAAGGCTGGTGCTGTGAGAGCAGAAGACCAGAGTCCAGGGATGAGCCAGAGATGGGCATCCAAGGCCACGCTGTATCAGTGACCAAGGCTGAAGCATGATGATCAAGTGAAAAGAGGAGTGATGAGAGGATGGCCCCAAAGTGAGCTGCCTGTCCCAGGGCACTGGGAAGCAGCAAGGGCCAAATTAGTCTTGCTCCTGAAGCTGGGGACATATTTCTCTTTCCATTGCTCTTCCTGCAAACTCATCACTCTCTCCATCCCCTAACACACAGCATGTGATGGGTCTAGACCAGGGCAGGGAGGACGTGTTGCAATTTCTCCTCTGCGCTGTCCCAGCAGTGAGTCCAGCCAGAGCCCTGCACTCGTGATGCTCTGTGCTGATTTCAAAGCTCAGGGAAGGTCAAATTTTCCCACATGGGCTTTTCTGCATAGGAAATTACTTATCTTGGAGTCTTACTCTATACAGCTCTGATAGCTCCTTCTCCCCCTGTCAGTCTGTTGAAGTCTCTCTGCGCTGGGAGTAGCGGATGTGGAGCCGGAAGCCACAGAAGGGTGTTTATGCCAGAGGAAGTGCCCCTTCACGCCACTCCTGGGGTTGGGTTCTTTTGCCTAGCTCCCTTTTCCATGCCCTTGATTCTGGCTCCTTTCTCCCACGCTGTGTCCTATGTCATCAGGCAGAACGGGGCCTCATCTGCTGCTTTATATCAGGCCCTTCTCTAATTACAGGGTGACATTAGTTATTTATATAATGCCCTTAATACCAAAGCGTCGCTACTGGGGGTGCTGGGAGGTGATGGGGACGCCTGTGCCCGCCTGCCCGCAGCTCGGCAGGTGGCATCCACCGCTCACGTTGGTTGGGAGGTGCTGGAGCATCCCAGCATCTGGCATCAGCTCCACTGGAGACAGCTCAGGAGAGTGGAGCCAGGTGTCCCCGAGAGGCACAGGGTCACGCACCACACACCAGAAGGTAATCGGAGACCGTCTGTCCAGGCTGCAACTTCTGGATGTCCTTTGCAGGCGGCGTGATGCCCATTCACAGCCTGCCTGGCTCTGGGGCAGCCTGCCTGGCTGGGGGCAGCCTGCCTGGCTGGGGGCAGCATGCCTGGCTGGGGGCAGCCTGCCTGGCTGGGGGCAGCATGCCTCGCCCTTGAAGTCCACACTGGGCTTCATCCTCCCCTGAGAAAGGCAGGGAAGCAGATGTGTGATTTCCCCAAGGACAGTGTGTGGGCTCTACCCCGGGACAGCTAAAATAAATACTTGGATGTCTCCTGCACCGAGACTTGTTTGTGTCTCTGAGGCCCCAGGGTGCAGCGTGTGGCGGGGGGTGCGTGCAGTTCCTCTGGGGTTCGGTGTGTGGCTGCCCTGGCGTTGGTTTTAAATGTGACACTGATAATGCGGGCCGCCAGCCCGCTGCTGGCTTCCAGTTCCGTCTCGCTGCCTCTGTCTCCTTTTATGTTCTCTGCTGCGGTTTGCAAGGCAGAGTTTAAAGGTTTCTCTGACTAACCCCTGGCTGCCGGACTCAAAGGGAAGGAAGTTGACTGCAGCCAAGAAAAGGAAGCCAGTTGGTTTCCCTTCTGCGTCTGCGAGCGCGTGTGAGGGGGGAGCGGGAGAAGGGTGTAGCCAGATCAGAAAGGAGATAGGATGGGAAGACAGCAGACCTCTTTCCTTCCATATTTTCTTGGCTCAGCAAGCTCCTCGTGTGCGTCAGCCCGGAGCAGGGAGAAAGGAAGCGTGTCCTGGTCAATGTTTTCCCGATGGCACGGGGCAGAGTGCTCCAGCTCTGGCTGCGGGTGGGCTGTGGCACCTCTGGCTTGCTCCTTGGCAGTGCAGTGTGGGAGGGCAGCCACGAAGGGGAGCTTCCTTCCCGCAGGATGGTGGGTGCTGGAGGGGCTGGGCAAGGGGCTGCTGTGGGGGAGAAGCTGGGTGCTGGACCCCAGCTCCCTGGAGCATGCAGCGTGGGATGTCAGCTGCACTGAGGAGCCCCAGGGTGGGTGCAGAGCGACCCTCTGGGTCCCTGCAGCACCTACACAGCGAGCCATCTCCAGTTTGGGAGCTACAGCAGCCTGGGGACCCCAGGGATGGCTGGAGCCTCGGGGCAGCGCTTCCCCCCTACCCCCCAGGGCAGCTGGGCTTGGGCTCCCACTCAGGGGCACTGTGCTGCAGGCAGCTACTTCAGGGCATCTATTTCTGGCCTCGGGACAGAGGAGGGCATGCGGTGGGAGGCGGCCTCCGAGGCTCACAGGAGCTGAGGGCTATTTCTGGCTCTGGTTGCTGACCTGCCAGGCCACCTCAGCCAGTTGCTTGCCCTGTAACTCCCTCGTGCCAGGCTCACCCGGAGTCCCTGACCCTAAGCTCCCTCTGCTACCTGCACCACGTGCCCCTGGGTGGTGGGGACGTGCCATGCACCATGCAAAGTTTGCCTCAAGACCATGACACTGGCTGTGATCTTCTGATACAGCTCTGTGGTAGGCTGGCAAGTAAGAATCCTGGGAGTGCCATCAATAGGCAAATGATGCCCTGAGGTTGGTTTTATCCACCCTAGAAATGTTTAACCTACAAACTGAGCTTCTGCTGGAGGCTGTGAGCTCTGCAGTCTGGCTCTGGGCCCCTTCTCTGCTGGCTATCCCAAGGAGCAACCCCAGGCAGAGGGCAGAAGTGAGCAGTGGGCATCAGGAGTGGTCCCAGAGACCCCATGGGGACAGAAACACATTGGCTGGCACCCTCACATCTTCCCCACCAGCTTCTATATATGGGCCTGCCCTCTCTGAACCCATCACACTCCTCGGATCTCAAGTGACACACTGGGGAGGGAGGGGGGTGTGTCTATTTTTAGCCTCTGAATGGATCTGTGCTGGAGCCGAGCTCTCTGCCCCCGTCAAGGGTACAGCATCATGTTGTTCTGGGAGGATTTTCCTGCGTGGCTCTTTGAATGGCTCCATCACCGGCTTAGACTGTGGTACAGGTAGGATGCAGCTTTGTGGTCTCTCTCTCTGCTTCTTCTCCTACTGCTGGATCTCCCCTGCTGGTTTTGGGCTCTGGTGCATCTCTGTCCCCAGAGCCACGGGTACGGAAGGGGCTGCCCCGTGGCTTGCTGAAATGTCCTTGTTTGGACTGTGCTTCATGCTGCCTTCATGCACGATGCCATGGCAGTGGGAATGCTCATGACCATAGATCCCCCACTTTTTAAAATGGGCTGTGGGCAAAGGGAGTAGGAAAGGAGCATGTGAGGGGTGATGCTGCTGTGGAGAGAATCCCAAACCTGCAGTGCTCCTGGAGCAGAGGCAGAAGGGACCTGAGGGGGGTAGTAGTGGTCTCTGCTGGCTGGTTTCTGGTTCAGCACCGCATATCTGTCCTGCTGAGTCTGCCAGGAACTGCCCTTGCTTCCCACTGAGTTCAGCTGGAAACGAGTGGATACAGATGCCAGGGAGGCAGGGCAGGAACCCGGGAGGAGAGGATTAGGGCCAGACACCTCAGCTTTGTCTGCTGATGCTGGTGCCCCCCTCCTCATGCCCCGATCTCTCCGGCCCCCTCCCCTTGCTTTGCTGCTGCAGGCATGGATAACTTCGAGTACAGCATCCAGCTGAACGACAGGGAGTGGGCTGAGTTCTTCTTGGCATCGGAGGAATGCAACCTCACACCGGCTGCCCTGGCCACGGCCGAGGAGCAGTGTCTCAGTGACATTGAACAAGGGGACAGCGTGCCGGGGAGGGACTGTCACGCCAGCGCAAATGGGCAGATCGCAGCAAGGGTGGGCAGCAGGCCAGGGCCTGGCACGGGAAGCTCTGCCCCACGTGGGGTGCCCGGAGACGCCTCCCTGCGCTGGCCCAACGGTGGGCATCTCGCCCCGACGGAGCTTCTCTCCGGGAGCGAGGACGAAGCAGACCTGGGCTCGGTCAGCAGGTTTCTGTGTGAGAGCGACAAGCCCGGCTGCCCTTCATCTGCTCCAATGCCCAGCGCCCAGGGGAGGCACCCCCCTTGTCCACCTGCAGCCAACCTCGCCGGCACGGCTGACGGCACAGCCGAGAGCAGCCCAGGGCAGGACGCAGCATGTGAAGCAGCAGCACTGCAGCCGGCATCGGCACCGGAGAAAGGAGCAGCCAGCAGCAGTCAGGCCATGGACCCTCCCAGCCACCCGGCTGGAACAAGCTCCCCTGAGCAGGGAGGGGATGCAGGAGGGGAGCAGCCCCACAGCAGCCCCGTGGTGGCACAGCCGGGAGCCCCGGTGCCGGGCAACTCGCTGGCACTGGCTGCTTCTCCGGAGAGCTCAGCCAGGAGAAGTCCTAGCAGTGCTTCCCACTTGGAGTCTGGGCTACGGGGACCCCTGCATGACCACCCCCAGAGCCCAGCCCCAGAGACTGCGCCCGGGTTGCCTGGCTGCCCAGCACGGGAGGAGGCAAGTGGGGAGAGAGCAGGTGCCAAGCCGAGCACCCCGTCTGGGTCTCCAGACGTTGTGAGGCCCAAGGTGCCAGGACAGTCGAGAAAGAGCCGCAAGCAGCGTGGAGCCAGTGCCACCGAGGCAGCCCAGGGGGACAGGGAGGTTGCGGGCGCTGCGGCACAGGGCACTGTGGTACCCACGAAGGCACCTCTGAGCTCGCCACTGACCACACGAAAGAGCAAAGGGAAGGAGAAGGCAGCCAAGCCAGCTCTTGTGAAGCTGGGAAGTGAAGCAGCAGCGGAGAGCAAATGCCTGGTGCCCAGCCCTGGCACGGAGGAGAGCGATCCAGCCGTGAGCACTCCCCCAAAGCAGAAGGCGAAGGAGCCAGGGGCACAGTCCCCGGGGAAGGCAAGGGCCACCAAGCATTCAAAACCAGGGCAGGCTGGTGGCTTGGGCGTACGTGACAATGTGCCCGTGGTCCCTGCCAACGGAGCCGCAGCTCCTCAGGGAGAAGCATGCCAGGAGGTTCCAGGGAAGCTTCTCTATCCCACGAGCGTGGTGGTTTCTGGAGGGGATGCTGCTGAGGGAGCTCATGGGGGGCCTGCAGCTGAGATCTCCAGGGATCTGCCCCTGCCATGCTTTGCAGTTGGGGCGTCCGCAAAGACAGACACCCTGGATGTGACTTGGCCTGAGATGTACGACTATTTGTTCTGTGACTCCCAAGGGGAAGAAGAAGGAATGGGGAACTCAGTGGAGAGGGAGAAAACACCCTTGGAAAGGGAAATATCCTTGCCTGAACTGTATGAATATTTTTTCAATGAACCAGAAGGAAACAGGAATAAAGTCAAGGGTAAAGACAGGAAGCGAAAGAAGTTCAGCAGCTTGGACCAGGCTCAGCTGCAAAATGAGGATCCCGACTCAGCTCCAGTCAAAGACTCCCTGGTTATCTCAGTCCCTGAGGTGTATGAACACTTCTTTCCAGATAGGCCTGGAAACAGGGTGGGCTGGAGAGGGATTTTCTCAATCACTCCAGCCTCCGAGGTGAAGAGGGCTGTGGGGGCTTTGAAGTCCCTTCTGCAAAGGCCAATACGTCTCGTCAGAGGCCAAGCCCCGGCCCCCCAGGCTCTTGTGCGGAGAGGATCCGGAGAGAAGCTGCCCCTCATCCCGCTGGCTCCACTGGGAAGAGGCCAGGCGCAGCCGGAAGGTTTGGACATGGCTCTTGCACTGACAGGTAAAGCACTGTGACCCCCACCCCACGGCCCCGCTCACAGGGATGTGCTTCTGCTGCACGTAGGGATGTGCCTCTGCCTTGCGTGGTCTCCCTTGCCCCCGCCGCCCCTCGGAAGCCTGGCAGCCAGTCCTGGCCCTCCTGCAGCCAGCTCTACTCCCACCGCAGCGGCGTTAAGGCTGCCATACAGTGGGGAGCATTTTGGTGGGGTCTGCCAGGTAGAGCTGCTCTGACATCACATTCCCAGTCTCACAGCAGCCCTGGGCCTTAGCAGGGATCTCTGGAAGCGTGTGTAAAGTCACCTCTGTTTCACACTGGGTTGCATTGGCTGTTTCTTGCGATGCTCACGCTGTTCCCTGTGCCAAGCCCGTGCTGCTGGCCAGACCCTGAGGCTGGCTCCCAGTGCTCCAGGAGGCATGGATAGGGAATCTGGGTGTAGTCTGTGCATAACTTGCTTTGCTGCAGCGCTGGGGCAGAGGCGGTCGTGACAGGATGCATGCAACATGCTGAAACTCAGTGCGACCCAAAGTCCCAGTCTCAGCTCCTTCAGTTGATCCATAGCGAGTGGATCTGCTCTGTCCTTTTGCACTGTCACCAAGAAAAACCTCCTGAAGTGGGTGGCATTGAACGTGGCCGGTGTTATTGTGAGGTAGAGATAGGATTCCCCATGCCAGAGTCATCCAGCTGCCCACAGGACCACATCCCTGTGTTTCTGATCAGCAAATGGGAGTGAAATCCATATCAGAGAACTCATGGCCCTGAGATAAGGCGATGGCTGCTGAGCTGCTGTCCTGCTTTAAGGCTGGGCTGCTCATCCATCTAATACTGGTGAGGGGAAAAGGTTTGCCAGAGTCAGTCATGTCCAGGGCTTCCAGCTGGAAGAGGTGAGGGGGACTTCAAAACACACACGAATTAGATAAACACCCTCCAGAGACCTCAGATGTTACCTGGACGTGGGCTGTTACTGGAGGCAAGTAAGTGAAACAGGAATAAAAGCAGAGCAAGTCTGACCCACTAAGACAGCCAGCATATTTATCTTAAAGCTTTAATGATGCTTACAGCCACAGTGCTTCATAGTTAATATTAAAACCAAACAATGAATGAGTCATCCAAAAGGGTGCCTCAAAATACTGCTTCCAGTCTGTTTGCAGAGAGAAAAGCCCCTTCACCATGGTCGTAGCTAATTAATAAGCCAGCTTTAATTTAAAGCCTGATCAAATAAACATAGGAGCAAAAATAACCTACTCTTGCAACACGTCTGCAAGTTGTGCCAGACTGGAACTCCAGCAGAGAAAAGAAATGCTGAGCACTCAGGGCTGGATCCCTCCCCCTGGACTGAGCAGGTGGCAGGAGTGAGGTGGGATCTGTGCAGAGATGCTGAGATGCACTGGGGCTTCTTGGGGCAGTGTGTGTTGTCCCAGAGCTGCGTGTATCTCAGGGCATTGTCTTGCAGGAAGGGGACTCTGCCCAGTTGGACCCACCTGCAGCCAGCCCAGGAACTGCTCTCTGCTAAATCCTTGCTGCCAGTCACCCCAAAGGGGTGTGCTGGGAAGAAGGGCAGGGAGGTGTGGGGCAGTCAGGGGTGCTGGAGGTGGCATGGCCACTGGCCGTGCCTCCCAGGCCATTAACAGGTATTGACAGCTTCGGGCTCTCAATTAAGTGTGAAACTGAGAGGGGTGAAAAAGGTGCCTGCCCCTCCTCTTAGGAAACCTGAGTCCTAATTAGACACATTTGACTTGACCAAGGGTGAAAAAAAGGTCTTCTGGGAGGGAAGTGGTGTGACAAAGCTGTCTATCTCTGGGAGTGCAAGGGACTAGGTGCCCCAGAGGGACTGGAGCTGGCTGTGGCAGAGGAAGCATTGTCAAACCCGAAGCCTCATGCTCTTCTCGCAGGGAGGCCCGAGGCTCCGCTGGCGCTGACCCACAAAGACATGTGTCTCGTCTTCTGTGCCTTTGCATCCTGGGCAGTGAAGACCTCTGACCTGCAAGCTCCTGATGCCTGGAAGACCAGTATGTATGGTACCCAGTCTGGTGGGAGAGGGTTGGGGTGGACCTCATGGAAGACATGGTGGAGAGAAAGGCAGGGATGCTAACCCACCTACCATTGCCTGTGGGAAAATGCAGTCATTTTCCTGCTTTTCCACAGTGTCCTGTTACTTTCTCATACCTTCTCTCCCCTATGAAAGTGGCAGTCCTGATTCCTAGGAATGGGACTTGATGATCCTTATGGGTCCCGTCCAACTCAGTATTTTCTATGATTCTATTCCCTTGTCCTTTCCCCACTCAAAATGTCTGCTGGGTGAGCAGAGCTTTACCCCTGCTCCATCCAACCTCTGACAGGGACCAGTACCAGTATGTCAGGGGAAGAGAGGCTTCTTTAGGACCTGTGCTGGCTAGAAGCTGAGTCAGGACCTCATGTATGCAGCTTTATACTCCATCATCTCAGCTGGAACAACCACATTGCTTTTTCTAACATACTGCAAAGGTATAATCTTCTTTCCAAATGCAGCTAAGCTGAAGTATTATCCTGTTGCACCGAGTCCTGCAAGTAAATGGAGCTCCATCAGTTCCTCTCCTCTCCAACCACAGCATCTGAATAACTAGTGGGGAGAGAAGAAGCTTGGCCAGCACAAATTGTCTGAGCCGTGGCCCGGGGGGTGCAGGTTGCACAGGGCACGAGGCAGCAAATGCAGCTGCAGCAGCAGAGTGTGGGGTCCAGTCCCCGGGCACCACAGCCCCCATCACGGGGCGAGACGCCGGGGCCAGGCCTTCCGTCTGTCCAGGGGAGGAATGTTCCTCACTAAGGTCACACAGGAAGCTGACACCCCGGGCTGAGAATAGCCCATTAGCTAAGTTGCTCAATGCAGTCATCACAAGGAGCTTTTGGCCTGCTCCTCCTTGCCTTCTTAGTATTAGATGGTAAACTTGGCCTCGGAGAGGGTGCGAAAAGCGGGATACAGGCCTCGTGCCCTCACGATTGCATAACGAGGCCTGCAGCGAGCACCCCACTGAGAGGAGAGGCAGGAGGCACTTGGACATCCTGGACTAGCAGCTCTCCTTTGGCGTTGTAGCTTCTAGCAAGTTGAATTTCCCTCTATCTCAGGCTTAATCAAAATTAAGTCTGAATTTAAGCAGGGAAGTCCAAAGGCATGGCTTGGGTTCCCAGTTTTGCGTGGGCCCAGATCAAGGGAATTTGACCTCTCTTAGAAGGCAAGCTAAAAATATTACCTGAGAGTACAGAGAAGAGCCTGATTCTGTGTGAAATCTCCATTAGTTCTTTTTTTTCTGTCTCTACATCTTCTGATTCTGAGCTTTGGTTATTTCCTGCTTTTGGCTGGGATCAGGGTGTTCACAAATAACCCACAAAATGATTTTCTTTTTTTACCCTCTTCCTGGTCCAAACAGAAGTAGAAAAGGAAGGGACTGTCCTGAAGGCCTGGTGAAATTTCCTACTGTAGGCTTCCCATATGAAACTGGACACATTAGACATCCTCAACCTGTATATCTAACCACCATCTATGTCGACCACACTCATGAAGTCTGTGTCATGTTTTCCCTTAAAAACAGCTGTTTCTTGGGAAATGGTGGTGGGATCCATGCAGCCCAGTCACAGGTCCAGGCTGTGGGCAGCTCTGGGCTGAAAGCATTGGGAACAAGCAGAGAATGGTGGGGATGGAAAGCAAAGGCAGGAGGGAACTGAGACCAGGATGAACCATGTAGGTTGTGATCTTCAAGTTTGGAAAAAGATCTTAATATTTGGAAGAAGCACCCAAACTCACTCTGGAAATGTGTTGGGCTCTTTTCCAGTGTTCCTGGCAAGCTTTGGCACGCTTTCTGCCATCCGCTACTTCAGAAGGCAGGTCAGAGAAGGACACCCCCGGTCCTAGGCCCAGCGTGCACCAGAGGTGCTTCCTGAGGACAGGTGAGGATGGAGGAGGCAAAGGCCGGGGACTTTGTTCTTGGGCAACGTGAGAAGCCTGGATCCTAGCACCAAGACTTCTCTGGACCCATCCCTAAACAGGACAGGATGTCACAGGAAGCAGGATCCTTCCGGTGACAGTCGTTTGTGATACTGTAGGCAGATTGTACCTGCACTGGACAGAAGAGGAGCCCGGCATGGGCTGGCTCTGTTCTTTCTTTGCACACTTCTTGCATACTTGTGCTATCTCCTAGGAGTAGTCACAGTGTCTGTTCCAGGGTGCTGCTTGTCCGTCCTCCCCAATGAAGTCACTGGGTGGCAAAGGAAGGCCCTGAGGTGGTGGAAGGAGGAGAGGGCCAAAGAAACCAGGGAAGTTCTTTGTTCCAATGAAAGAGCTGGGTTATCTGTGAAGGAAGGCAGGAGAGAGCTTTGGGACAGGCTGTCTCTGTACAGACATGGTGCTTTGAGATGTGCCAGCTGTGCACAGCTAAGGGGGGACGGAGGGGCCGCTCGCTTGGCAAGGCCCAGGTCTCCCATGATTGGTTTGGCTCACTGCAGGAGGACTCATCCTCTTGGATTTCACTCCAAGAAGTCACGTCTCTTTCTTAACAGTTGGGGAGGCTGAGGTGGGGTTTCTGCTGCACGTGGCTGCCTCAGCCCTGCTGAACCAGGGCTGTGGACGTGGTGTCTCTGTGGGTGAGCAGCACTCACCTCAAGGACCTTGCTCCCGTTAGCAGAGGATGGGCCGGTGGCACACAGCCAGAGCCAGGGGAAGGGCGTCCAGGAAGGGCTCTGCAAGAGGCTGCATGGGATGGAAAGGAGCTGTGGGGGCAGCAGGGAGAGGGACTGAGCTCAGGGAAGCCTCAGGAGAGACCCCTGACCAGGACAGGAGCATTTTGGAGAGGAGGAAAAGTCACGTGTACATGTTTGGCTCTGACAATCACCAGATGAAGGATCAGGATATGTGATTTGGTCCCTCCACTGCCTCCTATCCTAGAGATACAAAGCTCACTGGCAGGAGATGTGGGGTGAGGAGGTGCCATGGCAGAGCATGTAACCTTGGGCTGGAGGGCACCTAGAATGGAAGGTGGGTGAAAAATGAAAAGGAAGCAGCTCATTTATTTTCCACGTCTCCAGTGCCTTCCCCATCACTTGAGGGCATTATTCATGAGGGTTTTTCTTCGCTCCCATGTCTGATAACAGCATGAATGTGAGATTTGTTAAGCACTTAGGGACCAGATCCACAGAGGTACTGGGAGAAGTCTGCCCAGAATACCTGTGTGGATCTGCTGGGGAGCTGTAGAGGAACACTGTAGCCATGTTTGTCCTAGGAAATCAGAGAGGAGAGGTTTAGCTCTTTCCTTGTAATGCAGAGTGCCATGCAACTTTAATGTGTGTAGGGTGGTATTGAAGACCATGTGTTATTGCTGGGAAGAGAGCACACTGTGCAATTGCACAGTGAGGAATGTAGCAGTAAATAGTGAGAGAGATATGCAGGGTCTATGTGGACTACAGCGTGGTATATCCAGAATGACTCTTTGTGGAGGAGGAGAACAGATAGAATATGCTGGAAGCTTCTAATAAAGATCTATCTCATTGAATACTTTTGTCTACATTCCTGTGTCTACACTCTGTGTGTGTGTGACTGCTGAACGAGTGCTGAGATTTAAAGAATGAGAAATTGATCCATTACATGTCTTACTGATACAGAACTGTAGGTGTTGATGTGCTGGTTGAGGAGCCCCAGGGGACAGAGCGTGCAGGCAGATGGGCCGCTTTGCCTCCTCTTCATCTCCATCCCTATGCCTGTCCCTCTGGGACACATCGTGGCTGTTGCTGAGGGCCTGATCCAGAGGGTTCTGCTCTCTTTCCTGTCTCAAAACCACTCAGGACTGGAGCAGAGTCCTGCTCTTGCCAGCCCTCCAGCCAGCATCTCCCAGGGACCCTGAACAGATTAGTGAGCACGAGTCAACACACAGCATCACGCAGGTTCAGTCCATCGATCCCCATCGCCTCTCCGCTCCCCCAGCCCCCTCGGCACAGCCAGGCTCTCCAGTCTGATCCGCATCCAGGAACGCCTGGCACTGCAGCCTCAGGCCCTGAAAGATGCCCAGCAGACCCCCCCTCCCTCCAACCAGCAGCAGCACGGCGCAGGGACAGCCGAAGGGTTCGCATATGCTGGGGTTTACTGTTTATCCAGCCATAAGCCATTAAGCACCCTCTGTGTTCTCAGTGGCAGGTGGAAATACAGCAGCCTTGGCATGGCGGGTGGGTAATGGGGGAACAGCTGGAGGGATCCGGAGGTTTCATTATTCCCAGCTTTCCTGGGAGACTGTAACGCGGAGCAGAGCAAAGCAGAAGAGGGTCAGAGGAGGGCAGCAGACAGGTTTGCTGATGGGAAGGGGTCTCCAGGGCTGCCCGCTCCTATCTGAGGGGGATTCTGGCTCTTCTTGTGTTTTTAAACCTTGTCACACAAATCTGGAGGAAACCACCACCATGGTAGGTGCAGGAACAGCTGATTTCCCTCCCTGCCATGTACAGCACTCCCCAGCGCTGTGCTGGCAGTTAATAAATGATCATGCTAAAAATCACTGAATTTAATACTGAGCAAAATATTTTGGAGAGATGTTTGGTTTGTCTCAGGGATTGCAAAGTTGGCCCGAAGATCTCACTGGACCTGGGAGACTTTCTGGCCAGAAACCATAATGTTGAAGGCAGTTTTGAGGTCATTATCCCCCCCCATTGCAGTTTAGATGGGGCAGGGCTCTGTGTGGAATGTGGGGGTCTGCTGACCCATGTCAGCTGGATCTTTTCCAGCACTGTCCTTGCTTTGGGGACATCATCTCCCCGGAGAAGCAGTTTTGTTCTCAGCTGTGCCCCACAAGCCGAAGCCACAGGTGTTTGCTGTGATGGGGATGCTGCTGGTTCAGCTCACAGCTGTGTGAGGAGCGAGGGAGCTGGAGATCCCCACAGTGAATGTTGAGCTGCTCAGTTGCTGCTGGGAAGAGACTTGTGCCTGACAGCTCCATGCTTTGCTTTTGCAGGAAGCCAACTTGTTCTGCTGCTTGTGTACAATCAGGCTACAGTTGGAGAGTACCATCAGTTTTCCTGCCCTGCACAGGGTGGGCATGGTGCTGACAGGTGCCTGCAGGGAAACTGCTGGGCACACAACTAGTTTAGGAGTGGTTTGGGTCCAAGTAGTAATAATACCAGACTGGATCCAGAAAGGAACCAGACCTGGTTGTAAGAAGCAGGACTGGTCGGTAACGCTCTGCCATCCCCATGCATAGCCAAGCCACCGTCCTCGGGGTGGGATGAGTCCTGGCTGCCCCTGACCCCTCGAGCTGGGAAAGGCATGGTGGCTCCCAGCACCTGTTTTCCCACCCCGAGGGACGTGGGGTATGTCTCACTCTCTCACTGCCTCTATCCTAGTGTTCAAAAACTCCTACTAAGTTTCTTCCCAAGGGAGTTCAGTGCTCATGTGATGCTGTAGGTAACATGAGGTGCCTGTCACCCCTACCAGCGAGTGCCCTTTGCTTATCTGTGATAACTGGTGCCTCATCCTTTAGGGCTTGGAGAGGTAAATGTGATTTGGCACCTGACCCTGATAGAAGTTCCCCGAGGTGCCGGATGATCTGTCAGGTTATCGGTGTGGTTTGCACGCCTCCTGGTCCCTGCTGGAAGAAGTGGCTGAGATAAATATTTCAGAAGATGATAGATGTTTTCAGTCCACTGCAGGAGCAAAAGGAAATATTGAAAGATCTTCTTGGTATCAGGAGATCAGATCTGGGAGCGTCTGCTGTGCTCAGCCAAGCAGCAGTGTCTCTAGTGCCCTTCAAGTAAACCAGCCTGGACTTGCCTGCAATTTTAATGCTTGGTTTATTCCCCGACCTTTTAAGCTCTCTCCTCTCCCTGCACGGCGAGGTCACCTCACCCATGTCTCACCCTGGAGGGAGGAGCCAGGAACTCTCCATCTTTTGCATCATCATCATCAGCCACCACAATAGAAACGACCTTCTCAGTGCATCCTGGCTGCCGTGAGACCCTTTTCACTTCACCAGAGCGGGTGCCAGTGCTGGAGGTGGGAGCCCTGCCATCCTACCCTGCTTCCTTGCCTTGCACGTAGCTCCTACATCTGACACCTTGTCTTGCCAAGCCGATGAAAAAGTCAGGCAGGTGCACCCCTCCAGAACTGCCTCCGTATTTCATCTCACCCTCATATGCCACGTGCCACCCGGCTGCCGGACTCCTGCCCTGGGAAAGGGCTGTGCCCCTCCGTTCTGCAGCAGTTGGTTTTCCCAGGGCAGCTCCTTCGCTCTTATTGTTCCTTCATCTCTCTGTAGTAAAGCCAGAGCAAAGCTTGTGGATATCTCTGAGTTATGGCTGTCTTCTCCCCACACTTAGAGAGATTTCGGGAGGCTGGTGGTGCTGTGCTGACCCGGGAGTGACAGGCAGCGGAGCAGTGACCTCCCTTTTATCCCACACTGGCAGAAATGCCAGTTGCTTCATGTCGGGCAGTCAGAGCATGACATATTTGGGTGGATTCCCCCACCCACAGGGCAGTGAGGGAGTTGCTCATCACAGAGCAGAGCAAATCCTGCACATCTTCAAGTTCTCAAGGGGGACTGAGGGCTCACAAGGAAGGCGCTGGGTTTTTTTAGCAGGAACAGGGCAGAGGATTGCCCAGCGGGTCCTTCCCCAATCTCAGCCGTGGTTTTAGGCAGCTGGCAGGAAGAGACATGCTCATGCAAAGTGCTCACCAAGGAATTCCCACCTCAAGTGTCTCTGTACATACAGTAAAACCATCAGCGAGTCCACACACAGCGAAGGAGCGGGAGCTGGCTGAGTGGGCTGCTCTGCTGATGCTGTACTGGATACATATATATTTCTATTTATAGCTATATTTATAGCTATATTTATATCTGTAAAGTGCTATAACTGTATTTATAAACATCCCTTGAAACCACTCTGACAGCAGAGGTTAGAAGAGGAGTCAATACTTCAGTGCTACACCTTCAGTTACAGGGGCTTCTCCTCCAAACCTTCTGAAGCCAAAGGATACAGTCACAGGTTCCACTGTCTTTTTTAAAGCTGCCTCTCTGCTGGTTATTCTTTGAGCAAAAGCAGTTTGACATCGTGGCTCGGAAATGAGAAAGCAGAGGGAGACAAACAGCATTTCAATAGCTGCTCGAGTTTTCCAGCTATGGCTGGGAGGGAGGGACGTGATTCAGGACTTTTAGCACATGGAGGGACTGGGGGTGGGGGACAGAGACATCATTTGTCAGAGAGTGAATTGTTGGCAGCTTGTATCATCTGATGTCTTTCATCTGCCTCTGTGAGTAAAGGTGCAGCTACCCCATGACCAGGCAGAGCAGCAGGATGTGTACAGGCTTGCTGGCAGCTCCAGAGCCCTGGTGCTGCGGTTTTGGGGGGACCTGGTTCAGATGTATCCCCGCTGCAGCCAGGCTTTGAAGGATGAAAACATTTTCCAGGACACAAGAGGTGTTTTGTGTGTTTATAGGTGCTACGCTTCGCATCTTGATGCAACCTGCACTGAGACATCTGGTGTCACGTTAAGTAAATGCTCAATTTTTATAGTCTGGATTTGCTGGGAAAAAGAGGTGGAGGAAGGTCAAGAGTGGGGATTTCATGTGTCTGTGAACATAGCTCCCAAACACAGCCCTGTTCCCACCTGCCAGGGAGCTGCCTGGTTCAGGATCCGGGTAGGAAACCATCGAGGGAAAACAAATAGCCAGCAAAGCCGATGACCCAGCAGGGAAGCCAGGCGGTGAGGAGGAGCTGGGGTGTGGGTCTTGACCAATCTAACGTGTGTGTGGGGCTGGTTTGGAAACACATAAGGGCCTGTACACACAGCTAAATTACTCTGCATTAATTATACCACCTTATCAAAGCTGTACAGCCTTCTAAAGTAGGGACTGATGGAGGCAGAGCAAGAAGAAGGGCTTATTTTTGGGGAGCTAAGCCCAGCTGGGAAAGGGTATAAGTAAAACTCCCCTAGCTGCTTTCATGGCAGGGGCTCTGTAACCATTTCCGTGGCAGTTTGTTGCCCTACAGGGTAGCATGGAAGACACAGCAGAGAGCTGCCTGGAGTGGTCAGCTGGACATGAGCATTCAGGGCTGGGACACTTGGGTTGTGGTTACCCCCGTGGCCCTGCTCTCTGGTGCCCCTTTGCTAAGAGCAGGCTCGTGTTCCACCCCGACACGCTATGTTCTGTGCAGGGCAGCAGCTGGAAGCGGTGAGGCTCTGCACCCAGAAGTACTGCTGGAACAAGGCAGTAACTCAGGCACAGAGATGGAGTTCAGGACCTGAAATAAGAGCCGGACAGACCACAGCAGCTGCTCACAAAGGCCTGCTGGAAGTGTGAGAAACAAGCAGCCTGCGTGTCGAAAGGGCAGCGTCTGAAAGAGTGACAAATTTAGCCCAGATGGAGCTGGGGAGGGAAGCTGCCACTCTCCATGCAGGACTAAAATGACTTTAGAAGCTGTGTCGTGTCTCTGTGGTGTTTGGAAATCCAGGACCTTGCACCTTGCTACTGGTGGTGTCACTGTCACCAATCAATGTGATCGCAGCTAGGGAGAGCTGCTCACCGGGGCACAGATACCCTGGGCTCCTGTGGCCAACTCGTCTACCTCTTGCCTGGTTTTTCAGTCCCGAGCATCTCTGGCTGCAGCACCAACACCTGCCACCTTTCTGAGTGTTAGCACCTTCCAGCAGCTGCTGCTGTGGGTCGGTGTCTTGCAGAGAGCTGAGCGTGTGGGAGGGCAGACCAGGTGCCTGCCCTGTGACGCCTCGGAATTTGAATCACCTCGATCATTGAATCGCCTGCTGCTCCCAGCCCCCAGAGACTGCTGAGTCTTAACTCGCTGGTTGTCTCTGCGGAATGACTGTGCAGGGGCAGCCAGGACACCCAGTCTGCTGCCCAGAGAGGACGCAGGGACAGAAGTGACCTTCAGACATGGGGTGCAGTCCTCAGGGTGGTATTTCCTTGCCGAGCAAGCCCCTACCATGGTCAGCTCTGCTTCCCAAGCACCTTTCTTAGAAAGCGTCTGCCACAAAGTGAGGTCTGACTGACAGGAGGGCAAAGGCAGAACCATCCAGCAGCTGCAGAGGGCTCAGTTCCATCTCCAACCCTGGTGCTGGCTGGTGCATCCCGTTCAGTTCACCCAGGTTTGCCCCAGAGCAGACAGCATGGATCATCCCCATGTCACAGCACGGGCTGCATGAGTGCACGGACCCACTTGCAGTCACCAAGTGATTCACCTTCCCAAGACCCCCAGAACACAGGGCTGAAGCAAAGTCTGATTATTGGCATTAAACCTCCAGCCAGGTCTCGCTGCCCGACAAACGCAGGGGAGACTTTGCTCTAGGATTAGGTGTTTGCAAGTGCCTGACCTGAACAACAGGCAGTCAGCACTCTGGAAATCCTCCTGGACCCAAAGTCCTCAAGGGAGGAAAGGCTTTGGAAAGGATAGCAGTAAGGGATGAAAATTCACCTGCATTTAACCACATGATGGCGAAGAAAGAGAGAAAAGTGTTGGAGAAGAACGTGTATTGTGATTCTCTCAGAGAAATGCACCAGGGAACTTTCACAGAGAGAGGGAGGGACTTTCCCCTTTCCATACACTGCAAATGTTGCTGTCCCAGACCAATTAAAAAGGTGATGGTGACCATCTTCAAAGCCAAGGTGTTGATAGGAGCTCATGAGCGTGGCTGCCTCCCAGCGTACCATGTGTCTCTGGTGTTCCCTAGTGCAATTTTGTTCTGAATAAATAGATCCTTTGGTGGTTAAGTTATTAGATACAAATCTTCCCAAAATAAAAGTAAACCTGAAACAAAACAATAACAGCTAGAAGACCCAAACCAACACACACACACACTCACACATGCAGACAAGGCGTCCATTCTACAGCACTGAACGTCATCTGCAGCTGGAAAATTAAATAGATCTTCAGTTCTGCCACATTTACACGTTAAATACATATAATCCACTCAAACCTTTCATGTAAACTCTGTTGGATACCTTCTGTGAAACTAAAAAGTACATTGTCATATGTAGATATTCAAGTACAAAGAGCTCCTGGATTGTTTTGTTTGCACCGGTGAAAGACTGGAAATAGAGGTTTTGGTAATATGTTTGGTTTGAAGCCTCTTTAGGGAACAAAGGTTAAGAATTTAGAGCCTTGGGTTAAAAACATTTGGATTTGGGGCTGACCTTATATGTGCTAAAGGATCTGCCTAAGAGGCTGGAAAGTGATAGCACCAAGATTCTGTCTCTGGTTGTTTGTGTCCTGGTCCTGCTGCCGCTCTGGAGGGGGGAAGAGAGAGACTGCAGCCTGTGCTGGCATTGCACTGACCACTGGAGTGTTACAGCTGTACTGGAGTTTGGCTTGTAGTGGATTCTCTTCCTTCCCTCCCTGCCCAGATATTCACAGGCAGCATTTAGTCTGAGTCCAGTAATGTGCCAGAAGGGGGTGGGGGGGGAAAGGACACAGTCCCCTAAGGGGAATCCAGAGCATCCTTTCCAGGGAAGACCTTGGTAAACACAAGCCACTTGGCATATTTGCTGGCTGCACATTTCTTGGTTCCATCTGCCAAGGTGTCAGGCTTGTAACAGTGCACGGGGCTCCTCCTCCAGCTCTGCAGAGGCTGTCACTTCTGTGCTTTAACCCCATCCTCAGATTTAGGGGAGAAGTTTGAACTCTGGACTTGCCAGGACAGAGTTCTGCCTTTTGCAGAGCGGGGCCTCTCCCTTTGTTTCTATCCCTCAGGCTCCTCATCCTGAAGGGAAGCCCAGTGAGAAAAGAGCCCCGGGGCTTTTCCATGCTATGGAGTCCTTCCCTCAGGCCTGGTAAAACTGCTGGCCAGGTGCTGGGGAGGTGTGCAGGGTGTCCAGCTCCTTTGCCTCAGCTTCCCACAGGTTGTCGTAGCTGAAGTCGCTCTGGAAGCTCTGGAGCTCAGCATAGTCATGGTAGGTTTCTGAGTCATGGTGTGAGCAGCCGGCCTCTGGAAGGTCGTACATGACGATATTCCCACCTGTGGAGACACAGCCCATGCACTTGGAGAGCTCACAAGCCAGCTGGTGCCTGCAGACCCCTTTGCCAGCAGTTAATACATGAGGGCAAATAAAATTTACAGCCCAGATGCAGCTAGACCTGAGCAAAGCAGTGGAAGCTACAAACCACACGGGTGACAGGTAGCCAGAGCCAGTGGGCAGCGAGTGGAAGCCAAGGTGACTGCCTCCACCAGACAGGAATGGCAACAGCCACAGGCCCACCACAGGGAAGCAGGAGGAAGGAGGGGCATGCACGAGTCCCCGCCATCCCTCTCAGCCCTGATTAGGGTGATGCTTATGGAGACAGACAGCTGGATGCTTATGGAGACAGACACTGATGGGCTGCAGCATGCCAGCACCCTCCCAAGAGTCTCACCTGACAGCTGTGACAAAGGGCCCAGATGTTCATCTTGCAGAGAAGAGACCTGGAAAGCGAGATGCGCTGATGAAGATGTCATAGCACTGTGTGCCTGGGATAAAGCACACCAGGAATCGCTCCTCTCTTGGTTCCCCCATCCCAGCTCCCCAGGAAGCACCCACCACAGAGCGAAGGGCTCAGAGCCCTGCAGTGACTGACCACCCTGCCAGCCCAGGGAAAGGCAAGGCGGGACCCCCCATCCCTGTGTGTTCCCCTGCAGCCTGCACAGTGTGGGCTGCATTTACAAACTCACATCTTCAAGATAAGAAGCATCGGCAGGAGGACGCATCTGGAGGCGGCAGGAGGTGCTGGGGATGCTGTAACTCGGAGCCACAGGCACCTCTCTGCCGTGGCTGCTGGGCAGGGGCTGGCAGTTCCTCTTCTGCAGAGAGAGATGTTAAGCTGCTGACATGCCTGGGCACCAATTTGCCTCTAATGAACCTGTCTGTCTGTGAGACTGCAGGAACTTAACCAAAACAAACTCCATATTTGATACTGTTATGGAGAGTTGGGGAACACTGACTAACCCAGCCCTGCTGACCTACCAGACTGAGGCAAACCAATGTTTTCTGCTTACCAAGAAAATTCTACTACATCCCAGCCCTGAAGGCCTTAGATGGGAAAGGAAGGAAGGAAGAATGGCTGTGGGTCCCTTGCAGTGACCCACAGTGCATGGAAGTTGGCCAGATGTGAAAGCAGAAGGGTGAAACCTACTACTTGGGAGACAAAAATGGAGCAAGAACAGCCAGGAGACCTCTCCAAGGGAAGGGAGGACTTCAGCAGCATGGGGGATGCCAGCCACAGACTCAGAAACAGTCTTTTCCCAAGAGATGTGCAAAACTAGCCTTTAAAAGGCTATCAGAGCTGGAACTTTTGGGGGTGGATGAAGTTGTCTCTGTGTCTGACTCATCCCTAGTTTCTGTAGGCTGGATCACATCTCTGTCTCTGCCTTTGGCACCCGGTGATAAGACAGGGGAAACCTGTTCCCCTCTGACTCTGTCCTGGCTTGAAAAAAACACCAGGGAGAGAACTATGCTGTGCCCTGCCCCTCCCCAAAACGCACGCCTGGCGTTTCCACAACCCCACTCGGGCAGACAGCAGGAAAAGAAGTGGCCTGAGGCAGGATTTCTGGAGCCAAAAGCCTGTGTGCTGAGTCAGGGCAGTAACCAGGCGCAGGGTACCTCTTCCAGGCGGCTGGAGCCTGCCAGGCTGCGGGCGCTGGGGGAGCTGGGTGTATAGGGGTCAGCGTACAGGGGGGAGCAGGACATGGCTGGCCTCTCCAGGGAGCTGGAAGCTGTCGAGGGCTGACTTCTCACCGAGCTCCATCTGTTCAGCTGAAAGGCAGAATTGAAACAGGAACATGACAATGCTGCTCTCTGCTTGCGATTCATCTCCGGGAGGGATCAGAGCAGGGGAATGTCCCGGCAATTCGTCCCAAATGCTGCTTTAGCCCTGAGGGATGGTGGGGCTGACTCGTCTGGCAAGGGGACTTCCCTGGGCGTAGGGCAGATGCACACTCAGTGAGGCTGAGGGGAGGGAAACGTGGCATCACACGCACTAAACCAGTGATGGAGACATGCTGGAAAGCCCTCAGAAGAGGCTCTGTCCTATGAAGTTAGAACACTCCTATTTGCAGAGCTCATGATGCCTCAGAAATCAGTTCCCAGGGCTCCAGGAGACATTGCTCCATTAACCTCACCTCCCATGGGCCATTTTCAAATGGAAACAGGTTTCAGACCTACTGAAAGGGGTGCTACATCTCCTGCTGCCAGCACAGCTACTCCTGCCAGTAGTGCTGTACAGAAGATGCAAACCATGCACCGGTTCCTCTTGGCACTTCCCAGGCAGGAGGGCAGCTCCCCCTGCATCCCAGCCCCCTTACACTGCTCATGTCCAGGTGTGGTGGAGGGTGATGCTGCGAGCTGCGTGCGGAGTACGGCTCGTTGTACACTGAGGAGAGGAGCTCGCCACCGGGGTTTTCGGGAATGAGGCTGCAGGTGGTCCTGTCCGTGTCCTGGCAGGGCAGCTGCTGGCCACAGGGTCCACATTTGCCCTTGGACTTCCTGGCGCTGCCTCCCCTCCGCAGGTCCTGCCAGTTGGCTTGTGCCAGGCACTGAAACAAGACAGCAGACCCCAGAGCTGTCTCTCTTGGGGCAAGCCCCAGGGATGCAGACCCACCTGCAGCCAATGCAAAGCACTCCCCTGCTATGGGGGGTGCTGGGGGCATCACGCTCGTGCATCAGCACGGTCCTGGAGCTGGGCTCAGGCTCCATGGATGCACATACCCCTGGATGTACGAATGCTGCATGGGCTCAGAGCAAAGGCCTGCTTAGCCCATCGCCTCCTCCCACCCATGGGCTTTTACTGTGGGATTTCCTGACCTTTGAACAGCCCCGTTTGCCCTTTTGCAATCTGCACAAACAGTCCTTAGGCAGGGTGCAGGCCTGAGCCGGCACCTCCAGCAGCCTTTTCCTTTATGGGCAATGCCAGAGCTGAGCCAGGGCAAACACAGGCTCCAGGCATGGATTCGCTATGCAAACACTGACCCCAGGAGCTCAGCTCATCCGGGCACCTGGACAAAGGTGCCCCATGTGTGTCCCTGTCTGTCCCATGTGTGTCCCAGGCTTTTGGGGACTCACTTACATTGAGCGGCTGGGAATAGGCAGAGGAGATGGGATCTTCAAGCAGCCTGCTCTCGGGCATCGGCACGAAGGGCTGTCCATCTGGGAGAGAGCTGCTGTTCTGGGAGACGTGTGGTAAGGTGGCCACTCTCCCTCCCGACGCCCAGGAGTTTGTACGGCCATCCGAAGTGAGCGACCCTCTCCCGCTGCTGGCAAACTAGATAGGGGGGAAGAACAGCACATAGGAACAGCCTTTGGTGTGGCTGCAGGCACATCCCCCCCAAGCATCGCTGGGCCAGCCTGGCGCTCCATCCCACACGCTGGGATCAGGCCTGGAGCTGGGCTGCACATGCATGGCCAACAGCTGCCCCAGGAACCGCACCCAGGGTGAATGATCAGGGCTCAGGAGAAGGGTGCTCAGGCACCCTGACCCCATCCTGGCTCAGTGCTGGCAGTGTGGGTCCCCCCTTCCTTGCAGGACCCTGTTACTGTCCTTGTGCCAGCATCCCACTGCAAAACGCTGTCAGGGTCTATGGCCAGGGCTCTGCTTTTGAAGGAGCTTCACATTATATCTACCCATACAACATAAAATAGGGCTCCAAAATTATTCATGGGGATCAGCAACTTCCTGTCAGCCTTCGAGCAGGGGACTTGAAGTAAAGTCTGTTGTGTCACAAGGGTGCTCACCCATGGCCAGAGATAGGATGGATGGGAGTCCTGGGAGACATCTCCTGATGACCATGCAAACCCACATCATCTCTTACCTGGCCAGGGTGTGGCAGCTTTGATCCTGAGAAACTCTCTGATCCAGAGAGGGAGGAGTCGGCGTTTCGAAACTGGGCTGTTTTGAGGCAGTAGAGCCACTCCTGGTAATCATCGTAGCTGCGGCAGATCACCCGGATGGAATTGATCAGCCGGCCTGTGAAAACACCCCTCGCTGCTGTCACTGCCTTGGGTCTGTGCCGCTTCCTTCGGAATCCCCCTGCTCCATCCCCTCCCCATGTTCTCCCGGGGTCTGGAGATCCTGACACCGGTGCAGGGACAACAGGAACTGTGCTGACCATGTGCACCATGTCAGACAAACACTGGCCAGACCTATGCAAGGAAGAACCTGTGCAGCCACACTGGGACCAGCGCACGCCCGGGTGTGAGGGCTGCTGCTGGCTCACAGCCTCTCCTTGCCAGCAAAGCCGAGCCCTGACAAACCCAGATGATCCAAGACTTCCAAGCAGTTCAGTTCACCGAGCTTGGGTGCCGATGTGAACCAGCAGAGCCAGGAAGATGGCCACAGCAGCTTAGCCCAACCCCAGAGACCTCCGTGGCTGCTGCCAGCACACCCCTTGGCATGCCGGACACGCACCTTCTATTAAAAAGGAGGTTTTCTCGTTCTCTTCAAAAAGCACTTGGATGGCGTTGAGTGGCAGCTCGCCCTGTCGAGAGAGAAGCAGGCTTAGGACCGCGCAGCTCACAGCCCGTGCGGGGAGGATGCCCCGGGCTGTCCCTGCCAGCACCTGGCTGGTGAAACTCTGCTTCTGCAGGGGCTTTCCCACCAGGGGATCCAAGAGGCTTTAGGAGCCCGCTGCAAAGTCTTGCCAGCTTAGCTGGAAGGGCGAGGAGGGAAGCCCCCAGCGCAGGGCCAGCAGTGAGGACAGGGCAATGCGAGCAGGAGCCCAGCTGCTTGTGGTGCTAAGTGAGGGGCAAGGTGCAGCTCATCCTTGCTAGCAATCCCCTCTGCAGGGAAGGGGAAGCTCAGCATCTAAATCCCCTAGGCTAGGTTTGCAGGAGATGAGAGGTACCCAAGCTGCTGCTGTTCTGTGTGAGGACTTGGGTACCTCTGCACTTTCATAGGTGTGGGGCACAGGCACAGTGACAGCTCAGTCTGCAGCAGACTGACTCAGCCTTGTCCCGATAATCTCAGCCTCCCTGCTCACAGCTCGCTCTCCCACCACCAGCCTTATCACAGGAATGATGCCTCGGAAGCCAGCGTGACCGCACGAGCCGTTTCTGTGAGCTTTGTTCTTACAAAGTCCCTCTTGAGACCTGAGCTTGGAAAGACACTCCCTCCCTTCTAGCTCTGTTTCCAGCAGTTTCATGGCTGATTTCTCTGGGACATGGTCCCAAACAGGGGTTTAGTTGCTGGGTTGGCACTTCCCAGCCTTGCACACAGGAATGCCCACAATCCCTACCCTGCAAAGTCTTAACAAAGATGGGCTCGAGCTCTGTAAATGCCATCCTGTGAAACTTGAGCTCCTGTGCTGTGCAGCCCATTTGTGAATGCCACTCCTGCCACAGGAGCAGGGTTTGCTCCTGGCAGGCACTGCACGGATGTTCCTGTTAGCAGGGAGCTCAGGCAGAGAAGCTAAAGCACCCTGTCCCTGGAAAAACGAGTTAGAAGATACCACATGCCATTACCCCCAAGTGCAATAGTGCCTGTGCATCCACCACTGTCCTCTCTGCCATCACCCTGGTGTCCCTTGGTCATCCCTGCCTCTGCCTGGCTGTCAGTCTGTATCGGGACCAGGTCTCCATCCCACTCTGTGGGATGTGTAGGGACAAGCTGTACCAAACCTCTGGCACCCCATCCTCAGCTCAGCACCAGAGCCCTGCTCTGCTGACTGCTGCCAGACGTCCTTTGGTGTCATTGCTGACAGGCAGTTTAATTCTCCGTGATGGGCAACCTGGCAGAAGGCCTTGTCAACACTGAATTCGGATCGAGGTCTCTTCTTTCTTAGGGGCTCCCCAAGCTGAATTTTCCTTACATAAATGGGACAAGAACAGCCCTGGGAGAGTAGCTGAAGCAGATTTTGCACTGGAGCCACCTCACAGGTTAGCTTGTTGCCTTACTTCTCATCTCTCTTTGAGCAGGGGAAACCAAGGTTCTTTCATAGTTTCTTTGCTCCTTGAGTGCCTGTCCCCCTCAGCAGGATGTGACCCCAAGCATCACTGCAGGCACGGAGCACCAGGCAGGGGCAGCTGGTGGCAACAGCTCTGGAGCATCTCCTGGCCAGGATGGCAAACACAGCTCTGGGGAGAGCTCAGGAACCGGATTTCCCACTTCAGCCCACACTCCCCCATGCCTGGCAGTGGAGGAAGCACAGGAAGTGTGAGCAAAGCCCCGTCCTTTAGTCCAAAGTCCTCCCAAGAGGTGCGGTGCTTTGGGATTCGGTTGCCTAAGCTTATGGGCTACAAAACAAGGCACCCAGCAGAAACCCCTCATCACGTCCTCACTGCAAACAGGGAATATTGCTGCTGGGCCAGCTTTGCCACGAGGAAAACGTGGAGCTCAGACAGGTGTCTGCAGTTCATGCTGGCCAGCTGCCTCTTTGCAATAGCCTGTGGGCACACACCAGCTTCTGTGGCGTTTTCCTGCACCAGAAGTGATTCATGAGCTGAGCAGAGCAGGAAGGCTGACCTTGGGAGCGAGAGCTCACGCTCCAACAAATGGACTTTGACGCTTTGGCTGGTGCAGGTGCTGCCAGACTGTGTGTGGATGGTGCCGGCACCACCTCCTCCTGCCACTCCTCAGCTCCCCGGCACATCGCAACAAGGACGAGTGCACAGGGCTTCCCTGGGTTCCCGGTACCCCATCCTCCCTCAGGCAACTGCCCCCCTGTCTCCTGGAACACCCAGGGCTAGAGTCCCACCTCGGGAAGCACAGTAGCATCCCACAAACACCGCACGTCAGCCATGGAGAGCCCCTCCGGCTTTCCCCAGGCATGGTGGGAACCTCCTGTCACCCCAGCAGCTTCCTCCCTTGCTGAGTTACGCCTCGCCCAGGGCCTTTTCCCACCAGCAGTGAGCCAGAGCCCGCTGCTTTGGGTGAGCCCCGGCCCAGCAAGCTCAGCCCCTGCCTTCCCCTTCCCCGTCCCACACACAAACTTGGCAGCAGCGGCTCCTGTGGTTTGTGTGCAGCTGAAGAACAAAAGGGCCGGGCTATTCCTTCACACACAAACCGTAGGGCTCAGCATCTGCTTGCAGGGAAGGGAAGTTAATTTGCAGAAGCCCTGGGAGAAGGCTCCTGTGCCCTGACATGCCTGTGGAAAATCAGGTTCCCACCGCAGTGTCACAGGCTGGTGAATCACCTCCTCCTGCCCTCAGCTGCAGAGCCTGCCATTACCCCAGCGAGCGAGATGCCTGGGGACCCACGCTCGTGCACCGTGGGAAGGGAACATTGCACGGACAGGGCAGACAAATCTGGTTTAAGATTTCAAAAGAGATGAGTTAATCTGAGAGCCCAGCCCGAGGCCCCCGTGAGCGGTGCCCCATTCCCAAGAACTGCAAACAACATGTTCCCGAAAACAAGCTCTCTCTGAGGTGTGTCACACAAGCCACCAGCTGCTGGAAGACACCCTCCGCTGCTCTGCTGGTGATGGAGGAGCTCTGACTGGTGGCTGTCCCTCCTCACTATGCTTCCCATGGCTGGTGCAGCCATCTTCTCTGCCCAGGGAGGTTTTCCTAGGGGTAGCCCTTGAATTAAAAGCAGCCTGCACAGCTCAGGGCCTGGAGATCACGTTAAGAAGGACCCCGGTGAGTTCACACTGAGTTCCAAAGCCCTCAATCCCTGCAGAGTTCCCTTGCTGCTGGCTCCTCTCTCAGTGAAGAAGGAGCAGCTCGGATGTGCTCTGCCATGTGCCAGTGGTGCTGCACCTGCATGTGCAGAAACAGCTCAGTGCTCTTTTGGGCATGCTGGTTCTACCAGGGGAAAACAGGGCCAGAAAGCACAGGGCTGTTAAGCAGCCATCACAGTGATGCCTAAGATGGATGTTGGCAATCGAGTTTTGGGGCCGTTCAGACTGCAGGCAGCTCCCAGGGCCCACAGTGCCACTGCCCACCTGTGCTGGGGCTCCCAGCATTGCTCCTGTGAGCAAAGACACACCAGCGTGCTACAGAAGCTCATCTCACACCCCCTGGGGCACTCAGGACTCCGTGCCCTTGTTGGCCCTTTCGCTGGCATGCCCAGGAGTTGCTCAGGGCCCTTGCTCCAGAGGGGAAGAGCTGGAAACGTGGGGCATGAGCAAATGCAGGGCACCAGCAGCAGCCTCTCCTTTCTGCCTGCCAGCCAACTAACTGCCTTCATCCTTCCCCACGAGCATCAGATGTGATGCCTGGTTGCTACCTGCTTTCAAGTGGTCCCACAGAGCAGGGCCTGGGAAGCCAAGCTCCCCCCGCCCCCCCCAGGGTGCTCTCTGGGGCTCTTCCAGCTCCCGTCTCCAGCAAGCGAGCCAGGCTCTCTGCCAGCATAACCACACAGAAACATGCCAGCCTCCCTCCTCCCAGAGACTCAGATTCCTTGGCAGCCAGCTCCTTTCCCACCCGGCTTTTGTAGGAGGGCAAGGTGTTTCTCATGGGAAGATAGCTTGCACCATCCCTCCGCCTGCTGCTCACCTGCCAGCTGGCAAGGGCACAGCGTGCAGGGAAAGCCCTTGCCAACATGAGGAGCATGAGGGAGCCTGGGTGGAGGGGAGCAACAAGCCAAAGAGATGCTGAAACAGCCACTGTGAGGGGTTGGGTGGGAGAGAGCAGGAAGGTGCTCCGAAATGGACTTACCTTAAAGCAGAGGCTGTTGCGCTCTTCAGATACTATCACCAGGGTGGATGGGTAAAGCACCAGCAGCCGGTCGTGCTGCTCCTTGGAAAGGAAAGAGGAAGAGGGATCCCTGTGAACACGCAGACAGGGCTCAGGTCTGGAGAGCCCTTTGCTTTGCTTCTCTGACAGCAGCCTGAGGCAAGGGCTCTGCTAAACGCCGAGCTGCTTCCCTGCAGCCAGGCTCCACGGGAGGTTCCTGACAGCTGCAGCTGCCAGCCTTCTCCTGCAAACACTTAGGCACGTGCTGTCCCTAAGCACCACCTCTGAGCCACAGAGAAGTAACAAACCCGTTTTGATTTATCAGGATGGGGGTAAAAGGACCCCTCAGGGCCCCGTTGGGTTAGTGGCAGCAGGTAGACAGGACCTGCACCAGTCACTCCATCCCTCGCCTCCTCCAAGCCATGCTGATGGAAGGGTTCCTCCCCAGAGATGTGTCCTACCTGGAAAGGCAGATGCTGAAGCTTCACTCTGGAAACACAGAGGACATCACCTAGGGATTCCCGCTGGGTCCCTTTCCACTCCTGAACGGGCATGTTCTGCACGGACCACCGCAGCTCCTCCTTGCCCATGGAGCTCTGCTTCCAGTCATCCTAGGGACAGGAGCAGAATGAGCAGGGTAGACGTGGCCTCGCCTCAGCGCCCAGCAAGCACATGGCCCACCTCAGGACACTTTTCAAGTGTGGCAGAAACAGGAAAGAGTAAATAAATCTGTGCAGGAGCCAGTTTTCCACCTGGGAGTGAATAATCATCCTTGGTACCTAGCATCATCTGTACATCGCCTTTCAAAGGGGAATACCCCTGGTTTACAACTGGGGAGAGGGAGACAGGAGGGAAGTCAAACACCCTGCAGGGACTGGAGGAGAAGACACGTCTCTTGAATCTGGCCCTGTTTTTCAGGCCTCAGTTCCAGTCTTCTCTTTCAAATGTTTTGTAAACTCTGGATCATTGCACAAGCAGCCCACTGCACGAGAACTCTGATGCAGACCCACACCCCTGACCCTTCAGAGGCTGTGGTGCTGGCACCTCTGGGTCCCTGGTTTCCCTTTCAGCACCAGCCTGACAGCCCCCCCACCTCGCACACCCTTTCTTACCGCGCCCTTCCCTTGCAAGAGGCTGCACAAACGTCAAGCTCCAACCTTAGAAGCTGTGCACGTGCCCAGCAGGAATGCAGCGAGCTGTTGTCAGGCCTCAGCGGTACTGAGCACCCCTGGGGTTGCTTTCGGACTGGAATCCTCCATTCCCTCCTGTGCTCGTTGCACGGACCTAAGCCCCTGAGGATGTCTGAACACAAATACACGGGGCAAACACACCGTGTCTGTCAACGTGAGCAACTTGCACGTCTATCCATGGCTATTTAGGGGAGGTGGAAGAACTAAAGGAAGGGAGAGTGAGGTGTGTTGCCCAGGGCCAGCTCTAGGCACTGGCAGGCAGACAGCAAGCAGCCAGGGTCACACACAGCATCTCGCCCTGCTGCTGCCCTGGCGAGGCTGGTTGGTGCTGCTGGCACAGAGGGGCCGTTGCCACATGTTGCCAGGGCTGAACTACAGCCCCTGCACAGCCCTGGAGGGATTAAGCCTGGAGTTACCTACACACCTCCTTCCAACATTTGGAAAGAGCAACAGGCACAGCAAGGAGCATTTGGAAGTGGACACCAGAGCCCCTCCTCCCTTTCCATCCCCAGCCCTCTGCTCAAGTTCTCCAGCCTGGAGGAGGTGCCCAGAGCCCAGTGGGGCACGTGCGATTCAGGAAGAGGAAGGTGAGTGCCTGGAAGTGCATCAAAAATGGGTGAGAGAGGCTGGCTGCAGAGATTATTCCCTCTCCTCCCCCTAAACGCAGCAGGAGCAGTGCAGCATCCACACAAGTGATCCCAGTTGTTCAGCTATGAGTGCAGGAAATACCTGCACCCCTCACTGTCCCAAGACACCAACCTGAGAGAGGAAGGGCAAGCCAAGCTTTCCTCCATTCAGCTGGATCTGTTTCTCCAGGTGATAAAGCCACTGCTTCAGCTCTGACTCAGTGGAGCAGAACACAATAAGGGGATTCAGCAGAGGACCTAGGTATGCAAAACACAAGATGAGCTGAGCAGATAAAGGCACCAATTGCAGCATCAACAAGCAATCAGCTGCCCAGAGCTGTTACACACTTGGTACATTACACTGTGGGTTGCTGGTGAGTACTTTGCTCTGTTGACATGGTGCTCCAGCACCTTCCATGCATTGCCTCCCATCAGGCTGCTGCGGAGCTCCCCGGCACCGACTGCTCAGCACCCTCTCACCTCCTGCCCATGCCACCACAGCTAGCCCTGACCGTCAGTCACTTCTCAGCCCAAACCCAGGCCAAGAACCAAAAATCAACAGGTTTCAGCTCTGGAGGTCCCCATCACTTCACAAAAAACATCTCTGTGGGCAGAGACCATCACAATGTGCTACTGCCGGCAGCCCAACTCAACACAAACCTTCCAGGGGATTGCTTGGTTTCACTTTGGCCCTCAAGATGTGGAACATTGGGAGCTTTCTGACATTGTTTATTTATCGCTTCACAAACATAATCTGTGCCAGATAAGCTGAGGCTGCTCTCAGACCTACTCCTGAAGGGAGGAACAGCCCCTGTATCGTGTTGATTTTAATGTTTCCAGCTATCATTTGCTTAATAGCATGAGCAAGAGAGATCTCACACACCCTCTGCTACTCACTACAGTCATAACCTAGTGACATTAATAACAATTTCTGTCAGGCTGTAGACTGTATGTTATGATTAATAATTTACCAGTGAACTCATATTTACTTGGTGAATGCTCAGTAAGATCTGCCTTTGTGAGACTTGGAAGGATTCAGATAAGCGAGTACACCGGATAAGCATGATACTTTGCCCTTCTGTTGAGTCTTTCATCCCATAAATCCTGCAGAATTTATGAACAACAGTTAATTGAGACTTTGAAACACCTCTGTGGGGCAGGAAATGCGCTAATACAGAGGTGGGGAAACTGAGGCAGACACTCCCTGCCTTACTTTCCATAAATCAGGCCCATTACAGTGATAAGGTGTCCAGCATGACTGGGCATCCAAGTGTCTGCGTCACGTCACGTGTCAGGCCTACTCTGTGTCCCTGCGGCCCTGGAGTTCTCTGGCCTCCTCTCGCCTTCCTGCCTCTGCAAAAAAGCCATTCCCCAAGTCACAGAACTGCTAAGGCCACTGTAACGATGCTAGCATTATCTAGATACTCCGATAGCTTGAACACTCCCCTGGACAGCCAAGCCCTTGCAGACAGCAGGAATCTGCCTGGTTACAGGCATGACCTGTAACATGGCGCTGCTCCGCCGTGTCCCCTGAGGCCAGGCTTCAGGATGTATCCTGAGGGCTGTCACATCGCAACGGGGCTTCAAAAGAAGAGAAAACGAGAAGGGAAACTCCTGCCTGAAGCCTGAGCCAGGCCTGGAGCTCGTGCGAGGGGCAGCTGGGGAGCAGAGCCTGAAATGCTGCCGCTAACTCGGTGGCTGCCATTTCCCTCAGCCCCAAGGGCACGCCTGCGGCAGGGCCGTGACGCAGCCATACCCAGCAACCTGTGCTGTCCCTTCTGTCCTGTCCTTCCTCTTTCCCTGTGAATGCTGTGAGGGAAATGGGAGGCAAGAAAGCCCCTTCCCAGAGCAGCAGCAGTCTATTTGGTCTATTCCCACCCAAATGTCTCTGTCTGGAGACATTAAAAACACGCAGCAGCTGTAGGCCAGGCAGAGGTAACTCAAGGTGCTCGACAAGTTCATCAGCTCCTGATGTCCAGCCACCGGCTGCTTCTCCGTGGCAAGGGGATGCTGCTGGGCTTCGACCTCCCACTTCACCTCCACACATCCAGTGACTGGTGCCGGCATCTTCTGATGTACTGAACCACGCTGGAAATGCAGCTCATGGGGAACTACTGACGCCACGGGATTTCACAAGAGAATGGGGTTGTGTTTTTGTGTCTCAGAGTCATGAGATGAAAGACCTCCACGCTGACCCTGTGTGCAGCCATGGACAGGGCTCTTACCCCTTCTGTGCCTTGATTTCTCCCCCCTCTAGCAGGAAAATAAAACTGCTGCACTGATCTCCTGGCAATCTGCACCACCCCAATGTGGATGGCCCTCTCTAGCAGAAAGATCTTGGGTTTTTTCTTTCCCTAAGCAGGACATGAACCCAACAAAGCTTCAGGCAATTTTCCACCCAGCCCCTCTCCAGGGTGTTTTCATACAAGCAGAACAAGTCCACACCCCCCAGTGCAGATGCCCCTGATGGGTTTCGCCTGGGGGAAGCTTTCTGTCCTTTCATAGACTCCCCAAAAGCACTGGAGAGCCCTGCCTGGTACAGTGCAACAAGACCACTACTTGGCAGCCCTTAAAAATTAATGGGTCATTTGTACCAGCTCCTTTTTATAATTTATAATTGATGAAATCTTTTTGTTTCAGTGGCCATTGTATAACTTTCCCTCTGACCAAGGGAAACCAGAGCACGTAGGCAGTGGGACGAGGACACAAATGAGCCTTCTCGACTCTGACTTATTACCAGGTTATTTACTGACCTCATGCTTTAACATGCTCCTGGGGGTTTGCACCAGCCTGGCATTACTGGTAGAGGCACCTCAGCACCATTCCTCACCCTGTACGCTCGAGCAGTGCCAGACACAGTGCTGCACACACGCCTGCTCAGCATCACACCCTGGCCTCAGGGTTTTATACAGTGACAAGAGCTGGGAGAAGTTTTCTTCCATGCCTTCATTTAAATGCAGTGCACAAAGAGCAAATGAGTGGAAAAAGCTAGGGATTGTCACAGTGTGTCCAGAGCACTAACCAGCACAGGAGTATCCTTCCCCAGTCCCTTCCCTGCCTGCAGCCCTGAGCATCACTGTCCGTCCGGGTGTTTAGGAGCAGGGAAGCCTTGAAGGGGAAGATGCTGGGAGGAAGAGCTTTGGCTCCCTGCAGCCTCTTTTCACAGTGTGGTTCTTTCTCTGGGAGTAGGTGAGAGCAGGATCAAGAGCAGAGCTGTGATTCAAACATTTAAACCCCTTCTGTTCTCTGTTCAAAGCAAACGAAGAGGCACCAACCTGCGATGCGGAACGCGTGCTCCTCCTGCCCAGTGCTCTTCCCAGTCTCAATTTCACACACGTTCAGCTCTTTCAAAGGCAGTGTTCCCTGTGTAAGGAGAACACGTTGTTATTTTGGGGGCAGGCTCTGCAATGAATGCCCCTTTGCTCTAGGTGACTGGGAGCCCAGGCTCAGCACCAGCAGGTTGCTGTGGCTCACAGTGTTAGATGGCAAATCATTGCTCTGTGGGGAAACACTTGGGGCTTCAATCCAGCACAATCCCCAGAGGAGGAAGGTTCAGCAGCTCCTGGGGTTCCGTGGTGCCAGTACACCGCAGTGATCAGCTGCTGTGCTGGCAAGAACCCTTCCTTTATATTCCAAGTATTTCAAGTTCTAAAAGAAACCTCAGCCAAACAATGCTGATTTCACACAAGAAAGCCCAGGAGATGACAATGACCAAAAGAAAAGCAGAATAAAACTGTCCAGTTTCTATACTCCAGTTCTTTGGAGTCCTGGAGTGACAAAGCACAGGAAGAGATGACAAGTTTGTCCTCCCTGTCTTGGGCTTTCTAAACAAGAACTGTAAAAGATGCTAATTGCTGTAATGTCTAGGGGCTGGTACCAGTATATTAATTCCTTTTTAATTCCTGTATAATTAATAATATAAGGAGCTTTCTATAAAAGCAGACGGGATTTTGTAACACTGTTCGCACCCTGACGTGTGTCTTTCCAGTTGAAGGCCGACTTGCTGGATGACTTGAGAGACTGTATTGGCATATTGCATTAACCTCAAGTCACCTAGAGGACAATAAATCATTTCTGGAAGGAAGGAAGTTTACAAACACCTACAAAACATCCATGGCCAGTTTTAGTTACTCGCTCACACGGAGGGAGAGCACATTCAGGGCTTCCTGCTCGTTCTGTGGTGACTTCTTGGCTGTACATACAAAAAACAGCCTGTTGCACCAGGTTAAAACACTGGGATGAACTGTTTGCCCCAAAGCTGCCCTCAGCTTTTTGTTTCCACCCCCTCCCACATCTCTCTCTGCAGATGAAGAACTCCCCCTTGGTTCAAAGCCAGGGCCAACTCCACCACTAGCACTGAGGCCAATGGGATTTTGAGCTTGGCATCCATAGGAAGGGACTTGCTGAGGTCACCAGGGGGAGGCCAGTGGAAGCCCCAGGCTCAAAGCCCCATGTCCTGCCCCATTCCTTCCACCCAGTGCCCCCAGTTTGGCCACACTGCCCAACTCCCCAGTGCCCTGGCTTGTCTGGGAGATGCCCTACCTGATAGGTGAGTCCATTGGAGCCCACAGACTGGAAGTACAAGTAAGACTGGAACAGCTCCAAGAAGCAGTCATTCACCTCCTGCAGAAGAGACATGTTTGGGGGGTTATCTCAGGACACCTTCCTCCCCTCCCAGCTTTCCTCTGCATCTCAGACTGATCCATGCATACAAAAGCCAGCAGCCTCTTATCCAGTGGCCCCCTCCACATCTCTGACCAGATGGCAGCTGAGCACAGAAGCTCCATCCCCACTGGGATGGGAGCTGGTGGGCACCATAGCACCCATGGCAGCAGGTGCCTGGGCCAGGCAGTAGCCCAAGGAAGTGTCTGTGAGTCACGTTTCCCAGAATCACACTTTACTTCCCAGTTCTGCAGAGTCACTCCACGCCTGGGAAGAGAAACGCCCACAAGCAGGTGCTGCAGCTTACCTGGCAGTGCTGGAACTTAAACTTGACCTTGGAGTAATAGATCATTTGGCCCAGATTCCTGACAACTGTTCTCCGCCGTCCATTCTTCTTGAACAGGCTGGCCAAGCTCAGGTCTGAGCTTTCCTTCTGGTTCTCCTGGTTATGGATACTCTGTACAAAGGATTCAGGGAAAAACAGATCAGGGCCTGATGTCTAGAAGAGACATTCACATAATACCTTCCCAGAAGGGTTTCCTTGCTTAGGTGCCCTAGGCAGGGTCCCAGGCCAAGCTGTTTGTTGTTGGGTCTCCATGCCAGCGGGGGATTCGGTTACTGCTGGGAGGCTTGTCCTCCCTGGGCAGGGGGAGACACCGACCCAAAGGGAGGGTTTCTAGGTTGGGAAAAAGGGGGTGGAGAAGCACATTCTAGGGTCTCCCATCTCCATGGATGACCTCCTGCCATCCTAAGCAAAGTCCCTGGAACAAGGACCGACCAAGGCTAAGCAAACACAGCCTGCTGGGGTTAGTGGAAAGGTTTTCTTTGCTCTAGTTCCACCTGGATTGCTTGGCTCTCCCACCTGCTAAGAGCCCTTGGTTTCTCAAGGTGAAGTCTGGTGCCCAGGCACTTTGCAGGTAGTCCCACAAGCACTGAAGTAGCTGTGAGGCTCTGAGTCCTGAAGCTGCAGCAAGAGCCGGGGAGAGCAAGGGGTAATGCAAGAGGGAGATGGCACTTGGGGCTGGGGGTTCCCTTCTTTCCTCCCTCTGGCTATACAGAAATTCTTCCTTCTGTGTAATGGCACAAACCCTCTTCCCTACAGCACTCTGCTGCTCACAGCCTGGCGCAGCTGTTGCACTGTCCGGATACGGCATAAATTCCAGGGGTGAAAAGCTCTGCCTCCAGCTTCCCAGGGGAGAAGGGAAGGGCTGTGTCCCAGCAAGACCATGGACACCACTGATGTCCCCCAGGTCATCCCCCCACTTGCATATCTGAGTCTGAAATGCCAGCTTTGTGAGACACGTCACAGACTCTGGGATATTAATTCCCAAAAGAAGGTGGGAGGTGCAGAGTCTGCCCTGGTGCTCTGCCTGCAGCCTGTGAGGCTGCCTCCGTGGGACCCCACTGCCCATACTGGTGCGTGCACTTCCCGGGGATGGTCCTGCCAAGGGCAGGGCGGTGCTGGGGCTGGGAGGCAGGGTGTAGCAGTGGCATGTGGCTCCCTGGGGTTCATATGTTCCTGTCCAAACTGCATTTCCAGGAATGAGCAGGGAGCAGGCTGCCAGGGTTCGGCGGGGATGGAGTGACAGCCCATCACCCCGCACAGCCAGGGGCTTCCAGCAGCCAGCGCTTCCCCACCACCCAACCTGCCCCCCAGTGCACCGTGCCAAGGAAACAGCTGCATAAGCCCCATGATAAATGAAGAGCCAGCAGAGCTAACCAGATCTGTCTTGCTGGGGCATCTGTGACTCACCCCTCCGGCATGAGATTAACCCCTCATGGCCATGCCAGGGACATCCGCAGCGGCCAGAGGGGAGCTGGTGAACTGGTGACAGGAGCCTAATGCTGTGGGGACCCTTTCACCTGTAAAGCTCAGGGGGGACCCCACTGAATTTAGACAACTCTCTTTAGGACACAACATCTTCCCTGCTCGGTCTCCCTCTGGCTTTTCCATCGGGCTCCCTGCTGTACCCACAAACAGGTACCCAGAGGTGGGACCTGCGGGCTGCTGATCAACCGACTCACAGGGAGGAGGCAGTTCTGTGTAGGGACAGGTTACGTCTGTGCTACAAACCCATATCAGAACAAAGAGCAACTGATCACCTGACAGCTGCAGCAGCAAAAGCAAAACACTGCTTGGATAAGAGCAGCAACAAGCAACAGGGAGGAGGGAAGAGGATAGAGTAAGGAAATTATAGAGACACAGCGATAAGCAGCAGTGCCCAGGCTACCAGCTGCCCAGGCCATGTCGCTGCTTGGAACGTGGCAGCCAAATTCTCCAGAAATAAGTAAGGCCCCATGAAGCAAAAGCAACCTGGGAGCTGGGAAGCCAAAGCTGTAGCTTTGGCAGCGTTCAGCTTATCCACCAGCTTCTGCAGGGATCCTACCAGAGTTGGGAAGGAAAGGGAGAACTTCCATTGCCACTGTTTGTGTGGCAAGAAATTAATTAAAGGGAGTATCTTTCTCTCCCAAGCAAGCATCTAGGACACCCAGCTTGTGTAGGTTTGCAGCAAGACTGAGCAGACAGCTGGATTTAGTGGCTAAGCTTTGGGCATCTCCATGGTCCTCATGGACAAAACAGGATCATTTCACTGAAATCTCCAGCCACCCTTCCAGCTGCTCCCTCAGCATCCCTGTCCACCTGTGCCACACCAGGTTTTGGAGCCCCAGAAATCTTATCACTCATGGTCAAGTATTGCACAGGACGAAGCAGGATGGCTCAGGTCCTTCGGGCAGGTAGTGAGGGCAGAGGAAGGTGCCACAGCTGCCACCTTGGATTCTGTGGTTTTCTCTCAGGCTGGGTGGTGGCACTGGGACACCATCCTGCCCAGGCCACAGCAGGAGCCTGGGGAGCTGGGCATGAGCTCATCTCTGCTTCCCGTCGGCGACTCCTGTGGTTTCTTTGTCCCCAGTTTGGAGAAGTTGGCTGACTGGGGCTGCCTCACGCTTTCTCACGCCGAGCAACAAGCCTCTTTAAGGTTGCTGGTACTTCCCATAAACGCCTTATCATCTGTCCAGGCACAGCAGACATTTCCCATGACATGGAAGACTTGCCTGAACCCAAACTCTGGAGAAAACAGCTCCTGCTGAATCTTAGGTGTCTCTGGGCTCAGACCTATAAGGGCATCCCTGAGATGGGCTTACAGCTACCAGCACAGCCTGCATCTGGCCGTCCCCCCCAAAATAGCACTGGAACCCCATGATGGAATCAGCTTTTTAAAAGGGTAGATAATGGCAGGACAAGGGGGATGGAGTGAAGCTGTGTAGCTCCAGGCCTGGAGGTTGGTGGCCCTGCCTGTGGCAGGGGATTGGAGCTCTGTGATCCCTTCCAACCCAGACCAGTCTGTGATCGTATGAGTCTATGTCCTGGAAGGTCAGGGACCAGCACTGTCACAGCCTCTTCCACGAGCATCACTTATATCCTTGGCCCACTTACCCCCCCCAAACCATGGGGATGCCTCAGCGTGCAGCCAAAATGAAAGGCAATGAGTGTGTGTCATCCCTCTGAAACCCTCCCCAGCCAGCCATGTGCTCCCCTGGCTGGAAGCCCTCTCTCTCCTCCCCCAGCCCCATCCTGCTCAGCACCGTTCCCGTTAGCTCAGCCCTCCCTCTGGCTTTGAGGCAAAGCAGGTCTCTGGGAACCTGGTTTCTGTCAGGGTTTGGAGAAGCAGCAGGTCTCGGGCTTCACAAGTGCCCTGACATGTTCGCTCGCTCTTCTCCCTCTGTCTCAGATTCCTCATCCTACAGGTAGAGCGAGTTAATAATTAACCTGCCCCAGCCCCTGCAGACCCCAGTGACTCCCAGCTGAATCACTGATCCTGGCAGCAGGAAGAGCTCAGCCTTGCGAGGCTGGTGCCCCGGGGCCCCAAAAACTGCTGTTTAATGATAAAATAAGCTAATGAGAGTTACCGCTCTTCTGGCACATCCTTTCCCCTCACTTTTGCCTTAGCCTTTGCAGGAGCCTTAACTGGGAAGTGTGGGAACCAGGACAGAAGGCAGGTGGGAGCAAAAGGCTTCGTGTGCCAGCCGCCCGTGGCAGGGTCCTGATGGGGGGGCTGGTTTTTAGGGATGTCACTTGTCCCAGTCCCAAACTGGCTGCCATGGCCAGCAGTTTGACAATCCCATCTCCTCTGGGATTGCATCAGAAGAGTATGATGCTGACAGCTCCTGCTTAATCTGGTCACCTCCTGCTCTTGGAGGTGTCCCTTCTGGAAAGAGGTGAATGGGACGAAGGCAAGGTTTTCTCCAGGCCACACAAGAAGCTTGTGGCTGAGCAGGGAGCCTGAATCTCATCTGCCCCAGGCGAGGGTAACACTTAAACAACTGCTCCGCCCTCCTCCTTTCCCTGAAGAGATCCCACACTCCTCTGTGCTCCCAAATGAACAATCTCCCAGTGACCTTTGATCTGTCAGCTCACAGGATTCGTTTTCCAGGGTTCATTCTCCAGGATCCGCTAACAGGACAGCTCTCCCTCCTTCCCAAGGGGAAGCATCCAGGGTCCATCTGGGGCTGGGTCTCGTCAAGTACCACCCAGCTCTTCCGGATGGAGCTGAGGCCGCAGGGAACCGTGCCCTCGCCACGTGCCCTCGACCTTCATTCACAAAGAAGGGGCAGCACTGTGAAACACTCCCAGTTCTGCTGTGTTTCCCACCTGTACAGCCCAGGATGTGTTCCCCAAGAGAGGGGTTGGCATTCCCCCACAGCCACCTCACAAGCCAGGAGTAGGATCCCAGTCCCACTCCTCTCTCATGAGGAAAAGCAAAGGGCCTTTGAGTTGGAAAGGGCCAATCTGGGAGCAACCGAATGGAAAAGGACCACAGGGTCCCAGCGTGTGGGGAGCAGACATTTGAATTTCCACAGCAACCAGAAGCACATTAGCAGGGCTGCTCAGAGCTAGGTCCTGCCTTACAGCAGGCCTTTGACCTCATCACCAGTGGAATCCACCTAACCAGCAGCTTGAAGCCCAGGAGATAACATCCTGCTGCTGACCCTCTCTGAAATGACCTCTGTCTAGCTGCATCATTCTGCCTCAGTTTCCCCCTTTTACCATACCCACACAGCCTACTTGCCGTGCTGTGGGGGTGATGCACAGCACAGCCCAACACACCCCTAAGCTTAGCCCACATCCCACCCAGAGGGACTGAGCTAACACACTGGGACTCATCACTTCATCTCTGCTTTCCCTGAGCCGTGCTGGGAAACGGGCCATATGGCCACAAGGCTGGTACGTGCCTGGGACAGACCTGCCCTTCCTGATTACCACCTTCCCAGGGCTTATTGCTAATACGCTGCCTGCTCCGTCTCATTCCAGCGTGGGAATGAATCATCCTACCTTTGAATGCTTGCTCTAGTTTTCCCTTCTCTCACAGGCAGAAGATTGAGAGTGAAGGGGTGCAGGAGATGCCCCTGCCATGCTGCCTGCTACCCTCACCCCATCACAAACATTTTGGCTGATGGCCAAGGTGTCCCCCTCAGCAGCTCCATGGGGACTGCGGGCAGCCAGTTCTGCTGCTGGGAAGGGCACAAGGCTCATCCTTTCCTGGGCTGCAGGTGTGACGTCCAGACATGGTACTAACCCACCCCGATCCAGACCCCCTCGTGCACAAGAGCTGTCCTTGGGGTTTGTGGGAATAACCCCTGGGAGCAGTGGGGAATGGGGGTTAGATGTGTTTGTACTTGCCTTTCCTGGAATATACTGCAGGATTTTGTCTGTGGTCGTATCTCTCTCCTGCCCTCCTTCTGTACCAAAGAAGCTGGGCAGTTTTTTCTTGCCATTTTGTCTACAGAGGGGAGAGAAAAAAACCCAAACAGAAATAAAACACACATACAAACACAGATCTAGGCTGAAGCACAGTGAATTCTGCCCAGAAATAAGGAAGCCAGAAAGCCAAGTAAGCAATCTGTCACGGGCTTTCTAATCATACCAGCAAAGGGCTGATAAACAGCCTGGGAGAATCAGAATGGGGTTTGTAGCGCACTTTGCTTTTGCATTTCTTTGCTTTTCTGTATGTCTTGGCCTCACAAAACGCTCAGCCAGGCTCACCCCTATCTCCAAATCAGCGTGGGGACCAGATGTTCTATTGCAAAACACAAAGACCAAATCCAGTCCTGACGACTATCCTGAAGCGTGGGGATGCGTGTGTACACACACACACACACACACACACACACGATGTACAGACACAGACAGGTTTCATTTCTCTCTTTGTGGCTTTCCTCTCTTTCCTTCCACCACCACCACCCCCCCCCCCCCCCCCCCAGCAAGGCCCCCAGCTTCTCTCTGCCTGCACACCATTAACAACCAGTCCCCGATGCCGTTTGGGAAGCACTAGGATCGCTTTGTTGGGACTTCCCAGCAGTTGCTCTCTCTTTCAACCAGCTTATGGCGTTTAGCTCAGCAGAACCCAGACTGACCTCCACAGAGAGCCCTGAGCATGGGAAGCCGGGAGTCAGTGGGACAGGAGGTGCTCTGGGGCTTGGCCACTGCGCTGCAGCTACCTGATGTCCACCCTCCTGGCCCAAAATTTCCCAAATGAGCCCTCTCTTTTACCCCACAGTGGCTCCATGGATCCCTATGGGTTTACTCCTGAGTTACGGCAGCACAGGAGACCGAGGGGACAGTTTCAGCATCTCCTGGTGCCTGGGAATCCCTCAGCCTAGCAGAGTTTCTAAGGTTTGTCTCAAAGTCCAGCGTGTACACTGAATCCAAGGTAGATGGGGTTGGTGGATTCACAAAGAACCATGCTGGTTCCCAACAGAGCTCCTTCCAGCCTGGGGTGCTCAGGACAGGGTGGGCTCTGCTTCAGGTGTGCTTGGGTACCAGCAGCAACACTGTCAGCACACTGATGGGAGCACGAGCAGCGGGATGGGCAGCACTCAGGGAAGGTTGCTCCACACTCCCCGTTTCACTCTATTTTGGGACAGCCACCCATCGCTGTGGTACCTGAGCACTGCCCCAGCCAGCCCAGCACCCAGATCCCCAGAGGACTTCACAGACATACACATCATGCCTTCCTTTAGGGTCTATGTAGGCAGATCAAATCACACTGAGCGGAGTGTTGGGATTTGGGGCTTTCTCCCTGAAGGGAGAGGAGTGGGAATGTTTTCTCACAGCACCACAACTCCAGCTGTTGTGAACACAAAGAAAAAACCCCCAACAATTGCAAGTGAAAACAAGGAGCGTCAGGCATTCCACACCTTGTCCTGCCTGTCCTGTAGGAAGGAGTTTGGGTCTTCAAAATGAAATGATTTCTCCTAGGGAGGGACAGTGCCCCTGGGATATACTCTGAGCCCTGGGATTCCCTCCCAGAAACTTGTGGTGGGCTGATCACATTCAGTGCTGCCCAGCACCCCGCAAAAAAATCCCAGCAGACCCCCAAAACCAGGCAAACCCCACAGAAACCACACATACCCCATCAAACCACGCAGCCCCCCACATAACTAGCTCCTGGGGTGTGGGGGGAGCAGGGCTCTGCTGCCAGCCCCGCTCTGCACCGGGCATCGCACCGGGAGACTCGGCACCCCTTGTAAAGCAGCCCAAGGGAAACGCCAGCCTACTTACTCTTTCTTCAGCGAAGGCTTCCTTCTGAAGGAGCTCCTGAGCCTGCCCGGGGCCTGAGGCACACAAGTTATGTTCCCCATGCCGGCAGCGACGGGAGCAGCTGGGGAGCCGCGGAGGTTTGTGCCTGTGCCGGGCGGGCAGACGCTCCCCTTCCGCCCGCGGTGACTCGTGTGGGTGTGGGCTCTGCGTGGCTTTCGGCCGAGGTTCCCCGCTCCTGCCCCGGCCCCTCTCCCCCGCCCCGCCGGGGAATGGCAGCGCCGGCGCTGGGAGGGGCGAGCCAGGTGAGCGGCAGCGGCCCCGGAGGAGGGCGGGCAGCCGGTGCCCCGGGGGAGCGCAGGCATCCCCCTGCCGCGGGCGGCAGCGCTGCCGGGGAGCCGGGCTGGGGCCCCGCCGCGACCCATGGGAGCCGGGCTGAGTCCTCGCAGGCTCTCTCGGAGAGTCGGGCTGGGTCCCCGCCGCGTCCCAGGGGAAGCCGGGTTGGGTCCTCGCCACTTCTCCCATGGGGAGCCGGGCTGGGTCCCCGCTGCGTCCCATGGGGAGCCGGGCTGGGTCCCTGCAGCCTCCCATGGGAAGCCAGGCAGGGTCCCCACCACCTCCCTCGGAAACCCCGTCCGTGTCCCTGCAGCATCCTATGGGAAGCCAAGCTGGGTCCCCACAGCCTCCCTCAGAGACCTGGCCCGGGTCCCCATCACCTGCCCTCACCCCCGAGCTCCTCTCCACGCCCGGTCCCATCTCTCCTTACTGGAAGCACTTCAAGCTTGGGCTTCTCTCGACTCACAGAGCGGTGCCCTCAAGGTGGACAAATCCAGTTTTTGACCTCATTATCCCTGGAAAGAGGAATGAACCACAGGATTAACAACCCAGCCGTGCCTAGGTGCCACCACAGCACCCTAACACTTCTCAGCAGCGAACAGGACGAAGCTGGAGCCCTTAATAAATGAGTCTGGAGCATTTTCCCAAAGGCAATCAACCACAGAATCACAAGGTTGGAAGAGACCTTTGAAGATCATCAAGTCCAACCATTCCCATCCTATGCTAAACCATACCCTAAGTACCTCATATACCCTTTTTTTGAACACATCCAGGGATGGTGACTCAACCCCCTCCCTGAGCAGCCTGTTCCAGGCCCTGACAACAACCGCTGTATGGTTCAGCTGGAGAACAAATGGATGCAGAGAGCTAATACCAGTGATTATTGTTTCAGGTTTCTCCAAGGCCTTCCAAAAGCTGCAACACAAAAGGTTGAATCAGTTACAAAGAACAAGGTAAACTGAAACAGATGGAATAAAATTGCAACAAACAGGGGAAAGCTGGTACTGAGCTGGTGAGGCTCTATCAAGATGTGGCCCTCTACATAGTGCCAACTTGTACTGGAATCTAGGAATTACGGAAAATTGATAAAGGAAGCAAAGATCACAAGGAGGTGTGTACACCCAGCAAAACTAAACGGGGTATTTTTAGAAGAAACTATGGAATTTGCAGAGAAACTCCATAATTTAATGGGCTGCCGATGTTTCCATGGGTAATTATGGCTTTGTCAGTGGATACTGATTCCAAGGAATGTGATGCAATAGCTGTTAGGGAGTTTGATTAAGAATTAAAGGAATAGAAGGTAATTAATACAAACAACTCAAGGTTATGAGGATTAGATCTTGTCAAGCTAATTTGCTATCACATTTGAAAAAATGAAAAGATATTCAGTTAACATAAATATTAGCACTGATCTAAGAAACTACTGTGAGTCACACACCTCTTAGTGAGACCCTGAAACCCTACAAAGACCTCAGGATCCACAGCTCTATTGCAGACTGGCCAGCCAGGGAGAGGGAGCAGCAAATGTGACTGTTCTCCAGGAAGAGCATTTCCTCTGGGTGCTCCAGGTCTTGTCTCCAGGCTGTTTGGAGTGACAGTCCAGCAGCTCCATCTTGCTACAGTAGCAGAGAGGCTACAGGGATGCAGGGAGGCTGGAAGTACCTGCACGGGGAATGGGAGCTGTGAACATGGGCTGGCAGAGACAGCCAGAGGAGATGCTGAGAACGTGAGGCTGGATGATTTGAACCTAGGAACACGTGTTGTGAAGGGAGAGGTCATTTCTTACCTGAATAACTCCCAGAGGACCTCATGGCTTCTTCAACAAGGGATTCTTAAAACCGGGAGAGGATGCTTTCCTAGAAAATCTGTTTGAATCAAACTGGGATTTGCCCTGTCAAGTCTTACAGGCATACTGGACCTGTGAGGCTCTCTGTTGTATCTGCCTTGTCTTGGAACTGAAGTCACCTCATAGTAACAAAACCAAGACATCCCCAAAGAGGTAATTGTACAGCCAGGCAACACTTGCCCAGAGAGGCTGCAGCTAACAGTCATGCCATGAAATTTCTCAAAGTCCTCCACATCTTTGACCTTTAAGAACAGTCTCTTTATCCCCTTCCCATTTGGGTTTGTATAATCCATTAACCCTTCACAGCCAGGCAAAGCAACAGGACCCCCCCCACACACCCCTCACACCCCAGGGCTCCGATCAGAAACTCCAGATCTATGTCTGGGTGCTTCTGCAAAGCTGCTTCTCTGGCAGCTGTGAGATAACTTTCCAACAGCAAATCCACATCCCAGCACCTCCTGGCAGAGGCCAGAAAATTACAGTAACAGCAACAACTGGGTTTTATTCAGGAAAAAAATATGATTCCTCTTAAGGGCCGTAGCTAACACGGGCAGCACTGTGACCAGAAACGTGCTGTGCCTCCACCAGGGTTCTAAATAAAACCTTACAGCTCCAGACAGCGACAGAACCGCTTCTCTCCTGCCCTTCTTGTGGGTCCTGCAAATATGCATCATCTCCCTCGCTGGGCCATCACCATGGCTGGCAGGGCTGAGCGTGACTGATGGCTGAGGATGGGTCCCCTCTGTGTGCTGGGCTTGCAGGGCAAACTGCTCTCTTGGCCCCCCCTGCCCTGTGCCTGGGGGGTGAGCTGGGTGGGGAAACAGCCAGGCTGCACTTTGGAGGCTCTTGCAGTGCAGTGGGTATTTATAGAAGCTGAAAGAGAAGCAAGAGCCTAGAGAGCAGAGAGAAAGGGGACACTGCCTGGCTGTAGCCAAGTCTGGCTTAACTGCAGGGCTTGGAGTACACACGCATGGGAAAGTTCCCTCCCAGGCCCCACGGGACGTTGCCACACAGCTTCTCCTTGCTCTTTTCACCCCCTGCACTCCCACCACCGTGAAATGGGTTTAGTATTTCCCCCCCAGGCAGCAGGGACTGGCAGCAGCCAGGGAAGGCTGATAGGATCTGCTCCAGACCTCCTGGCTGATAAACCAGCTCTGCCTGGCCGCAGGCAACGCCTGCCCCCAGGCAAGGTGTGTGGGGCAGCTGGAGGTGAAGGAGGCTGTTCCTTACCTGCTTTTCATTTCCACTGCAGGGCGAAGCTGTCAACAGTGATGGAGACAGAGAGTCCTGGAGATGGGGACTCCTAGGGAGACCAAGCTAGATTTTTAACAGGAGGAGAGGTGTAAATCAGTCTGCTCCTAAAGTCCCAATGCTTTGGGCTGAGCTTTCCCCAGCAGTCTCCAATGCCATCAGCATCTTTGCCCTGCTCTTCTTCTGGGAGAGGGTGAAGGTGCATAGAGCTGTAGGCAGTCCCAGCACAGCACCCTTACTGAAAATACGAAGCACCTTGTCAGCAGGACAGGCACCTCCCCAGCCAGGCACTCAGCACCCAGCGTGGGGCCAGGACCTGGGCTGAGTTGTGCCTTTTAGCTCACCTGTGGTGCAGCAGATCCTTCCAAACTGGTTTTTGGCTCCTCTGCCAATGCACACAGCAGCAGGGCCAGTCCCCAGTGGCCTCCAGACGGGTGCCTGTCCCTGCTCTCCAACAAAGAGCCTCGAAGCCTGGAGTGGCAGCAGCCAGGCAGACCAGATGCCATCAGTGGCTGCTCAAGTGTGCTGCAGAACTCAGTGCAAACTCTGACCATTCAAAATAGGTCTCCCTCCAACCCAGCAGCCTGCTACATGTACCTTCTGCCCAGAGCTCCTTCCCCACCTCTGCACAGGGCAATACAGAGAGCAGCTCCCGACCTTCACAGGAGCAGGGCCAGGGAAGAGGAAAGGAAGGATGCAAGAGGCAGGATCCAGTATTCAAGAAAACATCTTTATTGTACATGTTGGCTTCTATTGCTTGTATCCCTTCCCCAATCCCATGTAGTGCAAAAAATTCAGAGAAACAGAGTTCCACATAAATAAGTCAGATAACTTACAGAGAAATCAAAGTGACAACGGTTTGACATGGGGTAGACTGAGTCTGCCTCCCGGTAAGGCCAAGCAAACCTCTCCCCCCACGCTGGGGTGAGGGCTCCTGCCTTGCCTTGCCATCTCACTGCAGACTGACACCGGGGTCCCTGGGCAGAACACGTCAAGACACAGAGCCTGGAGCCACCCGCTCGGGGCTGCTCCTCTGCTGGGAAAAGCTCACATGGGAAATGGCACGAACGAGACTTTGGGCGAGACACCGCCAACTAAAACTGGCAGAGAGTCCACACACCGGGACAGCTCTCCTCCCCTCAGACAGGGTACTACGCACAGACAGACAGACACAGACACACATCCCCTCCGAGGCCTCCTGCTCAGCAAGGGATGTGCAGCACCAGAAGCGATTCCACCCTGGCATCTCCCAGGGCAGACGCTGACACCTCGTGTCCACACAGTGTGGGTCGGGGTGCTCTGGACCCCCGCGAGCTGCCAGGGAACTATTTTTCCCTTTCCTTCCTTCCTTCTCCTTTACAGGAAAGCAGTGAGCACCTGCATAGTTAGTACATCAGAGACACAAAGGCTCCCTCCTCCCCTGGTTTCTGCAGAACAGGCTCAGTGGTGATATTGCTCAGGACCTGACCGGTGGGTGACAGGAGCCACACCACCTGTCTCCCTTATCCCCAAGAGGCAGGACAGCATTGCACACCGTTTGTAGTATAAATTGCTAAAGATCACAACTACACCCAAGGGCACGTGGCACAAACACTCCCCTCAGCCTGCTACACAGCTCACTACCCCTCTGGTTTGGCCAGCCTGCCGTCCCACTCCGGCAGCATCCTCCCTTCGCACTACAGCAGCCACAGTTGGACCAGAAGCCAAGCTGCTGTTATAACAACTCATTCCCTGTTAGAAACCAGCCCTGTTCCTCCCTCAGCACCAGCACCTTTCACTTCTGACAGAGCCATGAGGGTTTTAGGCTGATCCTCCTCCAAAAAGGACCCTAGAGCCAGGGGCACCTTGAAGGTGCTGGGCGATACGAGTCCAGCAGAAGACTAAAATCCTGATGTTGCTTGTAGGAATGGGAAGAAAAGGATCAAGACCTCGCTCGTGGGTACACAGACTTCACCAATTCCATCGTTACTTCAAAGAAAGATTCATTCACTTAGGGCAGCCCAACTGCCACGTTGACTGAGGGGCAACCTGCATGAGCAGAGCCTGGACATTCGCAGGGGCCTCTGCAATACAGAGGAGTGGGAGAGCTCCTGAGCTGGGACAGGCTGGGGCAGGGGCTTGGCAAGTGAGAGGGGAATGAAAAGCAAATTTAGAGTCTGTTCTAACAACCAAAAAGGCATCCACAGCCTGAGAAGCCCTGACTGTCCTTGTGGGGAGAAGCAGCCCAGATTTCCAGAAGCCTCTGGTAATTTCAGGTGTCTAATATTAGGCACTGTAAGCAGGCTTGTAAAGCATGCAGGCACCTGTCCAGGAGACATCAGATCACCGAAAAAATTGTCCTAAATTGGGGAGTCCCTATCTCATCTCAAACTCTCACCTCAAAGAAAAGAGAGAAGAAATCCCTAGCCAACAAATCTGGGCCAACAAACACCATCACGAGCGAAACCTGAACTCTGGGAAGTGAGAACTGAGAAGGAGCTGGGAAAAAAAGGAGAAAGGAATTAGTTCAGAACAAACAGACCACATTCCCAATGCTACATTTGAACACTACTGAGGTACCAGTGGTTGAGTCACTCCTCTACCATGTGGAGAACACCTGATGGTGTGTCTCAGTCCAAGGCTCATGCACATACCCGACAGCGCACGCATTGAAAACACCACCCAAGAGGTTCCATGGCACAGGCTGGGTCTAGGACAGGCCTGTGACTTACAGTACTAACTTATTCACCCTTTTGTTAATTAAATTGATTGCTTAATTGCCAAGGAGTTGCTAATTGCAAATGGTCCCTTCCGTGCTGTTTTCGCTGTACATAAGGTATTTCACACATACCCACACATAGATAGAGAACGTCTTCCAGGACAGTCATCATCTCATCAAGAAGTGAGAAGAGTAATTGCATCCCTTCTGCTGCCTTAAAAGCAGATGGGATGGGGAATATCAGGACAGTGTAAAAAATAAGGGGATATGAAGTCATTACAAATTAAAATATTAGCATTAAAATAAAAAAGGCAAAAAAAATATCACCAAAAAGAGTAACACCAGGAAATCCTCCTCACTCAGAAGGCTGGACTGTTCTTCTTTAAGAACTGACACCTTTCCACGAGCCCAGGATCTGCTTTGCAGAGAGGGAAACAGCAAACAGGCCGATCTATCCCCAGCCAAACTGCGACCCAGGACCACGCGCAGAGGTCAGGCAGCTGCAGAGTCACTGGAACCTGGGACAGCGGTGGCAGAGCTGCAGATAAGGTCCTTCAACCCCTCTGCCTGGCTGGGGACTGCCCAGAGCAATGGTCAGCTGGGATCTTAGTGAATGAGGTGGGGCCGGCTGAGTATGGAAACACCGGAGGGTGCGAGATGCTGCGTCCAGTTTTGTCTCCAAAGCTCCCCTCCTCCAGGCCCTGCCCCTTCGCTGGGCTTCTTTTGTTTGTGTATTTTAAGGCATCAATTAGACACCAACGGGAGCCGTACGGCGGCCTCAGAGTCTTTAACAGTGCACGATAGGCTTGGTAAAGAGTTTGGCTACAGTGACATTCAGAGGAGCGGTTGCACATTCAGCCGAGTCCTTGGGAGGAGTGCTGTCCACCTCTGCCACCCCCCAGGGCTCCTGGAAGCCTCCAAGGCTGGCTGTGCTCATGTGTGGCACCGGCTGGATCACGTGAATCCAAGAAGCAGCAATGGTTTGAAGTCTCTCCCCTCCCCAAAGAAAATACAAGCTCTTTGGGTGAGCGGTGGGATGGGTCTGAATGGAGCAGGGAGCATCCCCCTCCCCATGTCCTCTAGAAGGAGGGTGCTTGTCCAGGAAGCACTTTTCTAACTGCTGTGGTGGTGCTGGTCTGACGTGTGCACCAAGAGTGGGGATGGCTCTCAGGGGTTCACAGGAGCGCTGGGGCTGGAGGCAGCAGCCGGTACCTTTGCTCCCCTACAGCGACCGGCTGCCCCGCGGGGCCGGCCACGCTGGCCTAGGGCTCTGCCAGGCACCCCTGTCCCCTTGAGGTAAGGTAGGTCCTGATCCTTTGTCAAAGGCTCGTCGAAGACACCGACAGGGTGGGCGAGGAGGGGGGTGGGAAGTTGAGGAGTTCCAGCACAGCCACCCCCACGCTGCTCCGGCGTGTGAACATGCACGAGGCTGCTACCCACTTGTTGGTACGGGGGTTGTACTTCTCGATGGAGTTGAGGCTGGAGCTCCCATCGTTGCCACCCACTGCGTACAGCCACCCATCCATGGCCACCAAGTCGTGGGTGCTCCTGGAACGACCATGCAGAGACCACAGGGGTGTGTGAAGCTCAAACACAGCGTATGTGGGGCGCCGGGGAGCTGGGCATCTCAGATGAACTGGCCAGAGCTCTGCCACCCACAAAAGGGAGCGCCCATCCTCGCAAATGCCCAGTGAAAATGAACTACTGGGATTCAAAGCGTCCATGGCAGAGTGCAGCACAGAGCCTCAGGTCTTGCCCTTCACTCTGACACCCTTCTCCCACTGGAGAAGTGCCACTAAATAAGAGGCCCTAGAAGCCTCAAACCCTTGGGCTTCTGAGCCTTAAATCCTCCCTCAGCCAAGCCACATCTCCTAAGTGGCCTCAGCCAGCTCTACCACCTGGTTCTTCACGGCCACACAGACTGCTGAGAAAAGATCCCTCTGCAGAAAACACCTCACAGCCCCTCACAGTGCAGCAGGGAGCACAGAGCCAGCCAGCCGCAGCGGTAGCCAGGCCCTGGGGCATTTTACAGCTCACAGTGCCAAGCAAAGCAAAGCTCTCGCTGAGATGGGATCCCCATTCCCCACTGCAGCAGCTGAGGCTCTCCTGCAGCTCAGGAGCACGGCAGGGGCACAGCTCCTTACCTGCGGATGTTCATCGGCGCCACGCTCTCCCACGTGTTGGTTTTGGGGTTGTAACGCTCAACAGAGTTAAGGCAGCTGGTCCCATCGTTGCCACCAGCCACGTAGAGCATCCCTTCCAGCACAGCCACTCCTGCACTGCTCCGGCGGCTCAGCATGTTGGCAATGGGCGTCCAGGTGTTGATCTGGGAAGAGGCAAAGCTTTATTCATTAGCCAGAGGCAGAAGTCATTCTTCACGTAGCCCTTCCAACCCGGTGCTGTGAAATTAGTCCTGGGGAGGGCTTCTCTCCCTTTAACTTGCCTGCGGGAAGGGCCCCAGGAGACCTCTGCAGCCTGGCTCAGAAAAGCACAGCCACAGCTGGGAGCAGTGCTGCCATGCCGGGGGCCTGAGCACAGGGCTCTCAGTGCCAGCCCACCAGTCCCATCACAGCTGAATCCCAGCCCAGTCATGGGGGCTAAACTGTCGATATTCAAATCTGTGGAAGTTCAGGGCTGTGGCTTTACCACTCATGAAATGCCCCCAGGCTCTTCCCTTTGATCTCCCAGTGATCTAGCCTGCTCTAACAGAGCTGTGAGACCCCGGGCACAGCACACGTCCCCAGCCTGCCCCAACCCTGGATGCCCATGCAGCAAGGGCCTCAGCTGGGAGCTGGAAACAGCTCCAGGCACAAACAAGAACCGCTCTTCCCAGAGAATCCAAGCTGGCCTGCAGGCATCAGGGATACAGAGTGCTCTGATGGAAAATACAGATGAGCTTTGGCTCATTTCGCTCTGGACTGCACCCCAGATACTCCACCCCTGTGGAAGAGCTGGGGTGAGGGCTGGTACCCCACTCCATCTCAGAGTCATGCAGGGTGACTTTGGCCTTGGAGGAGGCAGGCAGGGCTCATGTGGGCAATCCCTCCTGCTCCAGTGCGATACCTCGCTCGGAAGCAGACACATCTTCAGCTACAGCAGCAGTCTGCTAAAAGACCACATGTGGCTGGTGGCTCAGTGTCTGCCAGGCTCTTAGGCAACTCATGTGGCCCTCAGCTTTCTGTAGGGCCTCTTCAGGATCTCATCAGGAGGGGAGAAGGGCTCCCAGGCACGCTCTCATGTATTTACCTGGGGCTCATACTTTTCTACTGTGGCTAAGTGGGATGAGCTGTCATATCCCCCAACGGCATAGAGGTTGCCTTCTGCAAAGACAGTCACACACACACACAGGCGTTAGCTAAAGCGCAGGGCCCCATCCCAGCACAGCCTCCCCCAGGTCCTGCACAGGGTGCCCAGGGTCGGTACAAGCCCCAGCCACAGTGCCTCCCTCCCCAGGCAGCCACGCTCCTCTCAGCAGGGCTCCCCCAGCTCCCCCTCCCCTCTCAGCACGGAGCATTGTGAAATATTCATCAGGCAATCTCTCTGCCGTGCTGCAAGCTCCCCAAAGAGGTCGGTCGCTCGCCTGCCGCTTCTTGACCTTCTCATTATGGGAGCTGCAAGAGCTCCCGCCTGAGGAACGGGTTATTTTTAGCAGCGCAGGCTGGAGAGGGGGAATGCCAATAAAGGCTGTAGCAGGCAGGGTATGAACTGGGGAGGGAGGGGAGGGAACCTCTGAGTCAGCACTGAGAGCTGAAACCAGAGAGCAGGGTAAGGGAGACGCACCACTGGGACGCTGCACGGCAGTTCCTGGGACAGTGGGGAGCTGCTGCGGCATCCCCAGGGAGGTCCAGCACCTCTTAGGGTGGTACCTGCATTAACCCCACAGCTGCACTAAAGAATGAGGGGGACAGTTTTCAGGCTGCAGCCTCCTTAAGGATAGAACTTGTTCAGTGGAGCCAGGGGACAACACAGCATGGCACCTAATGTTGTGACACCCCTGGTAGAGACAGTTTTGACCCCACGCTACTGCTTGGATCATCATTAAAAGGACAGTCCTGCTTTCATAACAAGGGAGTAATGAGGTTGTCTCTTCCTTTCTAGGGATAGGTGATCATCCACAGCCAGCCCTCTTGCTCTAAAGCAGAAGGGGCATAAAGGAGCTGAGGAACAAGTTGTGGGTCCCCTCAGGAACTGCCTCCAGAATGTGATGAAACCCAGTTACTCGGGAGACCAAGGAGGAAGGCAGAGGCAGGGAGCACATCAGGACACGGCAGAGGAATGGCTGGGGTACCTAGACTCACAGCTAGGGAATCTAGGGGGAAGGGGCAGGAATTGGAACAGAACAACACCAAAAGGAGCCACCAGAAACACAAGGGACAGTGTGCATGGTCAGTCAGGTCCTCGTGCCATCACCCACCTAGCGTTGCCACCCGGACGTAGCGTCTCCTGGTGCTCATGGCAGCGATGGATGTCCAGGTGCCTGTCAGAGGGTCGTACCGCTCTGCGCTGCAGCAGGCAGGGACACAGGAACATAAGGTGTGACACTGGCAAAGCCCAGGTCAAAGCTCTTTGACACAGGCCCTCAGGGACAGCTCCCAAGGAAGCTTGGGAATAGACAGGGAAAATGGAGGGAAGAACTGACAAAGGCTGTGTTCTCTCGTGGCAGAGGGCTACACAATGTTTTTTTCCCCCCCGAAGAAACATTTCCCAGGCCAGACACTGGAAGACAGAGCTGGATTGCAAAGCATCTACTCTGGGGCCAGTCTGTCTGTCAGGAGCAGGCACCCAGCACCAAGAACAGTGCATGCAAGAGCAGCGGAGCAGCCTGTAGTGAGGCAATCCCCTACCTGTTCAGGCACGAGGCCCCATCGTATCCTCCAGCAGCATAGAGAAGCCCATGGAGCGCTGCTACACCCAAGCAGCTCCTCCTGGTGCCCATGGATACCTCAGGTTGCCAGGAATTGGTGACAGGATCATAGGACTCCACTGTGGCCAAATCAGAGGTCCCATCATAGCTGTAGGGAGCAAAAGGGAAAATACATAAGAGCTGGGAAGCCTGAATTGCTGGTGAGGTTCTGGACTGGTCCTACAGCTCTGGAGTCAACCAAGAGCCTCACGTCCCTCTCACCAGCCCTCCCCTCTTCCCCCGTGCCCAGCTCTGTCAAGGCAGAGTGCACAAAAGCAACTGTTGAAAGTGCAGAGCCCATAGCTGAGCTCTCCTGGGGTCTGCAAAGAAAACAGGGCTCAGCTGGCCCCACACACGGGGACAGAGGTGGGCTGGGGAGTTAGGAGCCTCTTTACAGGCTGCGGCATAGGGCAAACGGGAGGAAACAGCAGAAGCCCAGGACAGGGCCACCACCAGACTCCCTGCTCAGAACCGCGAGGGCAGGGACATCAGTTGAGTTTTGAGTTGCTGCTGCTGCAGCCAGTACCCCAGGTACAGGGTTGCTTCACCCAGAGGCAGGCCCTGGGAGGCACCGCTGGCCACCTCTGCTCCCAGAGCAGCTTGTGCTGCCACAGGCACGGCTGCCAGCTGCCCGTGCCCGGCTCCGCGCCCTCCTTACCCGCCCACAGCGTACAGCTTGTTCCCGATGGCGGCAACGCCCACCCTGGCCCTGCGGGTCGACATGGAGGCCACCATGTGCCACCGGTCCGTCCGCGTGTCGTAGGCCTCGCAGTCCCCGTGGATGGCGAACAGGCTCCCCCCACCTGCGCAGGGGACGGCAAACAGAGCAAAGGACAGTGCCAGGCCCTGGGAAGGGGGGTCTGCAGGTACCGGGGCGCGTGGCAGGGCCTTACCCACGGCGAAGAGCACGGTGCTGGCCCCCTCGCAGCGCCGCGGCCTCGTCCTGCTGTTGCTGAGGACCCCTCTCTGCTCTGGCATGAGGTGGTACTTGAGGGCTTCGATCAGCAGGTCCTTGCACTCCGAGTGGTGCCGCACCAGCAGCTCCGTGTCCACGTTGCTCATGAGGAAGTCCCGGCTCAGCAGGGGCAGCCGCACGCACTTCATAAGCTGAGGGGAAAGGAGTCAGGCCCCACCATTAGGGTGGGAAGGGCTCGTCCCAGTGCCGCCCCCACATCTCCCCTACAAGCCTGGCCACCCTGCAGCATCCCTCAGCTCCGGTGGGTAAAACCAGGCCACCTTCCGCAGCAGACTCACCCTGGGGACATGCTGTCTTCTGCTGTCCACATCATGCTTGACCCAGCTGAGCACAGCCCGGTACACCTCTTCCTCTGATGGCACATTCAGGCTGTCACTAGAAATGAGGTCCAGCACCTGCAGAGTGGGGTGGGAAGGGAGGTTTGGTGTGGTTTGGGAGGAACAGACATGTTCACATACCCAGATGATAGACCCAGCAGAACAGAGGTAGAACCCCTGTAGATGTTAGTGGTTTCACTGGAGGTAGAAGGATCCGAAGAGAACCCAGGTCCCCAAACCAGGCAGGTGCAGCTGTGCCCCCTCCTCTCCGTGCAGCACTGGTGTGGGGACAGCTCTGCCCTCCATCACCTTCCTTGGCTCATCCCCCCCTTCTGCGTCTGAGGCTGCTGCAGTGCCTGACAATTCCAATCAGCATCACCAGGACCAGGCGAACGAGCTTGCACGAGTCCCTTCAATATTTCATGGGACAGAGCCAGGTGCTCTGGCTGTTCCCAGTGCTCACTTCATCTGCCAAGGACAACAGAGCTGGAGCAAGTGGAGATACATACCCCTCCTCCTGCTGCCAGACACCCCACTGCCCTGAGAACGGGTGAAGGGAAGTGTCTGTCTCCTGATGAGGGACCACAAAGGGTCATGAGATGCAGAGCACGGACTGGGAATGCCTGCAGCCAGGGCACAGCACCCCGCACGCAGTTGGAGCCCAGGGCTGTACTGGCACCACATGAAAAGCAGCAGGAAACGTTAGCTGAGCTCTGAATTAAACATCACAGCTCTGTGACCAGGGCAGTCAGGACTTATTCCTTGGCCCGTGCTCCCAGAGGGAGGGTGGTGTGCTCAGAGCTCACGTGGCAAGCACCGGGCAACAGCAATTATCCCCTGTGCCACCATCCCATTCCCACTTCACATGGGATTAAGCTCACTCTCTGACAGCACTCTTCCACGTATTGTCTCTCCATCGAGCAGAGAGGACTGTAGCATAGAGTCTGGGTACATTCCCCTGCCAAATCCTACCCCTCAGGGCAGGCTCCTTGGGCTCCCAAGACAGACACTGTGCCTTCCTGGCCAGACACGAGCAGCCTTGCCCCAGCCATACCTTCACACTCCTGTCAGGACCTCACCTGCTTAAGAGGCAGCAACATGAACTCCTCTGTCTTGGACACCTCCACGAAGTGTTGGAGGACATACTTGTGAGCAGACTTGAGGAGGTCACTGCAGGAGTGCGTGTCAGCAAAACCCCGGATCCCCAGGCAGTTGGATGGGTCGAGCTGGCTGAGGAGGAACTTGCAGCAAGCATCCCGCACACCATTGAGCTGAAGCAGGCTGGCAGCAGGAAGAAGTGTCTGGCAGTGGAAAAGAAAGGGGGGGGAAAAGAGAGTTTCCAGGGCAAGGAAACCATTTTCACCCTTGTCTCACTGCAAGTCAGTAACAGAACCTTCAGGCACACAGAGGACAAAGCATTCTCTGCTTCCAACAGGACCAAGCTGAAGAAGAGCGGAGAAGGGCACCTGTAACTCCCCAGAGGGCAAGGGCATGGCAGATGCTCAGGACTAGACCTGCCCATCACAGAGCACTCAGGGGCCATCCCCAGCCACAGCAGTCACAGGACCTGCACCTCTGAGATGAACTCCCTGCCCACTGCGAGATGCAGGTGCCATCACAGAACAGCTGAAAGTGCTGAGCAGAGGGAGAGAGGAGTCCCTGGGGAGGGAAGTCTCGTACGCAAAGGTTTGGTGGAGAGGAGGGATCTGGGGAAAGCTCCTACCTGCACGTTCCCCTCGCCCACCACAATCTCCGCCGTGTAAGCGTATTGCACCAGCTGCTCCAGGGCCTGTGGGTCAATGTCGTGGAGCGTCACGTGGGTCTGGCGGCTCTCACTCATCTCATCTGGGACAACACAGATAACTACACATCAGCCAAGTCCCTCAGCAGGATTGTTTCCCCACAGGAAGACTTGACTGTGCATGGAACAAGCCACCTCCATAGCCCAGCATCACAGCCCACAAAGATCCCCTGCCCACCTCTTATCAAGGAGGAGCAGCAGTATACTCTAGGGAACAGGTCTGTCTGAGGATGGGCACCAAAATACCTCTCCTCATCCCAGGGACTTGCTCACAGAGATGATACAGAGGCCTCCTTCTTCCATGGATAGGGTAGGGCAGTAAGAAGGGGAGCAGGGCAGGATAGATAGAGGGGTGCGCAGGGAAGAGAGGGTTTGAAGAACAGGACACCCTGGCCATGGGGAAGAGAGGACGCTACTTGCTTGTGAACATGGCGTGGAAGTACGGGCTGCACGACGCCAGCACCACCTTGTGGGCCTTGATCTCCTTGGTGCCCACATGCAGCACGATGTCGCAGAGCAGCCCGCGCTGGCGCATGCGGTTCATGCACACGAAGGCGTCGTGATAGTGTCGCTTGGAGTTGTGGGAGATGCTGTGGCCGTCGCGGTTGAGGAGCTGCACACCCCCTTCCATGGCTGCAGGCGGTGGGTGGTGGGCTTTTCCCTTCTCAGCAGCACTGCCACGGGGGAAACCAAAGCGTTACTCAGGCAGGAATTGCTCAGGCTCCAGACAATTCCCATAGCACACCTGCTGCTGCTCAAAGAGCCTGCACAAGAACAGCTCATGTCTAACCAGGGAAACGTCATCCTGCTCATAAAGCACCGATGGGGAGGAGGCAGTCCCTGGAAGAGCACAAGCAACACAAAGCGATGCTGAGACCCTTCTCTGTTCCACGCCGCTCGCTGCTTCCCAGCTGCGCTCATCTCCGGATCGATGCCCTCCTCGCCTGCCTTCAGAAGGGTACTGCTCTACCACACACTGGGCCCCCTTGAAGTTACTCTGCCTCCAAATCCACCTAACAAGGTGTGTTTCCAAGCAGTATCAGCAGAAGCATTGATCCTAGAAGCCTCACCAGGACATGCCAGTCCTGCACTGATCAAACACAGCCTAGACAGACCACCAGAGACAGTGAACATGACAACCCTGATTAGCCTAAACAAAACAATAACCAGGGAATCCCCGTTCCTGAAAGGCAAGGGTGATGTTATGGACCACAGCTCTCCCAGTGGTGGCTGTTCCCTTCCAGGTTCCAGAGGATGACAGGAGATTGGTGATGTGTGTACCTGCCTTCCAAAGTGAAGCTCAGAGAGCTGCTGCCCTTCCTGTGCACACACGGTTCAGGAGGATAAGGCAGAGGGTGAAGGCAACTGCAGCACAGAGCTCTACAGTGCCAGTCCTGCACACAGGGACTTGACTTCTCCTCTCTCAGTCTCTCTTCAGACAGAGGTTAGAGGTTAGGGATTCCCAGGTTGTCAGGGAACAGGATTCTGATCTCCACTTCCTTCCAGAATCCCCCACCCAGGCACATCCAACCTCACCCCAGCCTTAAGACCACACTGACAGTCCCACTCCAGCACTGCAGGTTTCCATTCCTGCACCAGCCTAGCAGGTGGTTTGGGCAACCAAAGCTCCCAGACCTCCCTAGAAGCAGCCCTGGATGAGACACTGGCTGCCCTTCCAAAAGGTGAACTTTGAACATCGGGTAGTTTTTGTTTTACAAGGCTGACAGGAGGGACAGGGCTTGAAAGGTGGGCTTGGGTGGACCTAATGAGGTTCCACACAGCTGTGTCAGGTCTTGCACTTGGGCTAGAGGAATCTCAGACATAGATACAGCCTTCCAGTCCCTGAAGGGAGCAGAGAAACAGGAGGGGAATCGGCTTGTTAAAGGGCAGAGACTGGCAGGACAAGGGGGATGGAGTGAAGCTGGAGGAGGGGAGGGTTAGATGAGATATTGGGGGGAAGTTCTTTACAGAGAGAGTGGTGAGGGGCTGGAACAGGCTGCCCAGAGATGGGGGGTGGGTGCCCCATCCCTGGGGATGTTCAAGGCCGGGTTGGATGGGCCCTGGGCAACCTTGTGTAGCTCCAGGCCTGGAGGTTGGTGTCCCTGCCTGTGGCAGGGGGTTGGAGCTCTGTGATCCTTGGGGTCCCTTCCAACCCAGACCAGTCTGGGATTCTGTGACAGACAGCAAAGAACAGAGATGCTGGTCGGGAAGCAGAACTTGGTCTGCACATACACTGCACTGATGGAGCAGGGCAGTCCTTCCACAGCATCTGGGACAGCCCAGGCAGGGAGCAGGGGTATAAACTTGACTGGCTCACAGCAAACAAAAACTGCCTTATCAAGGAACAAGGGCGCTGATTTGTGCCGAAATGCCCCCTCTTCCCATGCTGGCTGCATCCAGGCTGCTCATGGTGCTTCTAACGGCATTTGACAGTCTCCCTGCCAGCAGCACGGGGAGGAAAGGTGGGGGAGTGAAGAATGACTGAGCAGCAGGAAGGAGAAGGGGGAGGGAGTAGGAGAAAGAGGCAGCTTGAAGGGAAAAAAAGCCCGTGTGCTGCACTCGTGCGCCTGCCCCCGCATCCCTGCGGCGAGAGAATCCCCTCAGCCCCTGTGCTCCTCACCACACCTACACGTTGCCAGCCGTGCTGAGCCTATAAATAGACACCCACCATGCTGTGCCTGCTCAGCCACAAATGCAGCCATCCCTTCGTTTTTTAAATAGCAATTGTAGCACGTACTAGAGTCTGGGGGAGGAAGAGAGATGAATAAACATCTTCCCTGAGCAGGAGAGAAGCCTGCAGTGCCCTCTCCTATTTGCATCATCCTGCGTGATACGAGATTCCTCAGCTCCCCGTCAGCGGGGAAGACTCACTCAGGGGCACACAACAAAGGCAGCGCCTGTTGATGCTTTCCAGCAATGACAGGAGGATGCCATTGTGCCCTTGACAGGGAAGAGGAGCGTATGAAGTGAACTTCTCCTCCCATGCCCCTCAGCTGAGCTTTTCAGAAAGCAGGAGCATCCCCAGGACACCCTCAGTGGGAACTGAGGGATGAGAAGTGCTGCATGAAGGTGGTTTGTGGTTATCAGCATCTCAACCTGGGCTCAAGAGCACCTTTCCCAGATCTGGTTCAGTGGCAGAGCAGTCTGTGCTTTCTCACCTGCATCCCCCTCCCTGGCTGCAAGCCTGAGGGTTTTCCTCACCTGCTCCAGCTGGTTTATCTTTTTCATCTGTGCTCCCCATCAGTATTTACATCTTGCTCCAGACCTAAATGAGAGCTCTCACCTCACCCCTCCTGGGTGCTGGTACCAAAGGATGGGAGCTCCCAGCTCCACAGGAGCAGGAGGATCAGGGGACAGGACAGAGGAGCAGGGAGAAGATGGGACTGCTCTTGGGGGCACTGAGGAAAGGTGTGCTGCCCTGGACAGGCAGGGGGGTAGCACGCCCCTCGGCTCCAGCAGTCAGCAGGGAGACACAGAGAGGGGGCACAGCAGACTGAAGGTTGCTGCAGCCGATGCGTTGGCATCACAATAATCAAACACATTTCCAAAGAGGGTCAGCAGCATTGGGCTCTCTTCCCAGCCCTGCCACTGAGTCATTGCACGAGCCTGGGGAAGTACAAATGCAGAGAGTGACAAGGGTGACATTACCTTTCCTTGCAATGATTCTCATGGCCAAGAGGTAGAGACCAGCTACTGCTCATCCCCTTCTTCACCCACACCCCCCTGCTGTCACCAGCAAGGGCCGGCGTGCACCTCACAGAGCTCTGAAGCATCACCAGTGCCTCCCTCACCATGTAGCACCCTAAGTTACACCATTGCCATGCCAGTCTGATGTGACCAAGCAGGGAGCAGAACCATGGGGAGATGCCATCCCAGCCACCGCCCTGCCACAGGGCTCCCAAGAGCATCCCTGCACCACAGGACACTCCACAGCTGACCTGACTCATGGCTGCAGGCAGCCTCAAACAATGCTGCTCGATGGTTTTCCACTACAGCCCCAGCAGTCCCTTCCCTGGAGAGCACTTCCTCACCCACCAACCACCCTGGGAACAGGTCCCGCAGCGCAGGGAGCACTGGCATGGGTCTGCTCTGATGCTGGCAGTGGGTACAGCACCCTCAACTCCACCTCCCAGTGTCCCCTCTGGCCTGCAATAACTTGTTCCCATCACAGCTTTAACAGGTCAGGATATAATCCAGCAGGACAGGGTGGGGGAAAGCAAAGGACACCCCCACTCTGAACTCTCAGCCTCACGAGCAGCACTAAACATTCCTTGTAAAACTTCATTCCCAGGAAATGAAGGTCTCTGAGCGTTGCTAAGATATAATTAATGGGGTACAGAGCCTGGACCACACGAGACAGTAAGGCAGTGTCCAGAGCTCCAGCGAGGGGGGGAGTAAACACAGGCTCACTTTTGTGGAGCACGCAGCAGCGTGACCACACGTGTCACCCACCAGCCACCACGGAGGCGGTGGGTGACTTGGAATAACTCGTAGGTTATGACAAAAAGAGAAAAGGCAGCGTTTGTTTGGCTCCTGTGTGACAGAGCGTGGCCACGCATAACAGCTCCCTTAATTAATGCAAATGATCCCTGCCCAAAGGGAGGTCTGTTCTCGTTGCACAAAAAAATCCCCCCATATTTTGCTGAGAGGGAAAAGCAGCGTGCTGAGTAATAAACAGGGAACAGAGCATCCTCTGGGGAGAAGTTCAGAGCCTGCCCTTTCTCCAGGAAGGCACTGGAGAATGGCTTTTTGTTGACAGCTTGGATGGACCTTTTGTGCCTGCCAGGCTAGGTAGGGGACTGCAAAGACACATCCTGTACAGCTGGTCAGATGTTGGGGGACGTGTCTCTGCTGTGGATAAGGTGACATCCCCTACTCCAAGGCATGACATGCCCTAAAGCCTGACACACAAGCCACCAGTCCCACGCGTGCCCTGTCCCTGTGTTGGTGTCACCCCAGTACCTGTTTCGTGGTAAAGGGGCTACAAAGCCCAGCTTTTGCCTGGCACTGCAACTCCCACCCATGTGCTGCCGTCAGACCCCCAGGATAAGGGGGTCCTTGCTGGTTCTCCCCTCACCCCAGCGCATCGTGGCAGTAACAGAGCTGAGGGCAGCACAAACTAGGTCAACAAAGTGGCACCATGTTGCCAGTTTCCTTTTCAGAAGAGCATTTCTCCCCCCTTCCTTGGCGTTGGGGGTCCATCTCCCAGGCATAAAGCCCTTTTCTTTGCCTACAGACCTCCTCTGGCTCCATCCCCAGGCAGGAAGGGGCTGCTGGCAGCACTGTGCCCAGCAGCTGCGGGTCTTCGCTGAGGTGGTGGAGCCAAAGCAGTGCCCTCCACAACAGCACAGCAAAACCCATCCTGGGGCAGAGCATCCTGCCTGTGACTCCACTGCCAAGCTGCCTTTTCCCCCTGGGAAAAGGCACAGGCAAGGATCACTGCTTCTGAGTCCATCTCCATCTCCCTGACACCAGAAATCCTGTTTTTAACCCCTCTGAGAGGAAGCACAGGACCCTTTACCCATAAGCAGCCTCCCACAATCCCCCCAAAGAACCCAAAACGTGCAGTGCACATTAAAGCTCGGGGCAGGACCAGGGCAGGGCAGCCTAAGGGACACAGGCAAGCCCCAGCTCTGTGGGTGTGCACACAAGCACGAGTAGCTTCTTCCCTCCTGGGAGCAGGGCTGGGAAGAAGATGTGCTCCTGTGTTCTTTCCCTTCAGCAGACAAGGGACACGAGCAGCTGAGCTGGCAGTAACAATAGCTGCTGTTGTGCTGTTGCGAAGTAAAACCACTAACACAGCTCAGACCAGCATCCAGGGATGCAGCTGAGTACTCAGCAGCCTGTAAAATATTCAGCTTCCTCACTGCTCTGTGGAGGCCCTGATAATTTGGCTGAGCTGCCCCTTCCCCTGCACCCCATCCATGGCTCTGAAGCCCATGTCTAGGGTGAAGCTTTAAGCTACCAGACAAACCAGCAGTGTTTGTGCATCAGCCATCCCCTTGCAGCAGGCAAGTGGAAGATGCCAGGGCTGGTCTCACAAGCTACAGCAGATCTGTACTACCTGCCCTTACCCCCCAAACTTGGATATCCCAAATTCTTGCTTCTTTCAGAGCCCATTTCACTGGCTCTTTCTCCTTTTTTTGAGCGTCTTTCAGTGCCCATTACAGAACCTATTGCATCCCCACCTTTCCTGCTGCCCTCCCCACACTAAACACGACCAAAGAGGGTTGGAAATCATCCAGCTGTATATACCCAGGGCTCAAATGCAAACCAGGTGCTAAATCTAGGGAATTGTCCCCACTGGGACCTGTCCCATTAGCATCACTGATACAGACAGAAAACTCTGCCCACCCTGCCCCCATCAATACACTTTGGGGCTCAGACCCTTCTCAGCCTCTGCAACGTTTTAACTGCATCCAGGGAATTCAAACAGCCACTGACAGCATGCAAGGGCTCACATTCAGTCTTTTTAAAAGAAGGTTAGTTGTGTGCTCAGCCTAGAAGGGGCAGCAACTGTGAGGACCCAAAGTTCAGGACCAGAGGGAAGCAGCTGCTCCGAACTGCTGCTCCTATGATTGTGGATTTACAGCTGCACCCATGAGGGGTCAGGGCAGCAAATATTGACGGCAGAGTGACTTACTGTGGCAAGGGGAGCTGTCATTCCTGGCACCAGCTCTGCCTTCAGGGGTGGCAGGAGGGACAGAAGAATTGGGAAGCTGGCAGTTTCAGCCAGCCAGACTGAGGACTCTGACACTTTGCACCCCCCTGCCAGCTCCCAGCGGACACGAGCACACCAAGAACACACAACTGGGGTGAGCAGCACGGAGAGGTTAAGGAGCACACACCTCAGCCCCAAACCCTCCTCCTTGCACCCCCTGATCATGTCTGCCTTCGATTCCCTGAGCACCCCCCCATCACAGAGGGGAGGTCGAGGCACACGCTGCTGCTGCTGCTGTGATGGGTGGAATGAATCTGCTCTGAGCTCGCCTCAAGGCAGCACGGGGCACGGCAGACAGCGCTGAGTCTGCAGGACTGAGATTCCCCAGCTCCCAGTAGGGTTTGGGGTTGGGATTTTTTTTTTTAATGAATTAGGCATAACTGACACGCACCGAATCCTCCTGTCTAGACATCTGCAGAGAAATGACAAGCTGCCAGAGAGGATGTGGAGCCTCGGCAAGGCAGGGAGGGGGAAGGATGTTGGAGGGGGGGGGGGGAACTGCACACGTTTGCCAGCTCTACAGCAGAGACAGTGCTGGCTTCAGGCAAGAAGGGCATTCAGCACATTGACCTAGTCAGTGTCTTTCAGCAGCTCAGTGGGTTGTCATCAATCGGCTCTGGTGTGCACAGAAGGCTGGAGGTCTTTTGTAATTAAAGCCTCTCTCCCCGACACTCGTGGGGAGTTTTGTTTGGAAACTCAGCTCAGTGTTGCTCTCTCTTACCCCAGCTCACGCTCTGAAGTGTTTTAGCTGAGAGAGGAGGGAGTGCAAGGCAGAGCCCTAAAGCCTGCATGGGGACATCCCCATACCCAAAGGCAATAAAGGCTACCCAGCGTGCTGAGTGCCAGCTGGGTACCCCATCTCCCCCCTCTCCCCCCTCTCCTGTGCACGCTTCCTGCAGACATCTTTAAGCTCAGCTTTCTCCTTCCCTATTCTGCATGTAGAGGATGGCAGCAGCTCCAAGCAGGACTCCGTGGCTGAGGGATTTAGAGGCATCTGTGCTACATTTGGGTCACTGAGTCACCGGTGGTTGTAAGGATTGGGACCCAAATAGGTTTGGAACTGCTGAATTCCCAGGTTAGGGAGAAACAAGAAATGGAAACTAATTGATGCCTTGAGGCGCTCAGCAAAACATGCAGCTCTCCAGCTGCGCTGGGATTAGACAGCAGTTCCTGCAGTCCAGCACAAAGCACACCAAAATCTAAGCGAAAGGAGCCCTTTGCCTCTGACAAGGGCTGGAAATGTGGGTCATGTCCTAATTCCCCCCCTCCCAGCATCCCTCAGCAGACAAAGGAGAGGAGCCACTGTCGCATCCAGTGCTATTTTATGGCACAGGCAGTGCCAAACCTCTACACGTAGGCACCAAGCAGGTCTCCTCTCCAGGCACAGTGACAGTCAACAGCTTCAGCTGTGCTATCCATCACTGTGGCACTCCTGATCTCCCTCTAGCCTCCTCCATGACAGAATTCTCTGTCCCCAACTCATTTTTCAGACAGGTAAACAGACAAGATGAGAGCACTCAGGTCACTCAAGACAGCCCATATCACAGGAGCTCAATATTCCTGGCTCCTAGACTTGCCCAGGAGCTTCCTGCCTGCATCATCCTTGGCCAGCAGCTGTTCAAAGAGGGATTGTGCCCTTTACCCGTCCACTGTGCAAGGTGATGGTGTCTTGAATAGATGTCAGGGGGCCAGTTCAGAGCAGGTCGTTGCCTCTCAGCAATGCCCTGATGTCAGACAACAGCAATGAACCTGGTGAGACTCAGCCTGAGGTTCCACTTGGCTTCTAAAGGGAAAGCTGACTCCATGATGCTCCAGACTAGGGAGAACTGGGGTTCTGCTGGCTGCAAAGGGGCGAGTAGACCTTTTAGATGAGGTTCTTTTCACAGTTGGGAGTTGGACTTGATGATCTCGAGGTCCCTTCCAACCCCTACGATTCTGTGATAAGCCAAGGAACGGTGCTGCTGCTGCTGTCCTCTGAGGTGCTGCTCATGAGTGACTCTCCAAACCAGAGGGGAACCAGCAGAGATCACCAGCTGCACCCCAGCCTCATCCCTCATCCTGCCAGCCCCAGCCATAGTGAGCGTTGGCAGTGTAGATGTTCTGGGCTGCATAGGCAGATCTGAGTTTCCCCTTCAGAACAAGCCCAGTGCTTCATGGAGCGCTGGGATCCTGTTTCCAAGCCAGAAAACAATTAAGACAATTCCCTCACGTCTCCTTGCAGGCAGCAGCACAGGCCGTGGAGGTGAAAGCTGAGCTGTGAGGAGCATGTGACAGAATGGCCTTGAGTTTGCTGGTACAAGTTTGCCAAGGCCAGCGGGTCCCAGACCACGGGAATTCCAGCTGAAGGAGCTTCAATTCCTGTCCCTGAGGAGTCACACCCTTTAGTAAAGGCAGTGTGGTTTGCAGACAGTACTAGCAGCCCGGGAAAAGGTGAAGGCTCTCTGGCTACCAAGTCCAGCCTGCCCAAGGGTTTGGAGACAAGGCTCCAGCCCCTGATGAAATACAGAAGCCAGCAGAGAGACTGGCACGGAGACCGGCACAGCTCCTTGATTTTCTTTTCTGTTAGCTCCTGAGCCTGAAATGCAGCAAAGCAGGACCAGAACTCGGAACAGTCTCCCCAGCAGATCCCCAGCCTTCAGAGCACACCTGCCTCAGTTTTCACATGCTGCTCCATCTACAGAGACCCCGACTGACGCTGGTGAGAGCAAAGGCAGATGGCCACCAGATGGGCTGGCAGAGCAAAGAGGTTCCACTGCCACCCTTACCAAGCTGACCTCAGCTGACAGAAGGCATAAGGGCCCAGCCCAGCTACCCAAGATGCTAAGAAGCAGCTCCATTTGGATCCCAGATTGCCGAGCCAAGACAGCAGGCAACTATTACACCTGCCAGCTCCCGGTCTGCTCCGAGCTGAACGCTGTTTGCTGGGACTCATGAATGAGTCAGTTCTCAGGAAGGAAACTCAGATCTTTACACCCAAGATTCCCAGGAGTCTTACTCACTGCCGTGTCGAATAAAGTCTTTCCAGCAGATGCTCATGGGTCAGGAGAGAAACTTGGGGTACAGAGGGGAGAGATTCCAGAGAGGTGATTGCCAGCCCGAAGTGACCATAACCAGAAGGCTGCTGGGCATTGAAGCGTTAGCAAGCCACATGACAGTGAATGTGTCCCAAACCAGCCCCTCCTGGTGCATATCCCTACCACACACACATCCCAAATGCGTTGCCTTCACACTATCCATACTGAAAAGGGGCTGTAGCTCTCTGAGGCTCGTTTCAGCTGTGCCCTGCCCTAGGGGCAACAAGTTACCTGCATCAGCCTAGCACACCTGGAAGCTGTCAGGATCCAAAGCACCTGAATATCCACATGTTGCTGAATCACTCCAGAGCTAACACCCTCCCCTGTGGTCTCCAGTGACAGAGAGCCCCCCAAGATAGCACACCTCAGACAGCAGCCTTGAAGTCAAAGGAGAACAGTGGAAGCCTCTTTGTAATAAGGGAAGCCTTCCACTGTTCTCCTTTGGCTTCAGCGACTGCTGTCTGAGGTGTGCTATCATGGGGGAGGCTTCCTTTATAAACAAACCCCAAGCAAGCAAGGTGGCTGTTCCTGCACTTTGCTAGCTTGGCACAAAAGCCTGGTCAGCCCGTGGCTGTGCACTGACGCACCAGGAGCGGGGACAGCCACCCGACCGCTGCATCTCTTCCTTGCTCTGGAGCAGCCGAGGTCCCAGGCCCGGCTCTCCTCGGAGAGGGAGGTGTTTGCTCAGGCAGCAGAGCCGAGCCAGCTGCCAGCCCTGCTGCTCCTTAGGGCCAACCCCCCTCCACCCCTCCGCAAGAGATGCTATAGCTCCAGGACAGCCCTCTGCCCTTCTGGTCACTGCAGACGCCAGGAAAAAAGCTGCCTCCTGCTTCCCCCTGCAAGTTCCCAGAAAACCCGAGGCAAGCTTTCTCCCCGTGCCCTTCAGCTCCCCCACAGCCAACGACACCGAGGAGCCCCTGAGCTCCGCCGAGGCTGAGCCAAAGCAGCACCGGCAGAACCTCTGTGCCGCCGTTCCCCGCGCCCCAGCATCCTGCGAGGCTCCAAGCTGCGGCTTTTTCCTCTACCAACGGGGCTCGCTCCACAAACTTGGCAGAGGACGGGGGAAGGATAGCGCAGAAACGCTGCCGGCCCTCGGCTGCGGAGCGCCAGCGGCCGCACCGGGTGTCCCTCCGGACGCGCCGCCTCGTACCCCGACAAGCAAACTTGCGGGGGAGCAGCGGAGGGGGAAGGATGGCGAGGAGCTCCGGGGGTACCCTCCGGCCGCCGCCCCCTCCCCACAACCCCTCCGGCCCGCCCGCCCCCCCCACCTTCCGCCGCCGCGTCCGAGCGCCCGGCCCTGCCGCTGCGGCGAGAGGGAGAGAGGAGGGGGCGGCGGCAGGGCCGTGCCCCGGCGGTACTCACGGCTCCGGCGCAGCGACGGCCCCGGGCCCGCGGGATGCTGCGGGCGCCGCTACACCCGCACCGCTACCGCCGGCCCCGCGGCGGGGAGACGCGGCGGGGGCTGGGGGGCGGGCAGGTGCACGGCTCCTCCTCGGGCCGCGGCGGGACAGGGATGGGGATGGAGACGGGGCGGCCCCACGGCTGCGGCTTCCTCCCTCACCCGGAATAACCCCGCCACGGAGCCGTGCGAGAGCTGCCCGCGGCACGGCGTGCCGCTGCGCCGCGCCTCCCCGCAGCTGAATCCCGCCACGCACATGTCACCGGGCTGCGGGGGGAGGAGGGGGGATGGTGCAAGGGGTGTTTGCTCCGCCCCGCCGCTCCTTTATCGGGCGCGGGGGCCCGGCCTGCGGAGGGGGGGGGGGCGGGGACACGCGTGGCACCGGCCCCGCCAAAGCAGCCCCGCGGCCCGGCCGCCGAGGGCCGGGCGGGGGTGGGACCGGCGCGTCCCGCTCCGCCCCGCAGAGCCGCGCGGCACGTTGGGAGCGGAAGCGGCGGCCGCGTTGCAGCGAGCGGGCGGCATGGCGCCCACCGGCAAGAGGTGCGCGGCGGCGGGGTTGGGTTAGGCCGGGGGCAGCCCCGGGCTGGAGTGCCGGCGGGCGGCGGGGAGGCCGGCGGGGTGGCCCCGGCCCAGGCGCGGCTCAGCTCAGCTCGGCACCCCCGCGCTGCCGGCCCCGGGGCTGAGGCGAGCGGGCAGGCCCGGCGCTGCCTGTCCCCCCGCGGAGCTCACCTCACCTCATTCCCTCTCCTCTCCTCTCCGTCACCAGGAAGCTGGCGGAGCTGAGCCTGGACGAGTTCCTCGCCGCCGGCTCCGAGTCGGAGCCAGACGGCGGCTCGGAGCAGGAGGAGGCCGCCAGGCCCGCCGAGGGAGCCGCGGCCCAGCGGCGGCAGGGCGGCAGGGAGAGGCGGCCGCGCCCGGCGGGGAGGTAAGGGCGCGCTGCCGGCCCCCGGCCGGGCGGCCCCTCCGGCCAGCGAGCCCCTAGAGCCGCCTTTGCTGAGCGGCTGGGGCTTTGTCCGAGGCGGGGGTTGGCCTCTTCTCCCTGACAACCAGCGGCAGGGCAGCAGGGGATGGGTTCGGGTTGGATATTGGGCGAAAGCTCCTCGCTGAGGCGCTGGGACAGGCTGCCCGGGGGTGCGGGAGGTGCCGTCCCTGGGCCCGGTCATACAGCGTGCTGGTGTGGTGCCTGGGGGGGGGTTTGGAGGTGACGGTGGTGTGGTGCCGACGGTTGGACTTGATGGTGTTAAAGGCGTTTTCCATGCACGGTGACTGTGTAAATACGCGATGAGCACTCAGTGAGCTCGTTGTGGGGCAGGCTGGGATGGGGCAGTGCTCAGCAGCGTGGTGTGGGTGTGGGATGCAGGACAGTTGGGTTTCTGTCATGCCTGTAAAGAAAAGCTGGAGTGTCTTTTAACCTTTCACAGGTTCTGTTGGCGTCAGACAGAGCTTGCAGTGTTCACCTGCAGTGTGTGTGGGCTTGCTCTTACTGAAAGACATTGGAGCATCTGCAACTAGGACACGATGAAGTAGTCCTTAGGCACTGCTGATCTTTGTTAGAAGCCAAACCAGTTCTTTGGTGCTGGATAACGTTTTACTGAGTTCTTATTGTCTGATTTCCTGGGGTGCATTAAAAGGAGTGTGGGCAGCAGGTCACAGGAGGGGATCATCCCCATCTATTCTGCCCTGGTCAGGCCTCACCTGGAGTGTTGTGTCCAGTTGTGGGTTCCCTGGGATAAAAAAGACAGGGATCTTCTGGAAGGAGTCCAGGGGAGGCTACCAAGGGGATTAAGGGCCTGGAGCATCTCCCCTTACAGGGAAAGGCTGAGTGAGCTGGGACTGTTCAGCCTTGAGAAAAGAGACTGAGAAGGGATCTGATCAATGGGTATCAATATCTGAAGGGTGGGACACAGGGGGACATGGGCAGCCTCTTCTCAGTGTCTGTAGGGACAGGACAAGGGGCCATGGGCTCAAGTTGGAGCACAGGGAGTTCCACACCAACATGGGGAAGAACTTTTACCCAGTGAGGGTGAGGGAGCCCTGGGACAGGCTGCCCAGGGGCTGTGGAGTCTCCTTCTCTGGAGATATCCCAGCCCCATCTGGACACCAACCTGTGTGCCCTGTCCTAGGGACCCTGCTTGGGCAGGGGCTTGGACCCCATGGTCTCTGGAGGTGCCTTCCAACCCCCACAATTCTGTGATCCCTATAGCAGTACAGCTTTCACTATTCTGTATGAAAAGCTTGTGAGAGTAACGCTGAGAAATTGAGGAAAGGACTTTTTTCTGCTTGCAAGACTTCTGGTGGGTATCCTGATACAAACCAGTCGTTTGCAATCAAAGCTACTTAATGCTTAATGAGAACAACCTGTGCAAGTCCTCTAGAGCAGGTGTTAAATGAGATTCAGAGCCACAGCCCTGATAGATCATCAGCATTCAAATAACCCCCAGGTGTGCTTTAGTGCCCAGAAGTTGGTTCCTGTTCTTACAGCATCAGCAGGAGCTGGAGTAAGGAATAAATGAGTGTTCATTTTTATCTCCCAGGAAGAAGGGAAAGGCATCTGAACATAAGGATCAGCTCACCCGGCTGAAGGACAAAGATCCTGAGTTTTACAAGTTTTTGGAGGAAAATGACCGTACCTTGCTGAACTTTGATGATTCAGACAGCTCTGAGGAGGAGCCGTTGCACATACCCCCTGATACCCTGGAGGTACAGTGCTGCTTTGGAGTGCTGAGATCAGTTACTGCAGTTAGTAACGTGTTAAGTGTCTGAGTTCCTGTGCAAGGAACTTTTGGGCTTGTAGTGGCACAAGTGGCTGGGGAGGAGCTTCCCCAAAGACCCACCTGTAAATCAGCTGAGGGTTTGAACTGAGTGTGAGGAGTTTGTTAAAAGATTGGGAAAAGGGAGCCTTGAGTTGTGTTTTCTCTGTGGTTTTGCTTTTGTGACTCCTTTCCCACTGAGAATTTGCTTTGCCTCAAGCAATATGTCTTCTCCTTGATGTTTTATGTTACTCCCTGTTGTATTTGTGTACCAAAGCTGTGGGGCTTAAGTAGCTTTGATTTGAGCTTGTAGTAGCTGTAACTCTGTTAGTGCCTTATGGAAAGTGCTGATTGATTGCAGTGCTGAGAGAATTCTCAGCTGCCTTCCTCTTTGGTAGCTACTCAGCAAAAGAGGTGGGGCCAGACAAGGAGTGTTGTGTAGGCCTTTTCTCAGTCTTGGTACTGACTTCTCTAGGAAGCAAGTGATGAGGATGAAGATGATGAAGAACGCGAACCAGTCAAGCGGAAGAAAGTTTCTCTCATCTCCGTGAGCTTGAAAATGGTTGAAGAATGGAAAAAAGATGCAGAGGTGAGCAGGGATTGCAGTATGAGGTGCTTGAGTGTTCCCCTTGAAATGCTCTTCCCTATGTGTTGCTGCTGCTAAAAGACCAACTTTTAATTTGTTCATCTTCCACACAAATCTCCAGAGATGATGAATGTCCTACCTACAAGGTCATGTTTTTGCTTGGGCTGCTGCAAGATTAGATTACTTGCACTTCATCTGAGGGAGAAGCTGGAGAAACTTGTGTGGTTCAGAAGAGGTCTGAATGATTAAGCTTTGATTATTCATCCTCCTGCTGAATATCATGTCTTTGGCAGATCCAAGATCTTCTTTAGTCACGTTTTAAGTGGAGATGAAACAGCTTGCTGCTGACTAAGGGTGGGGGGCCAAAGTCAGATTGGATAGTTGCTTGCAGCTGATTCATTGCTTCTCAACCCCTGGCCAATTAAAAGCCCTGGAAGCCTGTTTTAAAGCCAGTGAAGGCCACTAGCATTGACTAGTCCTGACGTTATTCCTTCCTCTGAGAGGATGGAGCTGTTTCTCCAGTCAAACCATGAATTCCAATAGTCCCATCCCTGTGAAGTGCTCTGTGTTTCAGAATGCTGCTCCCCTGTTCTCCTCAGCAATCCCTTTTCTTTCCCCAGAGAAGGCTAACACCAAAGCTTTTCCATGAAATCACTCAAGCCTTTAAAGCAGCTGTAGCAACCACCAAAGGAGATAGTGGTGGGGCTGATCCCAGCAAGTTTCAAGTCACTGATGCTGCAGGTGAGTTGGTCACCATCCTAATTCTGTGAGAGATGGGAAGCCTTTTGGTAGGGAAGGTTTAGCTGTTGGGAGGGATGAGCACTGGCAGGAGTGAACCTAACCTCTCCTAGGCTTCATTGCACTGAAGCAGCTTATCTTCTTCCTGGGGGTGGGTCTGTGCAGTGGTGTCTCTTCTGGTGTCCCAGTGTGTAAGCATGCCTCTTGGTGTGCACACCTGGAGCAGCTGGGCTTGCAGGCTCCTGAGGAATGTACCATGCTTCATTTCCCAGTGTTGTTAGAGTGCAGGTGAAGCTAGGTACTGTTTACATACTTGTAGTGTGCTGCTTTTGGGCAACTGCTGCATGGTTCTTGCTGATCCCTGAACTAATCCTACAAGACTATTTTAAGTCTTCTTACCAAACAGCGTTCTGTAACCTCACAGCAGCTCAGAGCTCAGTTGCCCTGTCAGATTCACTTTCCTATAGCCAGAACCTCTCAAAATGCTGCATTCCTAGATCTCCTTCTTACAGGGTTGTCATGCCTGGAGAACAAAGGAGACACAGCTGCTCTCTCCAGCCTAGCCCTGTTTTGTGTGAGCTCCAGGCTTCACAGGCAGTCCTGCTTTAGACTCAAACAGCATGGCTGAGCAGGGAACATCTCTGTTAGTGTCTCCTAGGACGTGGCCTGCAGCCTGCCTGCTTTTACCACTGAATTAGCAGGTGCTTTCTTGCTGTGTTTTATGGGCTTGTTACTGTGTGCCATCTGGAACTGGCACTGTAGAGTGGGACTGCTTAAACCCACGTGTTCTCCTTAATCCTTTCTTGCCCAGAGTAGGGTTTTTATATCTCTCATTCTTTAGTGTAAGACATTACATAGAATTTACATAACTGTTTCTGTGACTCTTTAATAAAGTCACACTTTCATTCTCACTGCGTTTTGGGGGGGGATTCATGGTAGTATAGACTCCCTAGCCATGGGTCAGGCTGCTTTTGTGCTTGGTGCTCTTTACTCAGAGAGCAAAGAGAAGGCCCCTGTGTCAGAAAGCTGTCAGCTGTAATCTTGCTGCTTGGATTAAAAAGATCTAGCATAAGATAAACTGATGTTTTCCAGAGGCTTGTGGAAATGCAGTAGTTCTGCTATGGGAATTACTGGCTTCAGGTCCTTGTGGAACTCTCTTTAGATTAGCTGAGAAACCAGGAATTTGTGGAAAACAATTTAGAAATGCTTTATTGACTTCTCTTTTTAATCAGTGTTCAATGCCCTCGTGTCCTTCTGCATCCGGGACCTCTTCCCCTGCCTGCAGAAGGTGCTGCTCCTGAAAACCCCAAAGAACAAACAAAAGTAAGTAAGTCTGGGGAGATCTGAGAGGTGGAGATTTGAGGTTTCTGAATTGCAACTTGGCTGGGAAGCTGGAAAAAGACAGCAGGTGCACCTGAACACAAGCAGAGCTGTCTCATTCCCAGTAATATTAGCTAGGCTGGTTCTTTCTTCCCTGGAAGTACATCCTCTGTAGTATGAGACTCCAGCCATTGGCAGAGGGTGTGTGACTTCAGCAGATCTGGAGTTGCATGTGCTTGCACTCCAGAGTGCTGTACAAGCATTATGAGTTGTTTTCAGAGGAGGAGACCAAGCCTTCTGCCCATGTGTAGGCACTGTCACAAGTATGTGACACCTGATCCAGGTTTAGCAGCCCAGGGTCTGGCAGTCTGAGGGGCTTGCTCATCTGAGTTTGAGCTGTTCAGTGTTAAAGCATGGGTGGAGTGGAAACAAGCATGCAGCTGGGCAAAGAATGGGGCAAGTCATTTTTTTTCCCCAGAATGACAGCATTGGTCCAGTATGTCTGTATCACGTTTGCTGGTGCAATTTCATTTGACTGGAGAGGAAAAATGACTCAACTGCTGCCTGGGAGCTGGGAATTATGTGGGTATTGTATGGGTTGGTGCTTAAAGAGTTTCAGAGCCAGGCTGTCCTATAACTGAATAGGCATCTGTGTGGTTTACCCAGGAACAACCAGAAAAGGTGCTGGCAGCTCAGCCAGTGCCAGTGTGAACTCTTGCTGGATGAACTGGTACCATAGCTGGGGACTAGGAGCCTGGTTTCACAAAACAAGCTGCACAGCTCCCAGTATGTTTTACAAGCTCCTGCAGCCTTATTTAGCCCCAGTGCCTGTCTCCTACTAGACAAGCTGTTAACCTCAGCCTCCTCTAGAGTTTCAGCAGGACACAGTTTTACTACTTTCTTCCTAGTCTGTTTTTCCCATTGTTGGGCAGTGAGAATTTGTCACATTTTGGAAGCTATTTCAGTTCCAGGGTAACTTCTGTGGCAGTTGTTTTTAATTTCCCTGTCACAGATGAAGGGAGGTGAGCTAAACTCTAAATTCCTTGTAGACAGTGGTGCCTAGTCTGAGAAGTAAATTCCAGTTCTTTGTGTAAATACCAACCTCTTTCTTCCCTAGGCCTGACTTGTACAGATGGCATCTGAGTTTTGGGATGGCCTGGGAGTCCTACTTCCAGTGCAGGGGCAGAAGTTTAGAAGAGACTGAGCAGATGTCTCCTAACTAGTTTGATCCCCAATACAGGTTTTCATGCTCTGGGCCAGGCTGCTCTGTTCTCAGGCAGTGACTGAAAGGGAATAGCAGTGTGAGGGATGTGGGTCTCCACCAGCCTGTCACAGCTCCTTGTATCACGCTTCCAGAGAGCTGGGTACTCTGCTGGGAAGCTCTTTGACTTGACTTTTCTAATACTGTCCTTCAGGCAGCACTTCCACAGAGTAAAAGAACTTCTTTTCCCCCATGATGAAGTTGTTACTACTTTTACTCCTTGCATTGCAAGCAGCTGTCTCTTCTCACTGGCAGCTTTGAGGGAGTGAGCTCACTGGTGGTTGTGCTGCTGAAATCTAATAGATTTAGTGGGGTTTTTTTATCTTTTTAAAGTTAAACCCACCTGTTGCTCTTTGCAGAATGGTTCTCCCTTCCACCAGCCCGCTTTGGAGCAAGCTGCGACTGGACATAAAGGCATACCTCAGCTGTACTATACAGGTAAGAAGCTCCAAGTGTTTGTGGTGCTGGAGTTGCTCTGTGCATTGCTGGGCTCTTGTTCAGGGTGATTTGGAGTGAGGCAGATGGGCTTTTGCATCTGTAAACACTACTGTTAAAAGGAAAGTCAAGAGATCAAGAAGATAATTCATGAAGCAGGTAACAGTTAGAGCTTTGGGGGCTTTTCCTTTCAAAAGGAGAGTTACTCCAGTTTGAGGGTAACTTTCTGGCCATCATAATATGGGGATCCTTGGATATTGGTTTTTAAGCTTCCTTCTGTAGTGGAGAATAAATAAGACTTCCTGGCTGAGGCTGCAGTGAGCAGAAAGCAGTCTGACAGTGTCTCGAATCCTTGGGTGTCATATTTGTGTGCCCACCCTGTTCCCTGTCTTGTTTTGGCAGTATTTGGTCCCCCCAGTTTGGGGACTGGAGGACAGTTGGGTCACAATATAGGCAGCCTGTAATGAAGGGCTGGGGTAGTATTCTGGCAGTTGCTTCTGGTTTAATTTGTTGGGCAGATGAGTGTTTAGTGAGCTCTGAAGTAGTCTGCAGTACTGTGCTCCTGCATTCTGCATCTTGAATTCAGATTTTGGCTCTGTGATCTCACCTCCTTGTCATAAATACTAAGAAGACGTTATGTTGACAACCTCTGCCCCTCACATATGACATCTCCAAGTAGGATTGTGCTCCATCCCACTAGGATAGTCCACCTGAAGTTGCTGATGTCTCTCAAACACCAGACAAATCATGGATAATTCTCAAGGAAATCCCTGCCTCCATTAAAGCTTTTTCCTTTTAAGATTGATTCAGCACACATCCCCAGATTGGAGCTGACAAACCCAAAATGATGGCATTGAAATACTCGTTCTTCAGAGGCCGAGGGAAGGGGATGTAAGGAAAGCAAGCCCTGATGTCTCTTAGCTGTAAGCTGGCAGAATGACTTAGCAGAAAGAGCATTTTGATCAGTAGAGCTTTTTTTCCCTCAAGCCGTGGTGCTTCTTGCCAGCAGCAGAGCTAAAGATTGCAGTAAAAAGGAAAAGCTGGCAGTGCAGTCCTGTTGGAGCAATCCCTGGTCCTGTGCTGAGTGCCCTCAGCCCCAGCTTCACTACAGGGGTTTTTCTGGCATGGTAGTTTCTGAACAATGTCTTCTCCTTTTTGTATGTAAAGGACTTTGCAAAGGAGACCTGCTCAGTCCAGGATCTCTGCAGTTCAAGGAGGAGAATGAGGAGGAAAGTTAAAGTAGAAAAAAAGGCCTCTGCTTCCAGTAACTGGGATCACAGGCAGGAAGGGGCACTGCATCAGGCAGAACCTGTCTCCATCTGAAATCACTTGGAGCTTACTGTTATCTTCACACTGGGAACTGTAAAAGTCTCTGGGTTTGGCTCCAGGTGAACTAAGCTGGATAACCTGGAAACACCAGGATGTTTCTTAAATAGTTTGTTTGACCTTTTCCTGAGCTGGAATTAACTTTGTGATACCCAATAGGATTTTAGCTTCCCATTAAAGAAGTCCTAGTGAAATCCAGCAAGTCATCATGTGGCTCAGGTGGTCTGTTTCTGAGCCATGTGTAGAATGAGGTTGTCTTTGTTATGTTCTGACCATTTGTAGTGAGGTGACAGAGGCATTGGTGTTGTGCCATCTGTAAGGGGTCTTAAATTGTAGATAGACTTGTGACACAAATGAAGCTCTATGTAATGAGCTTGGGTGCCATTAGCCATCCAAGTCCAGTAGACCAAGCTCACATCTGCCAGGATGATGTACTTGCAAGGGGGAGTTATTTCACCCACCATGTCTGCTCCTTTCCTGAACAGCTTTTGGGCTTTATCTGAGGTTCCTCCTAGGGGAGGTTGCTCTTCCAGTCCCTTGGTAATGCAGAAGCTCTTGCAAACAGCAAAATACAGATGCTTAATGGTAAAGGAAGAGGTGATGAGGACTACACACTAAATGAGATCATGTTTTGTTTTCCATCTCTAGCTCCTGTCTTGTTTAACAGAAGCCTCAGTTGGTGCAGCAGTCCTTCAGCATGTGATTTCCACAGTGCCTTATTACCTGTCCTTCCCAAAGCAGTGCCGTGCGCTTCTCAAGGTAAGGTGACATGCTGTATGATAAGCCACTTGGATCTGAGGCACTTTACCCCTTCAGATGAGCCTTTCATGGCATTTGGGCAGGATCCTGTGACACCTCAGTCTATTGTCCTCCTCTTCCCTTGCTTTTCTTTCCTGGAAGGCACTCCTGCTCAAGGTGCCGTGAAGAGCTGGCATGCTGAGGTGAGTGGGTGTGTGGCTCTGTGTGTAGCTCCTGCTAATCCCCACACAAAGTGCCACAGAGGGGTTCTGGGGAGGCTGTCTGCTTCCTCAGAGCAGATGGAGTAATTGCTGCCTGTGTGCAGTCTGGGTGTGTGGCTGGGAGAGAATTTCCCTCTTCAGAGCCGGGGGTGGAATATTTTTGCAGAAACTGAAGTCACAACTGCTGAGCTTTTAAGAACAACAAAGGAGGTGTGGAATTGCAGGAGACAGCAACAGGGTGACATTTAAATGAAAAGCTGCAACACAACATTTGAATGAGGCTGGGAACCTTTGGTGATAGATGACTGGTGTACGGCAATGGGAGGCTGGTACAGCTCATATCTGAAGGTGTGGCAGTCTGCTTGCTGCTATAGTAGGGATTTTTGAGAAGGCCTTTTTAGCCCTGCAGCTGGAATCTCTCTGATTTACCAATGGAGTTTGTTAGTGCAAGTAAGGTAACTAGTTTTTGGAGACATCGATCACAACTGTGGTCCTGTTGTACCAGATGGTTCCTGATGGGGCTAGCCATGTCCAAGTGAATCTGTATTCTGAACAGACAAACGCAGACAGGAATGGGAAGAATGACATCTATTCATTTGCTTCTCAAGAACTTGGTGGGGGAGACCAGTCTGTGACTGCTTTACCGGATGCAGAGATACATGAAACTCAGATTAATGTGTTTACATGTCACTGGTGGGCTGTCTGTTAGCCTAGAGCTTTACACAGACTAAAGGTGTGAAGAGGAAGGAAACTTGTACTCCCAACATCTACGACAAGGAAGGGGTTTTGTCCCTTATCTGTGTCTTATTTTCTGTTCCAGCAAGCAATTAATTTGTGGAGCACTGGTGAGGAAACAGTGAGAGTACTGGCCTTCCTTGTGCTGAACAAGATCTGCCGCTACAAGAAAGAGGTGTACCTAAGTCCCTTGCTCAAGGTAAGGTACTTGCTGTACTCTGCTGCTTGTCTTTCTCATGTATGTGAAGACCTTAGAGCATGAGCTACAGCCTGTCAGCCAGGGTAGGAGCTGGAGATGATGCTCGTTACTCCAGAAACAGAAGAAATTCTGCTAGGTCAGTGATACCCTGCTTCCTACACCTGCCCTTCCTGCTGGAGGAACACAGGGTCTGAGCAGGAAAGGTCTCTGGTACTCCTCTGTCTACTGGATAACTACTCATCTTCCAGAATCTTGAGGGTTTTCATCAAGTGCTGCCACACTGCTCAGTGCTACTCTGATCTTTGAGCTAACAGCTGAGGTTCTCATGTGTAGTTTGCTGATGTACCACTGTTACAGAAAGAGGACTGGGACCAACTGTAAGCATGTATAGCTCAAAGCCCTCCTGCAGTTCCTCTCTTCTTGCAGAAAAAGCAATGACAGGGGCATCTGCAAGCTCTGTGCTAAACAGTGTGTGAGCACAAACAGATTCTGTCTCTTACTGTCCTCTCTGAAGAAGGAGCAGGCAGATGACTTTTGTGTGTTCTTTTGAAGGGAGCTGCCTTACAAAAGGAACACTTCCCCCCTGGTTTGGGCGCAGCTGGGTGGAGGCTGGCGCCAGCGTGTTTTTATTCTGGTTTAAAGTGTTTACATCTCGTTTCTTTCCTAGCAAATGTACATAGCCTTTGTGAAGAACTCCAGGTTCACTTCTCCCAACGCCCTGCCCATGATAAACTTCATGCAGCGCACGCTGACAGAGATGTATGCCCTGGACACACACACCTCTTACCAGCACGCCTTCATCTACATCCGCCAGCTTGCCATTCACTTGCGCAGCGCCATGACTGTCAAGAAGAAGGTAGGTACCCATCAGTGTTGGGAAGAGTGTGTCCTGCTGACAGGGGATGTGTGGGGAGGGGAAAAGGATGGTAGCCACTGTGGGCTTTTCGTAGTCTCTCTAAAAGGTGCTTGTCTGACCCATTTTGTAATGTGCCAAGGAGGGTTTTTTTTTGCCAGGGGCTGGGAGTTTGAGATCCCCTTGTCCATATCTAGAATTTCAACAAGAAAGGAGAAGATGATTAAAGGACTGGAGCATCCCCCCTGTGAGGAAAGGCTGAGTGAGCTGTGGCTGTTCAGCCTTGAGAAAAGAAGGCTGAGAGGGGATCTTATGAATGTTTATAAATACCTGAAGTGTGGGACACGGGGGGAAATGGGCAGCCTCTTCCCAGTGCCTGTAGGGACAGGACAAGGGGTGATGGGCTCAAGTTGGAGCACAGGGAGTTCCACACCAATCTGCAGAACAACTTCATCCTGGTGAGGGAGCCCTGGGACAGGCTGCCCAGGGGGTGTGGAGTCTCCTTCTCTGGAGAGATTCCAGCCCCATCTGGACACTGACCTGTGTGCCCTGTCCTAGGGACTCTGCTTGGGCAGGGGGTTGTACCCCATGTGCTCTGGAGGTGCCTTCCAACCCCTAAGATTCTGTCATTCTGTGATTCTGTGAAAAGACATCTGTAGGCTGGAAGTCACTTTCCTCTTCCCACCTTGTGAGAATTGGTGATGTGCTTTCAGTCTTCTGCCTTGAGCACCCTTTTCCCACTCTGTGATACTGCTGTTTGCAGCCTCTGTCACAAAACCTCAAGGTAAAGAAGATTAGGAACCACCCTGGTGCCTGTGTCTTCCCAGTGAAGTCCACGCTATTTAAAAGACTTAATTGAACAAAGCAGCTCAGACCTTTGGGAACAGCCCTGATTTCAGCCACCTCCAGTCTGACCTGGGAAATCTGAGTCAGATTGCTAATCCCAGCTTTATTCCTGTTTAGCAAAACAGACCCCTGGGGATTAATTGTTGGGCCGCTCCCAAACATCGTGGGATTGGTGACCAGTTAAATCTCCTGACTGTTCAGACATGGGGATAAATGAGCAGAGATAAATGAAGTCTGGGCTGCATATACCCTAATTGGATTGCGTTGGCTGCTTACACCCTCAGTCCTGGCCCAGACAAGAACTAAATCCGCTTGATTTCACAGCTGGGGAGGGTTGTAGGAACTTTTAAATGACACCACCACCACCAAAATGTACAAATCCAAGCAGTAAGCCAATTAATTTAAGTTAAGCAGTGGGTGGTTGTGGAAGGTGATTACAAGAGCAGATTGCTTATCTCTTCAGAGCAGGAGAAGCTGAGAACAGAGCTTGGTACGTCGCAGTGGCCTGTTGGGAGCTGGGAAAGCTCTGCTGTTCCCAGCTGTGGCTTAAGTCCCTGCTGCAAGGTTGGGCCCAGTGGCTGCAGTTGAGGGTTTCTGGTCCTGTGTCAGGACTTGGACATCTTGCTTCATCCATGCCATAAAGGAGGTGACCTGGGCTTTGAAAGCTGGAGCTGGGGCACCTTAAATGTAACCTGAGGTCTCAGTGCAATTCTGGGCCTGCAGAACTTTTTAGAAAGAGTGTCCTTAAGGAGCTTCCCTGCTCTTCTGGGCTGTTATTTCATCTGGCACTATAGGCTGCTTAAATGCATGGCAAGGAGGGAGGTGGGGTTTGCCTTGCTCTTGAAGACAATGTCTCTTGGATTGGTGCAAGACCTGACCCACATCTACCCATCCTGCAGTCTGGTTCAGTGTGTCACTGTGTGCTGGGCGTGCTGCTGGATGTTTTTGCTGGTAACCACAAAGACTGAGAGAGCTGAAGGTTTGTGCTCAGCTCTGCTGTCTTTCACTCTTACTCTACAACTGAGACATCAAACTACCCTGGGTAGTGTCTTCTCCAGAAGCAGGGAGGAGTGCTGGGATGGTCTTTTGGTCCTGGCTTTGACAGTGAACACTCATAGGAGCATCTTTAAAATGAGGACTAATGTTACTTTTTAGAGTTAGGGGTGTGATGGTTGAGGGTTTTGGTTGATACAGCTGAGGGAAGGAAAGCTGCTACAAAGCTGCCAGAGGCATTTGAGTGCAGAGAGGGGAAATCCAGATGAATTCAGGTGAGCTTCTTACTAATTTGGTTCTGTGGTGTAGCTTTACATGCCTTTCCCCCCTCTTCTGGTCTGCAGAGGCCAAAAGACAATTCATGAGGGTGTCAGAGGCACTACTTTCTAGCCTCCCTACCCATGGGACATCAGGGACTGTCCCAGGGACTGTGGGTGAGTGGAATAATTAAAGGTTTATTAACACTTGGCCTCATCCCACCATCTGCTGTGAGCTGGGCCATTAAATCTTCCTTCTTGAACGAGCCATGCTTGTGAAGAAAAGCAGTCTGTGTTGGCCACTATTCCCTTTAAGGCACTAACTAGAACCAAGTCATCACGTTGTCAGGGCAGCATCTGGACTTGCTGGGTGGTGGGTCAGCCACTGGTGCCACAGTGCCAGCTGGAATGTTCATTAGTCCTCTTAACAATACACAGTGTCCTCTTGGAGAAACCAGAGTGAACTCCTCTTAAAAGCCCCGTTTTCATGTTTGTGTCTGTGTCCCTTTTCTGCAGGAGAACTTCCAGTCTGTCTATAACTGGCAGTATATCCACTGCCTGTATTTCTGGTGTCGGGTTCTCAGCACAATCTATCCCAGTGAGGTCATGGAGCCACTGATCTACCCTTTGACACAGGTCATCATTGGCTGTATAAAGTAAGTAGGAGTTTTCCTTATTTTGCCAATTCCTCTTCCTCTTGCTTTCTGTGGCAGAGCACTTGCCAAGGGGTGTTACTGTTACACAAGTTGAATTCAACTTTGATTTGTAAGGAGTTATCTTGAGAGCTGCTTTTGGTTGAAGTATTTGAGCTGAAGATGATGTGAGCACCTGTGTGGTTAGGAGGCAAGAAAGCCTTGGAGATGATAACCTACATCACAACTGAATTGTCTGTATAAGGAATTTCAGTTCTGCATAGCTTGGTGTCCAGTTCCAGTCCTTCCTTGTTGAAAGAGAATCTGGTCTGTGACCAGTGTCAAACTGCTACCATTTCTGGGCTAATCTGAGAAGTAGCTAAGAAGTGCCCAGCAGTGGGAACAGAAATTACTCTTCCATTCCTCTTCCTTTATGGTCCAGAATATTTGCAGGATTTCTGTGGTCTGGGCACGTGTCTGAGTAGGGCAAACACTTCTTACTCTCATCTAGTGGGGAGCTGTGGAGAGCCAAAGCAATGCAATTGTGCTGCTAAAAAAACAGGACGCCCCTATTGCTGGAGACCTCTGTCCCCAAGAAGTTTCTAGATAGTGTCTTTTTTTTTTTTTTTGGAAAAAGCTTAAAATAACAGAGTAGTTCCCAAACATTCCTATGAAGATCTAGCCCAAGGGAGGAAGCCTAGCCTTTAACATCCTTCAGAATGCTTTGTCACGTGTGGGGCGGTTGCAGCACCAGGTAGTGTGGCTGTGTTGCTGAGTGCTCCTTCCAAGAGGTTATAGCAGCCTCAGCATTTCCATGGGGAACCATCCAAGGGCAGGTGTGCCATGTATAGCAGATTCTGACTGTCTCAGAGCTGAGCTGCTTGGGAAAAAAGGAGGGAGGAGGTGGGGACTTGGGTTTGGGGTCCAAGCGTGGTCAGATTATGCACACTGGTGGGAAAGCCTGCTCAGGTATCTCTGGCAGTGTCAAAACTATCCTCATGTGTGGGTGGTTGGGTTTTGGGTGTATTTCTTTGTATCTTTAGGGGGTTGAGATTTTTCCTTTCTTTCCAGAGCATTGGCCAGGTAGAGCAGTCTGCATTTAAGCTTGCTGAACTCCAGTAGTTCCATTAATGAAGTTGAACCACGAGGGAATAGTTCCCAGTGGTTATCATAGAATCCCAGTGGTGTTAATGTGTGTGTGTGCAGTTGGAGACCAAGGGGAGATGATCTCTTAATACCAGCCAGTCACTTTATGTTGTGTAGTAGCAAGGCTCTTTTTTGGGATGGTGTGCAGGGTAGGTGATGGAGCTCTGCTCCACAGACGTTCAACCTGAATAACCTGGACAGATTATTCTCCCAGTTGTGCAAAGTGGCAAGGAAAAATGGACCCACTAGTGCTCAAGTACAGACTCCAGTCCTCATTCCTAGCTCTGTAAATACAGTTAGAAGGTACATTTTCTTATGCATATTTTCTAGAATTTGAAAAACTAGGACAAACTCTCAGCAGATACAAACTCAAAACAATAAATGTTTCTCTCTTTTCCCCCCCCCCATCAGTTGATAGATGAAACTTTGTGCTTTGAAATGGTTGTTACTAATGAGCATTGTGGGAATTTCTGAATCTCTGGTGATCTTTTGAAATCCTGTTAGTGCTGTTAACCAGATTCTCAGCTTTAAAACACCACCCACCTGGTCTGAACAACTCCCAAGTGGTGGTGAAGATAAGCAGATTTAAATGATCGTTAGGCTGTGCATACATCCCTCTTCCCAGCCCCCATGGACATGGGCTGCTTCCTGCTGCTGTTGTAGAGCTCCAATTGACCTGCAGACTAATCCAGGCAGTTTTCTACCTGTCCAGACAGATAAATCAGCTGTCTGAGGCTGAGGAAAGGTGAGTGGGGTGAATTTCTGCAGGAGCAGCAGATAGTATTTGCTGGCATCCACGATGGACAGGGCTGTTTGGCATGAAGTATAGTAACTGTCTGGCAAGGCTGCAGGGATTTGGGAACCCACCAGATGGGTTCTAGGATGGGGAAAATAGATCCCAGTCTGGCTTTGTTACTGAGCCAAGCTGGTGCCCAGGGTGTAAAGGAGGGTGGGTAGGTGAGCAGATATGGCTCCATGAGCTTCGGTCTGTAGAATCATAGACTGGTCTGGGTTGGAAGGGACCCCAAGGATAACAGAGCTCCAACCCCCTGCCACAGGCAGGGCCACCAACCTCCAGGCCTGGAGCTACACAAGGTTGCCCAGGGCCCCATCCAACCTGGCCTTGAACACCCCCAGGGACGGGGCACCCACCCCCTCTCTGGGCAGCCCTTTCCAGCACCTCACCACTCTCTCTGTTTAAAAAACTTCCCCCAATACCTCATGTAACCCAACCCTTCCCTCCCTCAGCTTCAATCCATTCCCCCTTGTCCTGCTATTATCTACCCTTTTAAAACCTTCATTCCCCTATATGTAGCGTCTCCTTCCTGCCTATGGGCAGCTTTTGTGGCACAGACTGGCTGGTGAGGGTCAGTCTCTGTACCTCATCCCCTGGAGCAGGTAAACATCTGTGGCAGCTGAGTGTTAACAGAAGAACTCGAGCTGTTTGCTTGAGGTGAGAGGAGGAAACAATCCAGCCTGTGGGTCAAGGGGGTTTCTGCTTCATGTACTCATTTGTGTGTTTCCAGAAGGTCTGTTTGGGGGGGTGCATCTGCTTGGGTGCTGCTTGGGATCAGCCCTTCTCGTGGAGATGGAGCCCTCTCTGTGTCTGTCTGGGCTGCTCTGCTTTACGAGGTGTCTGTCAGGAGGTGGAGGGGCAGGACGCTGTGTAACATCTGGAAGAGCTTCTTTCGCTGCTGCTCCAGATGTGGCAGAGTGCCCTCGGGCACATCTGGAGGGGGGCTGGTGCCGGGAGGGGAGTCCCCTTCCCCAGAGCTGCTTGTACCGGGAGGTGGCGCCTGGCTCCAGCAAAAGGGCAGCGCTGGGCTGTCTGTCTGTCTGTCTGTGGGACTGTCAGGTGCTTGTGCAGCCTGGACCTCTTAGAGGAATGGGGAGGAACCACCACCCATCAGGGGCCTTTGGCTCTATGCAGGGACTAGGGCAGAACTTGTTTCAAACGAGGTAATGAGTAGAAAGGGATTGCCTGCTCTGATCAGAATTGGCTCCCCTGTTTCCTCACTGTCTCTTTGTGCTTTCCAGAATGTAAAATGCATTGAAACTGGTTTTAATAATAACACATCTCATCAGAGGATCCCATCTGTGTCTGAAGTTACCTGTGCTCAAGGTGTTGGTTTAGGAAAGTTGGGATATTGACAGAAGCGCTGGAATTGATGGTTTCTGAGTCCTGGGATGCTGGGAAGAGCCTCATTGCTGAGTGTTTCTCCTGGGATGGCCATGTAATGATGAGTGGTGGTGATCTCTCAAACAGCTGAAAGGTCACAGTTAGTTTGACCAGCGGAGTGGGGCTGTAGGTATTGCAGAGATAGGAGGATGTAGGAGAGGTGATTTTTTTCCCTCCTTCCTTTCTCTTCTTTGTGCTTTTCTCTGCCTCCATAGCCTTCAAGTCCCCCCTTTTCATCTGTGTGCTTGTGTATGTCCAAGTTTGTTGTCTGTGTTTTTATGCAGCAGAGTTGTTGCTGAAGGTCCTGGTCTGTGTTACCCCCTTTTTCACTCATCTCAAAGTGTTTTTCAAACACATCTGCTTGGATCTCTGTCTTGCTCACAGTCTAAGCTATAAAAATGAAGTTCCTTCTTGATTTATAGTTAAGTGTGGATTTTTAATGCCTGTTAAGTTTTAGTTTCCAGCCTCTCAGCATGTACAGGGAAGAAAGCAGGTACAGCCACCTCCTGGGAGAAGCAAGCATAGCCTTGGTGTGCCTGAGTGGCTTCTCTTCAGAATCTGTCCTGGTGGGGTGGAGGCTGATGTTAAAAGAAGCTTCCTCTGTCCTCTCTAGCCAGAGGAAGATTGTGGTTACTCAGGAGTGTAACAGAAGGAGCTGTTAATGAGTAAAAATAAACCTTGAGGAGCCTTTAGACTGTTCTCTACACCACAGCCTGTGCCCAGGCTGCATGGGGGAGGTACAGCATGCATTCCAGGAGATAGTGATGGCAAGATATTACAGAACACTCTCCACAGAGACAATGTGAGCTGGTTTGACCCCCCCTGGCTGTGCCCTGGAGTGACTAGGCAGTTGGATCTTCCTCAGCAGAGCTGGGACCCAGCTGTGTTTTGTATTCCCTGTGCATCCAGCCATCGGGAAGCTGAGCAGGGTGTTGCATCGCCATGCACTCTAAAATTAATGGTCTTGGTTTACAGTAAATCTATACACTTAACAGGTTTATTCCTCGATCAATTAATTCCTGAGAATGGCTTTCGTCATCTCCAGTGGTGCCAGATCAGGGGTGCAAGGTAGATTTATTTCTATAATGGATCCAATGATAATTATTTCACTATTTGGGGAGGGGGGGGAGATGCAGGTGATTTATGATGCCTGGTAAAGCTTTTTTTTCCCCACCTCCTGGACTGTTGTGCAGGCTCTTTGAGGAGGGGAGGTATTCATTTATCAGCCTTGAGCCTGTTGTCTGGGAACTGTGTTTTTTAAAAAATAAAAATAAATTCTTGTTAATGCTGGAGCCATCCATGTCTTCAAGTGCAGGTCATTCAGCCTGAGAGGGTTCTGGAGTGGTATAATAATGAGGTCTGGTGGCTTTTAGGGATGGCTCTGGATCTTCCCTGCTGCTCCTGGCTCACGTGGGGCTGGGGCTGCTGATGCTTCTCAGTCCCAGCCTCACAAAGGGAGTTGGCTGGACTTCTTGCTTAATACCTAATGGCTTGAAAGGTGGGTCAGAAAATCTGGCCTCTTCCCCTCCATGCTGATTACTGGCTGTTCAAATGTACAGGTGCTCCTTTGGATTGGAGAGGGCTGCCCAGATTTGGCTCTGAGGGGTCACTGATTGCCCTTTGGTCCATCTGGGTACACTGGTCACTGCTAGTGCAGGTCCTTTTGCCTCAGCAACAGCCCACACTAAGAGGGTTCACTGTTCAGGTGGCAGCATGAGCTCTGGGCACATGGAGAGTGTTGTAGCCTGAAGTGGGAAACCTCATCTTCCTTGTAGTCCCTCTGGTATCCTGGGGGAGCCCTTTTCTTGCTGCTTTACATGGGTGTTCCTGCCACTGTTTCCTTGTGTGCCTGCCTGTGCTGGGAGCAGGAGAGCTGCAAGTGTTGAACGTGGCTACAGCATCAGTGGTGAGCTTTGTGCCTTGTAGCACTTTCTCCCAGCAGCAGATGAAACCTTTGGGCAGGAATTTGTGTGTTGTGTAGCTCAAACACATGTGAATTTTATTTCCAGCTGTGGCACAGCTCCAGCAGCTCAGTTTGCTGTGCAGTCCTGAAGCTGGCTGTCTCAGGTGTCGCCAAGGGCTGCAGGTACAGCTCCTCCAAAGACTTGGCCTAATGTTGTCTTCTCTCTCTCCCTCTCCAGGCTGGTCCCAATGGCTCGTTTCTACCCGCTGCGCATGCACTGCATCCGCGCACTCACACTCCTGTCTGAGAACACCAGGACCTTCATCCCAGTGTTGCCCTTTATCCTGGAGGTTAGTTGGTTCCTGCTCACATAGTGATGGCTGGTGCCTACTCCCTAATAAACACATCACTTAACCAACAGCTCAGTACTCACCAGCAGCTCCCCAGATCGCCCAGTTTGCTTCCTTCCTAAACCCTCTGACAAACAGCATCAGACAGAATGTATTGTTCTAGTTAGCAAATAGGATTTAATTCTTTATTGTCCTGTGAGAAGAGAATATCAGATCAGCTGGGTGCAAAAATACATTCCTAGGTGGCTTAACTAATGTCTCTGGAGTAGGCAAAGAGTTTGCCAAAGAAGGGAGTTAGAGGCTCAACTGATGGTGGTGGTAACTCCCCAAGCTGTTGCTACTTCATCCTGCTAATGTGTTCATAACTTAGCAAAAGGAAGAGGTTCTCCTAACTGCAGACAAAGGGAAGGAAAAAACCCTTCAAGGATTAAGATCTCTGCAAATGCAGCCTGGTAAAGTGCAGGATGTTTGGTGAAATATCAATGCTGAGAGACCATCCAGCTTCCCCACATCTCAGACACCTAAAGGCTGAGTGAGCTGGGGCTGTTCAGCCTTGAGAAAAGAGACTGAGAGGGGATCTGATCAGTGTTTATCAATATCTGAAGGATGGGACACAGGGGCCATGGGCAGCCTCTTCTCAGTGTCTGGGGACAGGACAAGGGGTGATGGGCTCAAGTTGGAGCACAGGGAGCTCCCCACCAATCTGGGGAAGAACTTTTTCCTGGTGAGGGTGAGGGAGCCCTGGGACAGGCTGCCCAGGGGGTGTGGAGTCTCCATCTCTGGAGAGATTCCAGCCCCATCTGGACACTGACCTGTGTGCCCTGTCCTAGGGACCCTGCTTGGGCAGGGGTCTGGACCTGATGAGCTCTGGAGGTCCCTTCCAACCCCTACAGCTCTGTGAGTCTGTGATCTGTCCACATAGGCCTTTCCAGCCTCTCTGTTGTGAGAGGGTAGTACAGAAGTGGTGTGGTGAAATTTCACTGAAGAAGCCTGAGCGAGGTGGGGTGAGGAGCACAGGAGCCCCAGTAGGTCAGCATGAGGCTGGACATAGAGGAGGAAGAGGGAGGGAGGGAGACTTCTATAATAAACGACCTGAGTCAGCCAGGCTCGTTGCTAATCAAGTTCTGTTGAAGCAAAGGCTTCTGTGGTTTTGTGTTGTTGTAAACGTCCTTTGCAAACCACATCCTCTGTGCCTGTGGAAGGCAGCGATGTTTATAAATCTCCTGCTCTCCCTCCTCCTCTGCCTCTCCCTGGCCTGTGTGGCTTTACCCTTCTCCTGCTTCCTTCCTCTTCTTCGTGCATATTTGAAGTTCTGCCAGCCAGATTCAGCCAGGGAGGCATCTCGGCTCCGGGGTGGTGGGGCTTGGGATGAGGATGGTTTCTTTGCTTTTTTTAGTGCTCTGAGAGATAAAGTGTTTTTCCCTTCAGGGCCTCCCCACCTCTTTGCATTCTGGCCCTGACACCTCAGCTGTAATCTGTGTGCCTGGCCCCAGCCAGGCGTTACCACGCCGCACGCTGGGCTTCCTCCCAGCTTCCGCAAACCCCCAACCACATCCGAGCCCGCTGTGTGTGCTTGAGAGGCACTGCTCAGCTCTGCTGGTCCAGGTGCTGGAGACAAGGGAGGGCTGGGGGCAGGGTGATGTCTCTGTGTGTGCTGCTTGCATGTTCTTTCACGTTATTTCAACAATTACTCTGCTTTAACTTCTGCAACCCGAGGTGCCTGGTGGGATGTTGAACGCCCAGATCTCCCTGCAGCTGTCAGCCTTTCCCTTCTTCTTGCCCATCTCCTGCAAGGGATCCCTCAGATGGAGTTTCCAACAGCATTCAGGGCTTTTCCCCTTGTACTTGTATCTCTTCTGAACTCCCTTCTCCCTGTTACAGAGGTATCTGAACGCTTAACCCTTTGTGTGTCTCCACAAGCTGTCTGCAGGCTGGGTGGATGATGATAGGAAGCTTTAGCAGACAGAGGAAGTGACCAGCCTACCATCCTGAGGTGGCTGTTGTGGTGCTAGGGGGAAAATCTGTGTTCTGATGTCCATCCTAGTGCTTTAACTATGAGCCTGTTTCTACAAGCTCATAAATTCAGCAGTGGCTTAAGTCAATAGATGTCAATTAATCCCATGCCACCCCATGTCAGGAAAGAAATTCCATTTAAAGACCATTATCCAAACCCTCAGGAGATTGAGGGGCCTGATCAGAGCTTTGGTGCAGGAGTCAACTTGAGAGGCATGACTTTGGGGAGCAGAACAAAGCCTCCCCCACATAAGGTGTGCTCTGTTTGGTAGAGAGGAGGAAAGGCTGCTCTGTCACTGCTGGACCTGAATCCACAAGTGCAATAAAGGAATGGCTGGTGAGTTGGTGACCCTGTTTTGGGCCCTTTTTAGAGAGGGTTTAGCGTGATCTTAGAGTTGTAGATTCACTGAAGCTCCTTGTGTAAATAGTGACTGTGTGACTGTTTCCCTTCCCCCTCTCCATCAAGGAAACCCAGCCCTTGCTGCCTCTTGTCTCAGCTCAGTTGCTGCTGTGCTTTCAGGAGGTGGCAGCTTGAACGGCTGTGCGATTCCCGTGGGCACAGGAATTCCCCAAGCCCCTGCCAGTGGAGATGAGAGCTGGCTGCTTGATGCATCTTGACAAGGGCTGATGCTCCCCAGCGTGGGCATCCAGGGCTGTCTCTTCTCTGACTCTGCTTTCCAGGATGGAGCAAAAGCAGCTTGGTAAAATTACGTTTTAGATAGGTGGAGGTGGCTTGGGAGAGCGTGTAAATCAGACAGGCTTTTATTTTTGTATTGTTACTGTGAGATCCCAGGCTCTTCTTTAATCACTTCAATTATTGTGTAACAGTTTCTGCAGCAGGAAAACTGGTGGTTCCTCTGCTGGAAGGCAGGTGTGGATAAACAAGGTGGAAATCTCCCCACAGGCAGCCTTTGCATGCCAGTTTAAAATTAACCCTGACATGCTTAGGAAGGCATGAGTTTTTCTACTTGGACACTTAAAAGTGGCTTGACTCTTGCTTTGGATGTGCAGCTTGCTTCAGACACAGTCCCTGGGGGCTTGGAGTGCAACATACATGGGAGTGGGACCTGGATGGTGTTGGAGGAGGTTGGCTGATGTGAAGATTATATTTGGAGAATTGATAATGTGAGATGTTATACATTTAAACACAGACCTGAAATTAGTTTTCTAAGAGATGTGGACTCTCTGCCTCCTTTATAGAGAGGAAAAGCTGCAGCTTCAGACAGACTGAGTGAAACCACTGCACGAACTGAAGCCCTGTCCTTCCTTTTCCTCATTCTCCTCCCTCCACCACTATATTGCAGCTCTTAAATTCTGGATCACAGCCCTGCAGGTACCAGAGGTTGTGAGAGTGAAATCATGCCTGACCGAACTAATAGACTTCTATGATGAGATGATTGGCTCAGCAGATGAGGGGAGAGCAGGGGATGTTGTTTATCTTCTCTCTATCAAGGTTTTGGATACCATCTCCCGTAACTTCCTCCCAGACAAGCTGATGAATTGCAGACTAGATAAGCAGACTGTGAGGGGCATTGACAGCTGGCTGAATTTCCAGGCTCACACTGATCATCTAGCTGGAGGTTAGACACTGGTGGTGTACCCTGGAAATCCATACTGGGGCTGCTACTGGTTTTCATACTCATTAATGGTTTGAATGGTAGAGCAGAGTAGCACCATCAGAATGTCTGAAAGGAGGGTCTGCCTGAACACAGGGAAACTTATTTTATTTCACTGTGAGGGTCACTCAGAGATACTCAGAAGCAGCCTGGATGTAGTCCTGTGCAGCTGGCTCTAGGTGGCTCTGCTTGAGCAGAGCAGTTTGGACACGAGGACCTCCAAAGCTCTTGTCCAGCCTCAGCCACCCTGTGAATAAGGAGGTTGAAGCTAGAGTTTTCTCAGTGTCTGTTAGTGACAAGAGGCACTATATAGAAAATGAAATGCAGGAGGTATTAAGATCCCCCTTAAACACTAAAAAAACCAAACCACCAATTTTCTCTGGTGAGGCTAGAACAGATTGCCTGGATAAATAGTGGAGCAGAAACTCAGAGTCTGGCCAAACATGACCCTGAGCAACCTGTTCCAGCTGACCCTGCTCTGTGACTTCCAGAGATCCCTTCTGTCCACAACTGTTTTGTGAGCAGCTTCTGCAGAAAGTTGGGCAGCTTGTCTGAACTTGGCAGTAACCAGATTCTGCTGGAGCAGCTTAACTGGGTGCACTCAGCTATTCCCTCTGTGACTGACAGACCTGAGGAGAGCTGCAGGCAGGCCCAGGGAAGCACCAAATCCTTGCTGTGAGCTGGCCTGGGGCAGCTGGCTTTGGGGGGGATCAAAAGCAGATGCCAGGAGGCTTTTTCTGGAGCCTGGGAGAAGGAAATGGGGAGTGGGTGGTGCGGTGCTGTGGGTGCAGAGTTGGTTCCCTGGCTGAGCACCCTTCCCACGAGCCACGTGGAAATCGTCTGGGAGCTTGAGACTGCCAAAAATCCTTCTCCTTCCTGCCTGGGTTGCCCTGTCCTTTCCTCTGTCTGCTAGTGGTTATCACTTAAGCCAAGCTGTTGGCTTTTGACATTTTCTGGCCCTCCAGTCCCTCATTATCGCCTCTCCACCCTGCCACAGGATTCCTAGACATCAGTCATCCCCTCCTTCAGAGTCTGGCTGGTAGCTGATCCGTTCTGCACAGTCTTGAGATGGGAACCACATTTTCCCCCTTCCCACACGTCCTGACTGGTTCCTTAGCACCTCCTGGGAGAGTTTCAAAGCCCATGGCTGGTTTCCCCCTTGCCTGGCAGCACGTTAGGATCCCCCAGGGCCCACGTTAGGGTCCCACAGAGCCCCGTGCCTTTCACTTTAATGCCTCTGACCTCGGGGATCAATACTGCTGTTTTGGCCAAAGAAATAACCGTGCATAACGAGGTTTATAGCATCGATTCCCCAGGCTAGGGCTCTTTGTTTTCACAAGCCACCAAGCTTGTCCCCTCCTTTCCAAATAACCTGGATTGACAAATAAAATGTAAAAAGATCAATAGTCGTCTCCATGCTTCTCTGGCCTGGGGGCACTGGTGTGACCCCAACACCCTCCCTTTCCTCCTCACCTCTCCCTCCAGCAGTCGCTGTGCTGTGTCCACACCTTGCTGGGCTGGTTGGGGTCTGATGATGGATGTGGTGCTGCTGCATAGAGGGAATAGGAATTATTTCCTGCTGAGGAGTGTGATTTAAAAGCGCTGGGGACAGGGAGAGGAACTGGAGGTTTTTTTTGAGGTGAGTGAAAGTATGGGTGGGCAGGATATGCTTCTCATCAGCCCCTCAAAGTGGTGATCATTGCATATGCAAATGATTATTAATTATTGGCAGCTTTTTTGTTTGGTTTGCGGGTTTTTTTGTTAAAATGAGAGCCCATTCCTAGTGAACACCTTCCTGGATGGCCCCTTTATCCCCAGGTGGGGTCTCTGGGAATCTGCCCCAGCTCAAGTGGGTTTTACAGTTCTTACCATCTTTCTCCTGAGATCTGCCCCTGCCAGGCTGGGAAAGGACACACTCAGTTTAATTACTGCTCAGTTTAGAAACCTTTTGCTCCCTCCTGTATCCCCACTTCAGGGGAAGAGCACCCTGGGCTTGCTGGGATAGTGTTCCCCCAGCTGTAGGACAGTTACCAGAACAGGCAAGCAGGAACTGGGATTTCTGGAGTGTCTTCTCAGCCAGCTCTGCCACCACCTGCACGATCTCAGTTGAGCCATTTGCTCTGTGTTGCACTGTGGTGATCTTCACACGCAGTTTTTTCCATTGTAGGTTTTCCAGCAAGTGGATTTCAACAAGAAGCCAGGACGTATCAGTGCCAAGCCCATAAACTTCGCAGTGATCCTGAAGCTCTCCAATGCCAACCTGCAGGAGAAGGCCTTCCGAGTAAGTGGAGCTGCAGTGGCCCACAGCACACAGCTCTCTGATCAGCAGAGTTGCCATGGCTTCATCTTCCAGCCCTCTAGTGCTGGAGACTTCCAGTCTGCCTGCTCTAGGGTCTATTTCCTATCTGATATCTCTATTTCTGCTTCCCCTGCTCAGGATGGACTCATTGAACAGCTCTATGACCTGATGATTGAATATCTCCAATGCCAAGCCTGCAGCATTGGATTCCCAGAGCTGGTTCTCCCCACTGTCATTCAGGTAAGGTGCAAGATGCTCCTCAGTCGTACCATGAAGGCACATGGAGTGGGATAAAGTCCTTTAAGCTAACAGTCCTCACAGTGTGGGGGAAGAGCCATTTACCTTTTCTTAATTAGAGTTTTTCTTTGTGTTTCTGGGAATTCTTGGTGGGGAACAGAGGCATCGTGTAATTAGGAGACTGAAGGTAGGTGAAAGTGGCTGTGGAGTTAGCTACTCTTTTGGGAACTAAAGTGGAACAGAGGGCCACATAACTAGTGTAGAGATAGGTTTTTGACTAGTGCTTGTAGATGAGCTCTGTGTAGTCCCAGAGTAGTATCCGTGCCCTGTGAGCCCGTAGCCTCTCTCCTTGCCTTACAGCCTCCCTCCCGTGCTTTCCACAAGATGGCAATGTTCTCTCCTTTCACAGTCTCTCTCAACTGGGGCACTTTTCCCCCAAGCCTCCACACAAAACAGTACAATTCCTGTCTCCCTCCCTCCTTGCTTCACCCAACAGCAGTGAGTGCTGCCAAGCGGTCTCCTTTGCCTCTCCCTGGCGTTCCAGGGCGCAGGGTGTTCTTCCTGGCTACCTCATGTTTACATACTTTGCAGATGACAGTAAAGCTGCCTGACAGCACTGTGCATCTGGGTGCATAATCCCCCCTAAAGCCTTGCTAGCTGGGTGGTGTGGGGTTTGAATGAGCAGTGGCTCCTCTGCTGTGAACGGTCGGATTGCTCAGCGCAAACGTGTTGGAACTCGTTCCCTCCCATCCTCCCAGTCCTATTTTTAACTCACGAGTGGCAGGTGTCCTGCCAGGTTGGCAGAGGGCTGCTGCCATATTCCCTTTGGGGGACACGAACCTCAGCTTTGCTTTGGGCTCAGCCCTGAGACCCCGTGTCCGCACACCGTGCTGCTGCCATGGGAGCAGCGGCTCAGTTGGGACCCCCCGGGCTGCTCGGGAGGCAAATCTCCTCGTTTCTGCTGTATGTTGCAGGCTGGCATCTGTCAGGCACACGGCTCTTGGCGGGGTCCCTGCAGCCTGGCACAGGCCTGTCGCCTGGCTGGCAGTAGGCAGCCTTGGCTAATGCGAGCTGACAGGCTCTGTGTGCTCGGAGAGCAGCTCCCGTGCTTGCTCCCGCTTCGCGTGCTCCTCGCCTGTCGGCAGTGAACAAAGCCCCCTGCTCCCAGCCAGCAGCTGTTGAGAGCAGCGGAGCTGTCGGAGCTGATGTTGGAGCTGGAATGAGAAACGGCTGGCGGCCCTCTGGCACCCAGCACCCTGTGGCTTCCAAACACACCCTGGGACCGGGCTGTGTTTCTGCAGAAAATTCATGCTATCGGGTTCCTGGTTGGCTGCCACTAACCACAGCCTCGCGGCGTCTGCTGGGCTGGGGTGCGGAGGGTAGCTTCCCAAAATCTCGGAGTCTTCGGGAAAGTGTGTGTGTGTTGGGGAGGGGGGGAGAGGCTTTTCTCCTGGAATGCTTCCAGTTAACTGTAAAACTCCATCTGTCCTGATTCTTCCTCCCTGATGAGCTCACGCCTCTCGCAGTGCCGTGTCGGAGGGGCTGGGTTCCAGCTGGCGAGGGCTGTGTTCCTCCTCTTCTGGTCAGCGGCTTTGGGAGAAGCTGGGCTGAGCTGCCTTCAGACTGAACTTTAAAAACCTCCTTGCCTGGAAGGCAGGAAGATCAAAGGTAGGGAGAGCCAGTTCGAAGGCTCTTGTTATGCCCCACCGCTGGGACAACCCCAGGGCGGTCATTGCCTCCACGGGCTGGTAAGGAGCTGGGAGCATGGAGTGTCTGTGCCTGGATGGCTGGCAGGGGCTGACTCTTCCCTCCTCTAGAGCCCTGACAGACTTCCCAGAGCAGTGATGGGCACATAACAGACTAAAACTGGGCAGGCATGGGTAGTGCTGGGTGCAGGCAGGAGGTGGCATGGTGTAGGCATGTCTTGCAGCTGGACAGAAGGGCAGGAGGTGCCACTTTGCCTTGCCAGCAGCCACTCCTGCTGCTGCTGTTTGCTCTCTGTCCCTAGCTGAACACTCCCCCAGCTTTTTTTGAGGGATTGGGCTCGATTTGGGTTCCCTGGAACACATACACCCAACTGCTTCCGATCATTTAGAGTTCCCCACGTCGTTTACAGTAAGAGAAGCTGGGGTTTTGCTGTGGTCTCTGCTGGTATAAACCATTGGTGTTTAAGGCTGGCAGCTCGACAGAATCAATCCCTCTAATCACAGAGCTGCTTCCCTAGGAACTGACACGAGATGTTAATGACACATATGTGTGCACACACACACACATATGCATGTTCTGATTGCTTTTCTTCTGGAAAGATATGGTGGTTGTATTTGGCTGAGCAGAAAAAGGCACACACAGAGTCCTTTTCTCTCTCTCTCTATCTTCTTTTACCTCCTTGGTTCTTCCCCTCCTCTCTGCACAGGGCTGAGATCTCATTACGTTTCGTTAATATCTGTGGCAGATAGTGGTGGGACTGTGAGGGATTGCAGGGGTGGGAGAGAGGAGGGGGGAAGGAAGAAATGAAGCATATGTCTGGGAGGGTGAACACACAACACCCAACTGCACAGATAGAGCCTGAGATTTTGCAGGATTTCTGGTGACACTTCTGCAACGAAAGAAAAATGATAATGTATGTGGCAGCGGATGAAATGGATCTGGGGCTGCAGCTGTGGGGATCAAGGGAGATAAATCGAATGACAAATGCATCTCTCAGTGGAGATAAATATGCAGCACCTATAAAAAATAAATATTTTAGAAAGGGGGGGGTGAGGGTGGGACAGGCTTTGCCAGGAGAAGAATAGTTTTGCTGATGGTTCCTTTGTGCTGGTTTGATGGGCTGCTTGCTTTGTGGGGAGGGGGGAAGGTTGGGTTTACCTCCCATCTTTTGGAATGGGGTGCATGGTGGCAGGTGGACGTGTGCTGGGGATAAAGGGATGAGAGAGGCCCCTGGGGCTGGGTGCTGGGGGACTTCTCTGTGTGTGTGTAGCAGATCCTGCAGCAATAAACCCGTCAGGAGAGCAGTGTCCTGACAGGGAGAGGCTGGGTGTGACTGTCACCTCCTGATTAACATTTAATACCTACCCACCAGGCATGTAAGATCAAGCCAACACCTAGGCTTGAAAGGAGGGAGACCTCTTCCTTCCCTCAGCTCTGTCTTTTGAGGCAGAGCATCCGAAGCCCAAAGTAGAGAAGACAGCAGCGTGTTAGCTGACTCAGACCCCTTTATTGTGACAGCATCTGCAGGTCCCAGCTGAGGGGAAGGTTCCCTTGTGGTTAGCATTTGTCTTTTGCCTGGTTGGATCTCTTTCTTTACATGAAATGTCTCTATGTCCTGCATGAGTATGTGTACGTATGGCTCTGGCAAAGAGCTTGACCTGCAGAATTTGGACAGTGTTCCAGAGGCTTGTCTTGGGGTTGGTGAAAGCTGGACATCTCTGTCTCTCCCAACCACTGCTGCCTCAGCTTTTAGTTTGGAGGTGTCAGAGCAGTGCAGTGGTGTTGGAGAGGGGTTTGTACTGGGAGGGGAAATCTTTGGTGGGGAGGAAAGAGGTCTGTCCTGACCCACATGCTGCTACTGCAGCACCAAGTTTTCCCACTAAGCTCTGCCAAAGACCCTTGGTCCCAGCCTACAGACACTTCCAACCCTGATTTTAAGTCCTCACAAGCTCTGCCTTCAATCCTGGCCATCAGTCTCACCCCCAGACTCCTGTATTTGGTATTCCCATTCCAATATCCACTGGTCTTCCACAGTCCTAACCCACAGACACCTTTCCCATTCCAACCCTGGCTTCCCTGTGCTCTTGGCCATCTAGCATCCCCAGGTATCCTCTTATCCCTGCTCTCTGTGCACCTGGTCCACAGGAGGTGGTGGTGTAGCTACAGTGGCAGCTAGGACCTGCAGCCCCAGAGAACACAGGCTGCTTTCCTGCTGCTGCTTGAACTCCACTGATTGATTTTTCTCAAAAATAGTAGTTTGAAAGGGTGCAAAGAGCTGGTGCTGTACAGGATCCAGAGCAGAGGGCTTGCTCAAACATCTGGGCTGTCAGTGCAGCTCCTAGCCCAGGGTGGTGGGACCTCCCCAGGGCTGCACACAGGTGGTACTTCAGAGCACGGTATGAACTGAGGGGAGAAGCAGCCCCGTGCTGTCTGTCACAGGGGTGGGAAACGTTTCTTTGCTGCTGGGATCCGCTTATGGAAGCTGTTACATTGCTTTACTCTTCCTCTCCTTTCCCTCCTCCCAGCTCAAATCCTTCCTGAAGGAATGCAAGGTTGCCAACTACTGCAAGCCCATCAGGCAGCTCCTGGAGAAGCTGCAGGAAAACTCTGCCTACATCTCCAGCAGGCGTCAGAAAGCCCCCTTTGGCGTGGCGAGCAGGGAGGCTGTGGTGAGTCTGCTGCTGCCACTGGGGCTTCCTGGAAAGACAGACAGACTCCAGCTGCTGCTGGGGCTGAGGGGGTGGCAGGGGGCCGAGGAGAACATGGAAATGGGGGGGGGGAAGCGTGTGGGGTGGGGCAGATCTTGCAAAGAGCTGAGCTGGGCAGGGCTCTGATGCTGTAGCTGGCAGGACTCTGCAGCCAAGTTCTTATGGAAAACACAGTTTAGAAATGACACCCTTGGAAGGGCCTCTGGGGCAGCTCCTTTGCTGAGAGGTTTCTTGCTTTGCATCGCTCCTGATACGGAGGTGCCAGTGATAATGGGGGATTCTGTGTCCTCCCAGTCTGCAGAGACCAGTCTCTGCAGCGTAGAACCCACAACGTGGCAGTGCAGGATCCTGAGGCAAACCTCTCCCCATTTTCCTGGGCCCTTGTGGAGGACAGCTGTATCACCAGGAGCATTGTGAGCCTTTAAAACAGTGCTGGAGCATCCTAGGCACTTCTCAGGAGACATGCTGGTGTCTTCTTCTGTCTGAAGCTTAAGCACCAGGCCTGTTGAGAAAACACTGAGCATATTGACACTGAGAAAAGCTGCAGTGGCTCTGGGTGGAACAGGCTGAGCTATATGCTGCCTTTCTCCTTGTTTTCCCCTGCTCCAGGAGTCTGCCTGTCCTGAGCCACATCCTTCTAGGGACGATGCAGCATATGGTCAGGGTGTTCCTTTCAGTGTCCTTGCTTGAAGCTTTTCTTCCTTTTGCTTTGCTCCATCCTTCTTTGGGGACCTGTTGACCTGACCTCAACCCTGAGGTATTTGAAGTCCAGGCCCTATGGAAATGAAGCCAAGGGAAGGAAACCTTGTTAGTGAAGCTTCGTTTACGTTTCCTTTGAGACAGATCTTTTATCTTGGCTTTTTATCCAGCACAGCAGCCTTGGCAAGCCTGATAGAGGGTGATCTGCATGTGTGCATGCCTCTGAGAGGAAGCAGTGGGTCTGATTCTTCCTTGCCTGGCAGGAAAGAGGTGAAAAGATCTCTGTCTGCAAGGAGATTAATGGGTCAGAGTGGTCTTCTGCAGCCACGTGCTATCATTGGGGAGTCTGGAGTTCTCCATCACTGGAAGCTCCACCTGTTGGCACGGGGCTGGGCATGGAGCAGAAGTTGCAGTGCAGACCAGTTCCTCTTCAGACACTCAGGGGCAGGGACTGCAGGAGAGTTATCCTTTGGAACCCTGACATTTCCACACCAGGACACAGCAGCACTATTCTGGGATTAAAGGGTTGTTGGAGCCGGGTTGGAGGTGGCTGGTGGTTGGTTCTGTAAATGCCTTTCTGGGCTGGACTGTTTTGCTGGAGGACTGAGGCTTCCTGCCTGGGGTGAAGTGGTTAGGGCTTTGTGGGTTTGTAGTGTTTGTGGGCAGAGCTGTGACCACCCACCCGCTCTGCAGAGGTAGAGATTCCAGCCTCTGGGGCTCTCCATGGAACAGATGGGCTGGGGAAGGTCGTTGGCTGAATAAAACAGGGTTTCCAACATCCCTGCTGTTCGCAGCAGCTCTGGCTGGGGTCCCTTGTGTCAGCACTACATGATCATTTGAACATCTTGCTGCCTGCCTGTCTCCTCATGGGTGCACCTGCTTTCCCAGGAGCATCTGGGGGGCTGTGTGAACCGTGCTGGGTTGGCTCTGGCTGGGCAGCCTTGAGTGGGGACATGGGGGTGGCTGTGGAAGCAGCCACCAGTTCTGCCATTGAAGGGCTGGGAGCAGTAGGGAGCCCTGCTCAGGGAGGGGGCCTGGGTTGCCTCCCTGATCTGTTCTTACACCGTGCTGTCCTGTGGGAGACAGGAGCCTTTCTCTTCCTTCAATTAACAGGATACCAGTGCTCCTGGGAGCAGAGGGAACAGCCCCCTCAGTGCTTGTGTGGGGTGGAGGAGCAGCAGTGGCTGATCTGTGGGCAGGTTCTGTTCCCCTGGTGGTCCTCTCTTTAACCCCCCTACACCTCCTTTGCAAGCAGATGGTGTGGCTTCCCCAGAAGGGCCAAAGCTCCCACAGCGACTGGCTTTCCCAGAATGATTTGGAGTATCCCTCAAGTCTGGGCTGAGTTTGCCAGGTTGTCCCTGGGACACATGGGGCATTGGCACTTCTGAGCAAACGCTGCCAGAAAGGGGGAGGGACAGAGAGGGGTGAGGGGAGGTTTTTGCACGTCCCCCTTGCCAGCAGGAGCGATTGAAAGCAAATGCTCCCTGGTATTCACACCCATGTGTTTGTGTCTGCTCCACTGGAGGGAGCAGAGCCCAAATTTGGAGCTAATTCTTCCATGCAACATGCCAAAATGCAGCTTTCCTGGGGGGGATTACAGAGAAATAGGTTTAAATGGGGGGAATGAAGGTTGTGAAAGTGATTGGATCTGCACTCCTGAGCAGTGGGCATGCTTGGGAAGACTGGGTTTTACCTGAGGGGCTGTGTTAGGTAATTGTTAAGAAACAGCCTGAGGATTAAACCTGGTGCTGTGGAGGGAGCGTGGTGAAGTGTGTAACATCTGCACTGGTGTGGGCCTGGGGTTGGCATGGGAAGATGCAGGGAAGGAAGAGAGTGCACCAGGCCCTGGGATGTGTGCTGGGATGTCTTGCAGCTCTGTGGCTCCCAGGCAGATCCCTGCACTGACCTGGGCAACCTTTGTTTTAGAACTGAGCAGCCCCGTGCAGTGTGAAGTGAGGGAATGAGCTGCTGGAAAGCCTCATTCCCATGGGATTTCCAGATCTTCTGCATTCATCCCTGTCTCACATTGAGATGGGAGGTTTCTCCAGAGGGTGGGTGATGATCCTTGTTACGTTCATAGAGGTGCTGGCACTGCAGGCTGGATCCAGGGGTGTTACCTGAGACAGCAGAGCGATGCAAAAGGGTAATAGAAGGAGAGTTGCAAATGGGTAAGGTGGCTGTGCTGGCATCTGCGCTCAAAATCCACACTGGGATGTTCTAACTAGAAAGATGTGAGGGTGTTAATGGTCTTTTTTTACCTCTGGATTCCAGCACACTCTCAGAACAAGAGGAGCTGTATCAGCACAAATAGACTTCTGCCCTCTGTAAGCAGAGGCTTTCTCAGGAGTCTGTCCATACCAAACAGCCTCAGCACGCTGCCTGGCTGCAGCTGGCAGCCTGGCACAGCCTGGTCTGTAAGCAGGGGGACTCCAGGGGTGGGTCAGGCGGCCGGTGGGGCTGTGCTGTCTGCTGCCTGGTGTCTCTGCTGGCCAGGGAGTGCTGCTGGGCTGGCAGGACATCAGCTCTGCTCCCAGGCAGCGTGCCGGGGAGGAGCCCTGGGAGCAGACACAGGCTCCAGCCCTGCAGACCTGGAGCTGCCTTACAAACAGTCCCCTGGGGGCGGTGAGTCTGGGACCCCTGATTGCCAGAAAGGGCCTGTTTGGCTGGATGCAGTGTTGATAGTGCCTGTTGCAGGATGCATAAATAGATTCTGGGCCATTAGAGTGCAGGTGACACAAGCTGGTCGCTGTTTAATGGCCAAAGTTCAGCTCCTGGTGCCAGCTGGGGAGACTGCAGATCATCTCCACTTCCCTCCCAGTGATGGAGCACAGGGAGAGCTGGCACAGCCTGCTGTATTTCACTCAGCAGTATGTACCAGTCCTTGGTTCTGTGTGTGAGCTGGGAGCTCTGTGCTGCTGTCCATTGCAGAGTCCTGCTCTCTCTCTCTGCCTTTTTGCTCACACACTGCTCTTTAAACCACCTTTCTCCCACCTTGGCTCCCAGGCTGCAGCCAACACGCCATAGCTCCCAAGTTTTGGGGGTCAGCTCCCCAGAAGCAGTTGATTTGGGATCTACTGAAGAATATTTGAGCTGTTGCTGGTGTGTTTTCTGCTGGTCTGGCCTTACTTTCCCAGCCTCAGACAGGAGCATTGGGTACACAGAGCTGGATTGTTCCCAGCCCTGGACTGGGGATGCTCTCTTTGGCTCCAGGCTGACCTCTGGGTGTATCTTTACTGTTGCTTCCTCCTTTGCCTGTTTCAGTTCCCATTTGCATGTCATGTCTTTCTGCTTACCTTAGCTTGGCTTTTCACTGTGGGGTGGTTCAGAGCCCATGGGCATGGTGCTAATCCAGTTAACAGGTAGGGCTCTGTGTGGGCAGGTTAAGAATGAGAGGCTGTGCCCTACCACCACCCCCTCTCAGCGTTAACTGGCCAAAGGATTGAAGTGGAGAAGGATTTTTAAACCATCTAATTTGCTTCCCACCAGTTACAGTGTTTGCAGCTCCTGGGTTCTCCCTGCTTGGGCAGCAGAAACAGGCTCAGCACTTCTTCCTGCTCTGCTCTCTCCAGCTTGGGATGAGTCCAAGGCCCTGCAGGGGAATGTTTGTTTGGGAAGTAAACACTTGGCTGTGGGACAGGGGGAAAGGCACTCAGACATGCTGTGTGCTTCAGTCTTGTAAATGCCTGTGGGAGGTTTTTCTGAATTAAAAAGCAAGTGCTGAGCAGGTGATCAGATGCCTCTGTTGAAGGAGCAGGGGATAAATTTTGTCCTGATAGATCCTCTGAGCTGTGTCTTTGATTCACAGAATCACAGGGGTTGGAAGGGGCCTCCAGAGCCCATGGGGTCCAACCCCCTGCCCAAGCAGGGTCCCTAGGACAGGTCAGGGCTGGAATCTCTCCAGAGAAGGAGACTCCACACCCCCTGGGCAGCCTGTCCCAGGGCTACCTTCAGGTTTCAGTTGAAGGAATTTGGTTTTTATTGGGCTGCATCATCTGATTTGACTTCTGCATCAGTCTCTTCTCATTAGAGCTGGAGTAGAAGTGAAGCTTCAAGGGCAAGATAACAGTGGATCCCAGAAGGCTCTGAGCTGGTTTTAGGAGAGCCTGTTGTGAGCTCATAGCAGTTCTGAGAATCAGGTCTCTGTAAGAAAGGAGAAGCAGGATTCTGGGAACCCACATTTGGGGCCACCATGCTGAGAAAACTTGGTGATCTTCCATAAGCTGAAATATCTTATGGACAACCATCTAGATGCTCCTGTATGAGGACACGATGCTGTCCTTCAGTGCCATTGGTCTCTGTGCTTTAGTGTTGTGTCAGCTGCTGCTTTACCTCAGAGGAGCTGTCACACCACTCCTGACTCTCTGGTTGCTTAAATGGTTGTGTCTGAATTCACACTCAGTCCTGCTTGGAGTCTTGGTCACAGTCACCCATTTCCTACCCATGAGCTGGGAGAAGGTGGTTTGGGAAAGGGTCTTATCCTCTGCTCTTGTCTTGCTGTATTTGGCAGGAGGTGTGTTGAAAAGCTGCTTTGGAAACCTTTCTTAAATTTGCACCCCTTCTCTCCACAGGAGCAATGGGAGAAGCAGGTCAAAGAGGAGGGGACACCTCTGACCAAGTACTATACTCAGTGGAAGAAGCTGAGAGAGAAGGAGATACAGCTGGAAATCAGTGGCAAAGAAAGGGTAAGAATGAAATGCCTGACTTCCTGGGCATCTTCTGACTTCCTGGGCATCATCCCTGCCCTGGGAAGACAAGAGAGTCCTGGCAGCAGGATAGTGACTGGTTAAAACCAGCTCCAGGGCCGTGAGCTGAGGTTGGCTTGAGCTGTGTGAGAGCAGAGGCTGGGTGTTCTTGGAGAGAGTGTGAGTGTGGTTGGACAGCAGCCTAGCTGGTCTCTTCACCTCCCTGAGGATTTGCAGGGATCTCTGGGAGCAAAAATCTGTCCCCTCTGCTCGTAGCCTGTTGCTTTGCCCAGCCTGGGGCAGGTGAGCTGGGTGAAGCAGCACTGCTGTGCCTGTCCCTCTGTGTTCAGGCTCGTGCTGTTCAAGAACCATTTGTACAGCAGCCTTTGTAATCCAAGGGTAAGAAGCCACAGCTAGTAGTGACAGAGTAACTGTGTGTCCTGGCAGGGGTTGGTGCTGGGAGGTGGACTTGGTTGTGTCTGAGCAGTAGCCTAATTGTGGGTGTTCCTTTGGGCAGAGTATGTGATGTGGTGTTGCAGTTCAGACTCCACACAGCGTGGTGGTTCTGTGTGTTCACCACCACATTCCTGAGCCACCTCACATTGCTTTAGTCAGTTTGCATCTTTTCTTGGTTGTTCTGTTGCTTTCTTGTAGTAAAATCAAATGGCTCTGAGCCTCCAGCTCTCTCCCCAGCTCTGCAGAGCATGAGTGGGTTGCTGTGCTTAAAACCTTCCAAGGCAGGAGGGAGGGGAAGGTGCCTCCCTCCCAGCAAAGGGACTACCAGAAATGAGTTCTGGCTTGTGTTTTCTGATTTCACCTGTGTGTGGGGAGCTGGGTGTGAGGTGGGACTTACTCTCTGGACAGAAGAGCTCAGGCTGCTGTTTCCCACATCTCCCACCCAGAGGAAGGCTCTGTGGCTGCTCCTGGTGCTGCTGCAGGGCAGGGTGCAGGAGAGGGGGTGGGAGCTTGCTTACATTAGGAGTCTGAGGGAAAGCTGTCTGGATGCTAATGCAATGAAAGTGGCTGAGCTAGGCTCCTGGCCAGGGAGCAGGAAATAGATATAATTGGTGTCTCCAGCGTATGGTGGGGAACAATTAAAATAATCGATGGGATATGAGGATGCTTGGCTCTGAGCCAGGTCCCAGAGCGTGGTAGGAGACCTGGGAGATCCTATCTGATGCTCAGCACCATCTAACTGCCTGAGATGAGGACAGGGGGGTGAAATTCTCTGGGGCAGCCGTGCAGAGGGAACACAAAGCATGCTTGTTGTCTGTGCAAACCCATCAGGAGAACCTGGCCTTTGCAGAAGGGAAATTGGAGGAGAAAGCTAAGAAACAGCAAGAGATGGTGGCTGTGAGCAGGGCTGGTCCCTGCCCAGAGCTGTCTGTGCTGGTGTGAGCTGACACTTCCTGATACTGAAGCGGCTGTCACAAGGGGAGGGGAGATGAGGTCTCAGTGTAGACCTCATTCTAGTCTATAAAACAGACATGCCCCCATCATGTTGAAGGGAGCAGGAGCTCCGTGGGGTGACCAGGACCAGCTGAGGTGAAGAGATCTTGAGAGGGGCTGCTCTGCTGTAGCAGGGCTCGAGAGGGTGACTTGTGAAGCCAGGGCCAGTCTGAAGGGCAGGGACAGGGACTTGTTTTCTCTCGGAGAAGGTGGCCTGAACAGGTAAACTGTAGAGAGCCAGCCTCTGGAGTTAGCTTCCTGAAAGGCTGGTGGCTGCCTGACAGCTTTGCTTGGTGAATGGGGCTGTTGTCTCTCTCGGTGGGGGCTGCCAGCTTAATGATGCAGCATTGTGAGCCCCAGCAGGAGAGTGAACACCATGAGGCCCATTAGGGCTGGGAAAATCCATGTCCCATTAGCAGCCATTGGGAGGGAAAAACATAATAACAGGAAAAAATCAGCCTTGCTCTGAGCTGCAGCTTTCCTTATATAACCACACCGACCCCCTCTGCCCGTTCCATTTGCTTTTCCCAATGGTTTTTAATGGGATGTGGACTAATCGGCTTGGTGAGACTCAGGAGATAGTGACCTTCTAGCTGGGGATTAAAAGACTGGCCCCCAAATTACCTAATTACTGCTGCTGGGTGATGAGCAGGGGCTGTGAGCTGTGGGCTGTGGCTCAGTGCAAATCTCATTCCTTTGCTTTGGGATCGCTCTGCAGCCAGGGGGGGGTTTCTGGGGCCTTTATTTTGAGGTGCCCATCTTGAAGGTGCTCCTGTGGAGTCTCAGAGGGTTGGAGGTAGCACAACTCAGCATGAGTCACACCAGGTCCTTCTCAATGTGCTCAGGTGTTGAGTTCAGCCAGTGCTGATGTCACCCAAACCTACAGGTGCCTTTGGAAGTGGGGACTTCCCCTAGGCAGTATGAAAAGACAAGTCCCAGCTAACAGCTCCCTGCTGTACCTGCCCTGCATGGGATGCTGGGCTGATACTTCACTTTTACTCCCTTGAATCAGAGAGGCTTGGAGTATTGGAGAAGACTGTTCCACGTCACATACTTGAGACATTTTACTCCTACACTGCTCCATTTCCACTTTGAACCTATGGGGTGATGTGTTCCATGGAAACATCCCCTGTTCAGGATGTGTGAGGAAGGAGAATGAGACCTTGGCTGATTTCTGCATTTCATTTACTGTTGCTGAGCAGTAGCAGTGAGCTGGGGTCATTAAGAACAGGACTAGGAGCAGTTAGCAGTTGTTTTGTTGTTAGAACTGGTTTTATCCCTGTGCCTGACACTTGCAGCCTCATCCAGTTCCTGGCGAGGTGCTGCTGGGCTCCCGTTTAACTGCTGCTGTTGCTGAAGAGCGATAGCTACCAGTGCCACCAGTCTCCTGGCACGGTGCTACCAGTGCCACCAGTCTCCTGGCACGGTGCTACCAGTGCCACCAGTCTCCTGGCACGGTGCTACCAGTGCCACCAGTCTCCTGGCACGGTGCTACCAGTGCCACCAGTCTCCTGGCACGGTGCTACCAGTGCCACCAGTCTCCTGGCACGGTGCTACCAGTGCTACCAGTCTTCTGGGACAGAAGTGGGCTCCAAGGTGCTGGTGAGACTTCCAGCTTCAGCTCCTGTGCTGATGCCACAGGGTACAGTCCCCAGCACCTGCTGGAGTGACACATCTCTGGGGCATGAGAGCCCCTCTCCCAGATGGAGCAGCTGAGGGAGGACGTGGTGGTCCAGCACGGGTGCTGGACCTGAGGCTGGGGCAGTGGCAGCGTGACCTGGCCATGGCACTGACACAAGGGATGTCTGAATTCAAAGGAGCAGATGCAGGGACTGTGTCTGATTGCAGCCTGATGCCTCAGAGCTTTGTGTTTTATCTCTGGAGCTTCTCATTGCATCCATCTCTCTAGTGTCTGCCCCACCCTCCATGAAGCTGTTGTGAGAACAGATGAGGGGAGTGGAGCACAGGCCTGGCCTGTGCACCAGAACTGGCAGGGGGTAAGGAGGATGTTTCCATCCTAGCAGCTCCCCTGCCCCAGGACAGAGTTTGCTGGAGCATGATGACCCTAGGGAAGAGGGTGGTTGCAGTCCATTGTTAGGTCAGCTGAGGGCAGGCAGTTGGCCCTGACTCTGGATTGCTGCTCTTGCTGTGTTTTGCTTCCCCACTCTGCTCCCTGGCATGTTTGGAAAGCCAGTTGTGTGCTGCTTGCATCACATGTCTTCCCAGCTCAGAGGCAGCCCAGAAGGTCTCTGCAGAGCTGGTGGAAGGAGAGGCATCTCATGGTGGAGGAGAGCTGGTGGGGAGAGGATTTAACATGTAGGACCCTGCAAATGGGGGTTGGTGATTTGCTCCCTTCTCCCTTTCTCTGGCCAGCTTCTGACTTTCCATCCTGGTGCTGCAGATTATTGCTTGTAAGTGCTCAGCTCCCAGAATCAATATTGCCCAGCTGGGGACCATAACCATGAGACAGGCTGGGAGAAATTGCTGGAATTGGCTGCAGGAGCAAATGCACCTCTGTGTGTGTCTCACCATCTCCCCATCCCCCTGCTCCCCCTCTCTGCTGGGAGCTGCCTTCCTGCACAGACCCTGCTTTGCTGCTCCTCCCGCTGGGAGAAGCTCCCAGGAGGCTTGGAGTGGGATGTGGGCAGAGAGAGGAGCCTGTTGAGGGGTGGTCTGATGGGTGGGAGAGAGCAAATGAGTTATTACTCTTCGGGTGACTGTTTCCAAGCCAGCTAATGTGTGCTAATGCCGGAGTGCTTCCCAGGAGGAGAGCAGCCAGGCACGGGCAGCGGCCAGCTGATGTTCAGAGAGCACTTGGGGTTTAATTTGCATTCTGATTATCTTTGCCCTGCTGGCCTGAGCCCTGGCGAGTAAATCCTCCCCCTAATCCCCCTCCGGAGAGGTGTAAAGAGCAGTGAGGTGGTGTCAATTGCAAGTGCTTAATGGCATTGGTATTGGCTGGCTGCAGCAGGAGGCTCTTGGCCCATTGATCTCCTCAAGGGCTGTCAACCGGGCCAGCCAGGGTGTAGACAGACCTTAAGCATCCTCAGCACCTTGTCCTTTAACTGGGCTGAAATCTGCAGCCAGAAAGAGCCTCTCCTGCAGGCATCCCAGCGTCTGGAGTGGGTGGAAAACAGCTACCTCAGAGGTGACCAGCACAGCCTGGCTGGATTGTGTGTGGTGTGTGGCTTTCAGTCCAGAGATGCAGCACAGCTTGTCCTGGCTGTCCTTCCCATCCATGCTGAGGTGCCAGAGGTAGATAGCCCATTAGCAAAAGTAGATGATTAGGTAAAGATCAATAGAGCAGTGGTGCTCTGAGGGTATCATTCACCTTTGTGACTGTCTCACAAATCTCAGCTGTCTCTTCCCTGGCTGGCAGCAGCAGACCCAACTGTTCTTGGCAGTGCAGCTTACATTCACGGGTCAAGGCCAAGTTCCTGTGTTTAAGCTCAGCATTTTATGTTTAAAAGTACAAATTAAGGTTGTTCTTACTGTTGGTTTTGGTTTTTTCCAGCTTGAAGACTTGAACTTCCCAGAAATTAAACGTAAGAAGCAAAATGAAAACAAGGAGGAAGATAAGAAGGAATTCAAGGACCTCTTTGAGCTGGACAGTGACTCTGATGAGGAGAATGATGGATTCCATATAAAAGGTATGGAGCTGGGCATACATTCTCCCTCTCCAGAGCTCTGTATGATGTGGGTTGAGGTGGCTCTGCTCTGAGGGATGGTTACTGGCCATGTCCCACTCAAGATACACCGTTTGGGAGAGAGAGCACAGGATGATGATGCCTTTTGGAGGCTTTGCAAAGGGACAGGCAGCAGGTAGTTGGGAGGCTTTTGTATCTCTTTCTTGCTCCAACTCGTTTTAAAGCCTTAGTCCTGCATGAGTCATCTTCAGCACATGACTGTACTCTCTCCTCCCCTTAGCACCTTTCTCCTGTCATAGATACTGACTCTCAACACTGTAACCCAGGAACCAGGGGATGTTTGGCTGAACACAGACCCTGCTTCCAAACAGCAGCTGTGGTTCATGTTTTAACTCCTAAAGAGGGAGTTCTCCTTCCTGTGCTCAAAACCTGTGCAGGTTCTGGGCTGAAGCCACACCTTGGAAAACTGTCCTGGTTTCAGTCAGGATGGAGGTAACTTCTCTTGTAGCAGTGGATGGAATGCTGTGTTTGGGTGTTAAAATGAAAGCAGTGCTGGTAACACCCTGATGGTTTGAGTTGCTGTCAGACAGTCAAGGACTTTCTCAGCTCTTCATGAGAAAGGAGGGGCAAAGCCAGGACAAAAATGTAACAGTCTCTTTGCATCATGAGTGGAGGTGCAGAAGCCCATGTTTTGTCTCTGCACCTATACAAGAGGAATAAGAACATTGTTCTGCCTGACAGTGTGCTGGGTCTGTGCTGTGTATGGCATTGCAAGCAGTAGCAGTCACAGGGGCTGGCTACCAGAGCAAGCATCTTTGATGGAAGAATGGTTATCCTCTCTTTCCATGCACTTCTGACTGACTTATTTTATAGTGACTGATGCTGCAGGTGTTCCTGAGCAGCCAAGAAAGTCTAGAGCCTCTGGAGAAACCAGAGTGATGTCACCCTCTGGCTGTGACCACGAGAGGGCCACAGTAAATTGTGGAACCTGCTTGAGAAGTTCATCATGTAGTTGGAGGAAAAACTTAGGGTGTTCTTTCTGTACTTTAGGATGCTTGGGATGTCACAGGTTCTCAGAATCCATTCTCATTTGTATAGTGGGGCAGCTTGCAGGAATATGGAGTTTTCTTGGGTGGTGATTTGGTGATTTGGTCTGTGTCCTGGTCTGTGTGTGTGGTGTGAGGGTACATCTTGGGACTTATGCTGAACTGCTGAGCCTTGGCTCCCTCACAGACATCTGTGACACAGGAGGAAGAAAAGGTTGGAAAGCTCTCTCTGGATAGCTTGAGGTTGAAATCAGTGGATTTTTGGTAGGTGATCTGGCAGAGAATAGGAGGGGAGAGCAAAAGCAAGGATGTGCCCCCAGCAAGTAAGTCTCTGCAAAGAAGTGTGAGGAAGGGATTCTGGAAAGGAAGAAATTCCCTGCCAGGACTATCCTAGCTAGATAGTTGCAGTGCTCTGTTACTGTAACATCCTCCCAGGCAACCCCAGGGGTGAGTCCTGCAGGGTGGTTGCAGGATGACTCTGATGACTACATGGGACTCTGGATTTCAGAGCCTGGTGCAGCATCGCCGTGTCTCTGCTGTGGGCAGGAGGCGTGCTGAGAGCGGCTCCCATCTCTCCCCAGCCGCACTGGTTGGCTTGGCACAGCCTTCCTGGTGTTGACAGGATGTTCTCCTTCCCATTAGGAGTTGTTTTGGCCTGTCAGGTCCCAGACTAAATCCACAAGAGTGGAAAATTGTCTGCTAAAGTCCAGGAAATCATCAGTTTTCTGTTACTGAGCTGCTGTTCAAAGGCCCCTCACCTTTTCTTTCACTTGATTTTGGTTTACACCATCCCAAGTCCCTCTGGAAGAGCCTGGGGAGCTGCTGGGTTAACCATTGCTAGCCAGAACAGCTTGTTCATTAACTAACTTCTAGCTCAAAGACCTTGGTGTTTCTCAGAGCAGAGTAGACTTCTGGAGAAGTCTTTCCAATCCCACAGGTGTTTTTCCCAGGCTGAGGGGCTGGGGAGCTGTCAGTACCAGCACTGCTCTTTATCTGGGGGTTCCTGGAAGGATGGAGAGGGAGGGTGGTGGTTCTCTCCTTTCAGAACCTGGAAGTTGGGAGCACTGGTTTGCTCCCTGCTAGAGCATCCTGTGTTGCTCAGGGAGATCTCAGCCCCGATGGCTGTTGGGGGATGCTGCTGGTCCCTGTGCTTTGTTTCAGCCCACACCTCAGGGAATGGATTGGAAGCAGCGTAGTGGTGGCAGGCAGCAGAGGTGGCTGCACAGGGAAAGGAAGGGAGCTGATGAATTTGCAGTTGTCTTTTAATCCCGTGTGTCTGCAGAGAGATTCCCCCTCTGTTTGCCTCGTGGGGGTGCAGCTGGAAGCTGCCTGCTCTTTTTGGCAGGATTCCACCCCCGGTTGTTCTCCCCAGGGGGCTGGGAAAGGTGCTGAACACAAACAGGTCCCTCACATCAAGGTAGATCCCCTGGGATGGAGAAGGCATTTGCCAGGCAGGAGAGGCTCCCTTGCTTGGGTCTGTGCAAGGTCTGAAGGGGCTGAGAGAAACAAGAGGGCACGTTTTGGGAACCCCCAAGCAGGGCAGAAAGAGCTGGGAGATGGGGAGGACAGAGCCTGGGTTTGATCAGTCTGCGTGGTGCTGGTGGAGGTGGGAAGTTCCTCTCACCAGCTGACAGATCTCTGGGAGGAAGAGCGGCTGCTCCTGGAAGTCATTAATGGCTCTGGAGAGGTGCTGGGCTGCCTTGTGAGGCAATTAAAGGCGAGAGGGGAGCGTGGCTGCGGCGTCTCTCCGGGCCTGGCTGTAATGAGTGGTCTGTCCACATCAGGTGTTGGTGTCTCTAATGAACTTGAACAGGTTTCTTCATTTATCGCTCAGGTAATCACGTTACATCAGCTTAATGCCAGACTGCTGGGGGCTGGGGTGTGGAGGGAGAGGTCAGACATCTCCAGTTCCTAGCAGAGTGATCACAGCCCTTCTCCCTGGCAGGATACTGCTGCTGGGGGCTGTCAGCTTGAGGAGCTGGAGGAGGATGAGAGAGGTCGGCTGGAGCACCCTGAGCGTTGGTGTCTGGGGTCTCACTGATACGCTTCTGCCTCAGGAGATGGAAGCTGCCTCCTGCCTGAAGGCTGTCTTGGGGCCTCTGTGTGTGGGTGATGGAAGGGGAGATGGGGGCTGAGTTTAGGGGAGAGGAGCAGGAGGCTGGAGCAGTTCAGCACATTCCTCTTAGTGGCCTGTTCCTGCGTGGGAACCACATGAGGACCCGACACCCAGTCCCTGATACCCCCAGATGAGCTGGTAGCTGGATCTGTGCTTTTGCTGCTCCTGCTTGATGGATGAGAGCGTGCCCTGCTCAGTTGTTGGCTGAGCTGCTCAGGTGCCCATCAATAGGATGTGGTGAGCAGCCCTGCAATCCATCCCCGCTGGAGCGGGCGCTCTCCGCGTGGCTGCAGCACCCAGCAGCTCCAGCCTGACTCAGAGCTTCCCATCCCTGGGGGGCACTTGCACAGAGGCTGCTGTGTGCTGGCAGGGCTGACAGATGGGTGAGAGCAGAGTGAGCAGGGCGATGGTGGGGAGCTGGGAACGGAGCAGCCAGCTTATTAATGGCTCTGGATCCAGCTCAGTGAGTAACATGGGTCAGCTGCTGAGGAGGGAGGATGGGGCAAGAAAATAGATGCCATGGTGGGGGCTGAGACTCACCACTGGACTCCAGGCAGAGTCTGAAGGGTGAATAAATAGCTTCTCCTCAGGCAGGCAGCCTGCAGCAGAGCTGGGCTTAGCTCAGGAGGGGTGGCTGGAAGGAGGCAGGAAGCAGCCAGTTCTTCTGCCCCCACCTCTGCAGAGTATAAAACTGAGAAGGGTTTACAAGGATGCCCCAAACCAGGGAGCCTGACCTGTGTTCTGTTGCACATAGCCATGGAGGGGTGCAGGTAGGTATACACAGGCACAGTTTGTAAGTGGAACCACCCCTTCCCTGCCCTCAACTTCGGGGCTTAATCCTCCTCCTTTCTCATGGCTGATCAGTAGGCTCATTTCTTCTCATTGTAATCTTTGGTCCTTCTTCCTCTCCTTGCTTTCATGTCTCTGAGCAGGGCAGACAGGTATTGCCATGACAAGCACTTGGGTGCTCCAGAAGTACCAGGAAGCAGCAAACGCTGGTTTCCAGCAGCAAAACCCTGCTGTGGGCTTCTGAGGCTGTGCCTCTGCCTGTGGCCCGGCTTCCCTGGCCTCTAGCAGGTGCCTCTGAAATGAAGAGCATCCTCCTTTGGGCCTCTGGCTCAAGGGGATGTGGCTTTTGGAGAAACAGGGTAAATATCTACTTGAGTGTGTGTGTGACTCCTGAGGTGATGGGATGGCAGTGCCTCACCCTTTGTGCATCCTGCCTGCTCACACGTGTGTGTGCTGCTCTTCATGGTTCCATGTACACTTGCAGGTAAAGCCAAAGCCAAGCAGGCATCAGATGACAGTTCAGAAGCAAGCAGCAAGGACTATGGTGAGGATGATGATGATGAAGAAGGAGAGTATGAAGTTGAGGAGGAAGAGGAAGAATTGGAGGAAGACAGCGACTCGGGTGGTAAGTCGGGCAAAGGGGAGGGGATTACTGACCTCACTGGTAACTGGCAGCTCCTTTGCTTTCTTAGAGGGTTTTGGGGGGTGTGTGTGCTCCCCTGCAAAGGACCCATCTGCTTCCCTTGCTGTGCTGCTGTTCTGTGCTGCGGGGTGCCAGGAGGGACTTCAACTCACCCCCCTGGCCAGGGAGACACGGCAGTTCTGAGCTCACACCACGGAGAGAGCGAAAGGGTTAAGGTCTTTGCAGGTCTTTGCAGGTCTTTGCAGGCCCTGCTCTAACAAGCCACCGGTCCCTTTCATCTCTTTTCTGGGGCCTCCTGCAGAGAGGCTCAAACAAACTCTTGAAGTACAGCCCAGCCCAACGGGGGCACAGAAACCTTGCTTCCAGGCTCGCCACAGGTTACACGTGCAGGGGGTGCAGGGGGTGTGCTTCACGCTTCATCTGAGCCCTGCCTGGGGTTTGGGGTGCTGCACAGGGGTAACCTTTTAGTTGCTGCTTCTCAGGGTAGGAGATCTTGTCTGTATCCTGCATTCCTCTGGGTTTTCTGTACTGGTACAGTAGAGGTGTGAGTAGAGGTCCTGTGGCTTTGCTCCATGCTTGGTCCTGATGGCTTCTGCCAGGCTGTAGCTGCTGCCCAGAGCCGTGGCTGGTGGGTGTGGGTGTCTGAGGTTCAGAACAGCCACCTGAGTGGCTACTGACAGCCACCTGGATGGCCACTGATGCCAGTGGCATTGCCAGGGCTGTGGTGCCACCAAGCCAGGCTTTGCTGCAGCTGAGGAGAGCGTGTCTTCCCCGTCCAGCCCTTGCAGAGCACCGCAGCCTGCTCGGCCCCCAGCAGAGCTGGGCCTGCTGAGGCTCTGGCTGCTGTGGGGTTCCTTTGCTGGTTTCTTTGTGCCTCTTGCTCAGGCTTTTGCATTAGTGTGCCAAGCCTCTGTTCCTCAGCGTGCCACCGGGTGCCATGTGTGGCTGTGGGGAGCAGCCACAGAGGCTCCTCTGTGCTGGCTTTCTTTGCTAGTTGGGGGAGCAGGGAGAGCAGGAAGGGGGAAAGAGTCCAAATGAGAGCAAAATCCGACTGATTTAGCGTGGCAGATGGCTGTGGCTTGGCATGAGCACCCAAACCTCAGCGCCCAGAATAGATGGGGATTTGATGCATGTTCTGACAATGCCGTAAAGGATCGAGAGGGAGTGTTTCCCTCTCTGCTTACCAGAGTACTGAGGCTGAAGGATAAGCACTTTTTCCTGGTATTTGGGGGAGCAGGAGCTCTGATCCACTCTCCCTTCACCCCCAACAGCAGCTTCTTTCACCTTGGGCTATAGGAACACAGTGTGGAGCCAGCAGCCTGGGTACAGTGGTGTAGTGGGGGTGACACTCAGGCCTGGGTGCTCCTGGCCTGTGGCACTTTTTTTCCAGACATCAGCCAGGCAGATCCACCTCTCCTGAGTGCAAAGTGCTGTGTCCTGAGCATCCCTATTGTGCTTTTAACCACAACAGTGAGGAGCTTGTGTCTGTGACAGCTTGCCAGCAGGCCAGGCCCTTAGGGGAGAGAACTCTGCACCGCCTCTCAGTGCCTGAGAGAGGCACCTCAGTGGTCCTGCTGCTCTGGAATGAGAAGGAAGGGCAGTGGGAATGAGGACATGTTAAACAGTTCTCCCTTGTGCTCCCAGCTGTTAAAGTATCATTTCCAACAGGAGGGAGCTTGGGGCTAGGTCTGCATGTGGGAGTCTTGCTGTTACCTGTGACAGCTTCTGTCAGCCCTTACTGCCCAGCCTGACATCTCTAGTGAGGAACACTGACCCGAGCTGTGAGGGCTGAAGGTTTGGAGGCACAGCCTGTCTCATGCCCCCAGTTCTTACTCTGCATTTCTGCCTCAGGTGTAGCAGTTTGTTCAGTCTCCTTTCAGTCTCCTCCCCTCCTACCGCCCCGAGTCCCTCAGGAGCAGCCCCGTGCTGAGCACCCCGCAGCGCTGCCCTGCCGCTAGCTGGGAGCTGCAGTGGCGCCAAGAAATTAATGAGTGTCTGGGATTAATTAGCAATGAGCTGCCTCGACTCGCCTCACTCTGGCTCCCAGGAAAGCAGGATTCACTCCTCTCACTCTTTCCTCCCCCAGAGGAAGACCAGGAAGCTGCTGAGGGCTCCCAAGGGTCACGGAAGCAGAGGAGCGGCGCTCGTGGGATGTCACGCTCCGACCTCGAGCAGCTGGCCCAAGGGGAAGAGGACATTGTGGCAGACTTAACTTTCTCTGATGATGACTGAGCCTCCTCACAGCCACCCCCTCCAAGCTTCTTCCTTACAGAGCTGCTGCTTGCTGGAGACCCAGCTGGTTCTCAGAGGTGGTAAGAGCTGGGGAGCATGGAGAGGGGGGAGGATGGCCCCCAGGTGCCACCAAGGACTGTCACAGTGACACAGCAGAGATGCTACTGGGACTCAAAAGCTTTTTTCTACCAGTTACTTTTTTGGGAACAGTAAAATTGTCATGTCAAAGCCCATAAAACCACTCAGTGTAGGTAATAAAAACATCCCTCATTAAAATCTGCTGCCTTAAATAGCACAGGGCTCAGTTTCGGGTCCTGCTGGGGCAGAGGTGAGCTGGCCAAGGGGCTGGAGAACTTCTTTTGTCTAAGGGTCCTTCTGTGTTCAGCCAGCCACCCATGTAGCCCTGGATTTGGCTCTGGGGCCCTCACCAATCCCTCCCTTTTGCCAAGAAGTTCTTAAGGCTCACATAGGGTGTTTCAGGGCTCTGCTCTTCACGCTGACGGAAGCCTTTATCGGTAACATCAGCATCGGCTCAGTTCAATCAAGCTGGCTCGAAGTATGAAGGTGTTAAGTGCCTTAGGATACTGGGGGCAGATGGGAGGGAGTGCAGACAGGAAGGAATAAGAAAAGGCAAAACTATCTTAGTTTTGTATGTAGGGAACATACTTTGATCTAGTGATGGCTCTTGGATGTGCACGGGGTACGTTTGCTTAGCCAAGGGCCAAGTCTGCACCCAGGCACTGCAACAGATCTGTTTTTATCCCTAACTAGGTAAAAAAATCCCCTCTGAGGGCCACCCCCCCAGCTGCTTGTGTGCTGAACTGGGCTTTTCTCTGTGTCCTGAAACCAGCTGTGATGATCACAGGCTGCCTTGGGCACCCAGCCCACCTTCGTTACCGCAGAGCTGAGGACTGTGTCACCTGCACAGCTTCTAGGTGAAGCTCAGGACGTGTCTTCTTGTAGGAGTGGGGTTGGGGGGACACATTGCATAGCTCAGGGTGCCCAAGGGCACTTTGTGATGTGCTGGGAAAAGTAGCAACAGCGGATCTTGTGAGACCACTGCTGGGCTGGCACTGAGGATGCTGCTTCAGGAACCAAACCAGGAACAGAGGGAACTTGCTCAGGTAGGTGGGAAAAGTTCAGTATTCTTAAGGTGCATCTGACAGCATCACTCCTGGAAGCTAACTGGGCCTTTCAAGAGCACCCTTGGTTCTTAACGCAGATTTTTGGGCAGAAGCTAGAGGGGCCAGGCCTAAATACCACCTTTCTCTTTCAGTGAGGCCGGCAGCTCTCTGTCAGCGCTGGGGGTGGCCAAGCTGCCTGCACAGGCGTGTTCACCTCTGCCTGCTGCTCTGCCTACATCTGCCTAAATTAGAAATAACAGCATTTGCCCCCCACACACCCCCCTTTCTTCTTACATTCTGCTTTCCTGGGGCCAGACCTCCAGCTCAGCTACCTTGCCCTCTGCAGCTAAAACCCCCCATGTGCTGTAGCTGGGCAGAGGTCTGGCTCCCTCCCACCCACTCACGTGTGTATGTAGTAACAACTCGGAGTAGCTGAAGAGGTAATTACACTCTTCCTGCCCTACACTGGGTGCTGCTCCTGCCCTGCTCCCAGGCATCATTACTGCACAGGTAATTCCTGTGTTGTGGGGTGTTGGCTTCATTCAGTTAGGTCTTTCCAGAGCTGAGCAACAAGACTAGGACAGAGGGGCTGCTTCTTCCCAGCTGTAGAACCTTCTAGAGCTGCCCTGCCCAGCCAGGCACCCAGACACCTGTCATGTGGTGGGGCAGAGGAAGGAACAGGTCTGAGCTGGAGCAGGGGAACATCCACGGGAATGTGGGGAGGAACTTTGTCCCTGTGAGGGTGACAGAGCCCTGGGACAGGCTGCCCAGAGAGGCTGGGGAGTCTCCTTCGCTGGAGATATTCAAACCCTCCTGGATGTGTTCCTGTGGGATTCAGGCTGGGTGATCCTGCTCTGGCAGGGGGTTG